>NW_024503901.1:1250000-1310000 GCF_017590055.1 Onychostruthus taczanowskii
TGTCTTCAGAATTTAGTTCTAGGGCAGCTAGGTATATCATGCATCCTTTTGTTCTCCTGCAAAAAGTCAAACTACAAATAACTACTTTGGAGAAACAGAACCATATTTGATTACCCTCATGGTGCTATGGGACATATCCTCTCAAAGTGGAATGCCACAACTTCTTTAACTTCATTCCCTGTAACATATTTCTCCTAGAAGTAAACACTAAGGGAACTGATGATTTGAAAACTTCAATGTGGTAGCATGATAAAAAGGCTCTTTCTAACATCTTATCAATAACCATTATGTCATTCATTTAAGAATTCAATAAAAAAATCAAAATGAACATGCAAATTATTTCAAAGAGGTTTATAGCTCCTCTCCACTATATATACAATAAAGACCATAAAAAAACTAAAGACCATTCTAAGGTCTATTGCATGAAGGACACATAATGGCCATTGAAAAGAAAGTTGGGGGGGAAAAAAGAAACAAAAGAATAAAGCACCTTTCAGAACTGTTTGGAGCACAAGACACATAAGAACTGTACACGTAGAGCTGTTTCAATAGATTGAAAATACATCAGATTTTGAGCACATGTATCTCATATGAGCCTATTCAGAAAATCAAGATGTCCAAGATTCATGTGAGTCACTGCAAATGTACAATAGGCAGTCTGCATATGTGCAATTGGGCTGCATTGAGCCTAGTTAGCCGGGAATGTTTCAGAAGTGATGTACACATATCCATCAAGTGAAAATTGCACAGCATATCTCTCATAAAATGTGCCAAAACTACCACTACCTCAGCAGAATAAAGGCCCCTAGTAGCAAACAAGTCTGCAGAGGAATGTCATTGGAGGATGACTTGATGAGGGTCTATAGAAATAATTTTATCCGATTATTTGCACTGAAAAAAAAGCTTTCAGAAGTTTGTAATACCTTGGCACTCCTTCCTGCCTACACATACTATTCATACACTGCTCAATAATATGAAAGGCTTCTATGTTTTCTATGTAACAAAAATAGATGTATTCCAGCTACTTAGCAAAAAACAAACCATTAAGAAAAAAACTTCTGATTTTATTTTTCACCTTTATAATCCATTAACTGTAATAACTTTTAATGTACTTTTAAAATTCCTGAGCCTCTCAGACTGAGTGAAAAGATACACCAAAGTGCAGAAAGGTTATCTTGGTGATACTGGCTTTATCAAACCTTTAATTTAGCAGATCATTATTATATTATCTGTCATAGGTCAACAATTTGACTATTATCTTTTAAGAGTTTGAAAAGTCCTACGTGACGTAGAAAGTGTAAACTCAGTATCTTAAGGATTTAAAAACTAATCTTTTAAGATTTAATAGATAAGATTTAAGATGTGAATTCAGAATGTAGACTTAAAATGTGTTAACTGCAAATGTATTGGCATGTAGAAACCCATCAAAGTATAATAATATTCTTCTTGTTACATTAAAATGCAATATTCATTCAAATAAATATATTGTTGAGTATCCCTCTGTGAGTATGCATCCATACAAAAAATGAACAGATAAAACATGTTTACACAAGCAGAACTGGAAGCAGAGCTGCCAATGAAAATTACTCTGTACATCAACTGCTAAGTACTCTCCTTGAAAAAGGGCTTCCTCAGAAAACCAACTAAAATCGTAACAAACCAGAAACAGAATTTAAGCAGAGGTCTGGATCACTTGCTTGATGACTTTATTAGAGAACAGCTCAGGTTGAAGAGAATGGTGTTGATGCTAAAACTTCTTTTGAGTCTTTCATATTTATAGAAACATATTCATATGTATTTCTGTATTTGTTAAGGTGAATAAGCATGTATATTTACATGTATATTTACATTGTGTGTGCCTTGTAAGAGGATTTACTGCTGATAATACAGAATGAATATCTACCTATATAGGATGGCCTACTTGCCATTAGTCCCCTTTTTGATACATGAATGCTAACAGGAAAATCCAATCCTAACTCTGGAATATTTAAATTATTTTCTATTTTTAACTGAGGATTCTTTGAAATTTTATTATTCTCTTCTATAAAATATTAGCCAAAGGTCTAAGACTGATGTTGTCTCTACAGGGGTACATAAAATAAAAAGAAAGACAAACCAAGGGACTTTTTCATATGTGAATTTGATAAAATTATACCTTCATTGCTGCTGTCAAGAAGAAGTTATTGTTGATTACCAGAAAATTACTTGTGGAATTTCCATTAATATCATAGTTTAAAGCTCTTCTGAAAGAAATACTTTAACTTGTTTTGTGAGCATGGTGAGTATTTTCTATTTTGCCATAGAAAACCGCATGCATATTTTCAGCAAGAGAGTGTCCTTCCCATAACATCTCAAATAACATATTCCATTGAAAATGTAAACATGACATTCAGGCTTCATTTGCTGTTGGTGTCTATCTAAAAAAAACCCCAAATTGATGGAGACAGAAAATTATAATCTCATGCCCTAAGGCCAGATCCAATAAAACACTTAAGCATCTAAATTTGGTGTTAAAGCAACTAACTTTTCAGTAGCTGTCCCCCATAAGGGAATCTTGGGCTGAAGTGAGCTGAGTTTTACACGCCTTTATAGAGTACACAGTAGGTATTGCTAGGCAGGTATCAGTTAGGGGGTGCTACGAGCAGCCATTGCCTCCAACATGACCCAAAAAAATTGAATGCAGCTACCTGGAGCTAGTAAGCCGACAAACACTGTCAGCAGGACTGAGCTATAAATTACACCTTGCAGACCAAATACGACCTGAGTCCAGGTTGTAAGGGTAAAGGGATGACGTTAAAATATACTTCCCTCTTTTACAAAAAGCACAGTGATTAAGGATACTGCTCAGGAAATGTGCTCCACATCTCCAAGTACAGTGTGTTTGACTTCTAAGCCATTGGTTATTTTGAACTCTCTTTTTTTGAAACACTTCAGATCACTGAGCAAAAAGAGGATCAGGATTCAGCAGTCTAGTCTTTTATGTTCTCCACTAGTTCCTCTTTCCTATCCTTAACAGATAACATTACTGAAGAGCTGAACAGGTATTCAGCTCCATAAAAACCACCAAAAATCTGCTTCTCAAAGCTTCAGATTGGGAGGTCTGCAGGATGTCTATGTAAGCTGAAAAGGACAAGTGATGAAATGTACCTCACCAAAACTGAGGGACTAGACTCTTCGTGTCAGAGAAACTTGGAAAGACTTAAAGTCTTAACACAGAAAACTGCATGGACCTTTTCTAATATGAATCCCATACTTCACATAAGCCCTTCTCATTAAATCTGACTCAATAAAAACAAATGAACATCATCAAAGAGTCCATAATTATAGATTACAAAATTAGATGCTTGGTTTTGGTGTCAAGCACTTGAACTAACATTGTGTATTCAAACTTACCTCATTCTTCCCAGGACCATTTGCAGTTCTACAGCCTTCTTTCAGTAAAACTGGAAATGCTGCTGTCTTCTAATAAGCAAAGAAACTTTGGAAATCTAGGGTAATTGATCTCTTGTGGTACAGATGATGACATATTGAGTGATGTATGAACTGTGAGGCAGCAGTGCTCTGCTGTCCTCCCATGTCCAGACTGGAACCTTACTGGACCACAACAGAGCCCTAGCAAACCTAAGTATCCTTCCTATGGAACTCAGGAAATGAGTGGAACTTCAGACGTGTCTTGACCCAGCATGAAGCTAGGATGCAGCCAAGCTGGACACCTGGATTAAGCAGCTGGAAAATGTCCCCAACACCCATGTTTTATATATGGCCATTGACAACTGAAACTCTTCCCGTTTTCCTGCAATAGATAATCATCCAGAGCCTGACATGAACTTTCTAGTTTTAACAGACAGATCCATAGATCCTCATTTGATTTTTGGTGTCATAACAATAACCTGACTCAGGTTATTGTTATGACACCAAAAGGAAGGTAAGGTCACTCAGAACTCCCCATACCAGAACCTGAAAATATATTTTGAAGATAGTCTAAAAGCAAATAATAAAAAAAACTCCAAAACAAAACAAACAAACAAATGAAAACCCAAAACAAACCCAATAACCAAAACAAAAAAGGAAAAAAGCAAAACAACAACAACAACACCAAAACAAAAAAAAAAAAAAACCCACAAAACCACAAAACAAAATAAAACCCCCCCCACCCCTCCACTGGTAGCTTGAACCACTCTAATAAAATAAACTAATTTTTGTCATTAATAGTAATTCTTGCTAGATTTTGAATAGGAATACAGATGATCTTAGAAAGACTTATTCAGTTTGCCAATGCCAGTGAACTGTTTCTAAATGTATTACACCATGTTGTGTGGACTGGGTAAATTAGCTCCTTTGTGCTATATTTCTAACAGGTAAATGGCATTTTTTTCCCATATCCAGCTCATGGATCAGGTCAAACAAATGATTCACCTCTCTGACATTCAAAATTTGGTATGTTGGTCAGTTACCTCTGTTATTACTTTGTTTCCCCTTTAAATTGTCTTTTGACTGTAAATAAATTCTCCCTGATCTCAGATAACTTCAGAGATTTTTCACCTTTTAATTTTTTTAATGGAAGAAAAAAAAAGAGAAAAGACAGGGCCTCCTTTACCAGTAAGAATTTTCTAGGTTCTCCCAGGTTCTAGTAAAAGACATTTTAGTTGTACCTAGTATATCTCTGCCAACAGAAATCTTAGAAGAAAACACAATAATTTTAAATGCTTCATACTTATTTAGAACTAACTCTCTTTTCTTTTCTTTTCTTTTCTTTTCTTTTCTTTTCTTTTCTTTTCTCCCTCTCCTCTCCACTCCTCTCCTCTCCTCTCCTTCTCAGCTGATGAAGGTAATGATGTTTTAACAATAAAAGTGCCACCACCTGCATGTGTGTTAGCATTTTTAAATATGGTCACAGTCTGACTGATTTCCAGGGGTACAACATTTTCAAAACCTGACTGCAAGCTCACAGTGACAAAACTAGATAATTACTATATCCACAAATATCTGTAAGTCAAATCACTTGTTTTAATACAGATTAGATTAGTACTAAAGTTACAAGATTGATATGAGAGACATGATAAATGTAGTCATGACAGAAAACAATTTTTAATTTAGTAACTCCTATAAATCTAGATAGACCATGAATATTTACCATTAATTCAGTAGCTGGAATAGAGCGGGGGAAAAAGAACAAAAAGAAAAACAAGGAAAAAAAAAAGAAAAAAAAAAGAAAAGAAAAAAAAGGAGAAAAGGAGGTTTGACCTCAACAGGACTGAGGAAAAAAGAGAATTCTCAGCACTTTAACTGAGAATAGATCTTGCAAAGACTGGGAAAATACATTTGGGATAGCATAATAAAAAAAAAAAAAACTTTTAAAAAACTAAATGACATGCAAAAGTGTTGCCATTCTTAATATGTACTTCTCTTTGCAGAACTTACCAGTCGGATTACAGTTAAACAAGTAACTTCAAAGGCTGAAATAAAATCATTTATGGAAATTCAAAACAAACCTATTTGATCACATCATACTTCACAGCAGGGATACAATTTGCAGAGGCTGAGTAAGGGCATAGTGTAAGCAAAAACAGGTTGTGTGTGCAATGAACCAAACTAAATGGTTTATATAAAAGAAATGTTGTTTCCATTAATTTTTCAGGTAATCTTATTAAAAACACCACCTGTCCAGAACAGAATTGTCCAGGTTTTAATTCCTTTTCATATCTCAGTGTTCAAACACAAGACAGAGGAGGTATCACCTTATAGCTATTTAAATATGTCACAAAATGTCTTATTCTGAAATCTTCATAGCTACAGCAGTTTCTCCAGCTCTGTTTCAACGAGTGGTTGTACCTTTTTCTCTTGTTGTGCTCAAAGAACTGACTTTTCTCATAAGCTTGAAGAATTTTTTTTCAAAGCATGCATTTCTTTTTAAGCCTCTCTTTAAAAAGATGTTTCCAGTCTATAAGACTTAAAATTCATATATATTAAGCAAATAAAACATAAAATGCACCTTTCAAAATTCCACACCACCTCACCAAAATCCCCTGTAAGAGCCCTGAACAGGAACTTGACTTTGAATACCAGCAGAGATGAAATGGTGTCATAATCAGCATAAGCGCATGTGGACTATTCACCTAGATCAAACACTTTGGTCATATACTCAATTAAATTTAAATCCCATTATATAATGTATACCAGCCTAATTTTATGCAATTCCCTAATTTAATGGCTTGGTATCAGCCTTTTTCGTTTTTGCACACATGGACTAATTTTCACGGTGCTCAGTCCCTCTGGGAAGTAGGTCATTAAAGTCAACTGGACAGAGACAGACCTAAACAGTGCTGCAGAAGGGTCAGAGTGACAACAATAATGCAAAACAGTTTTTCACTCATCGTACTTCACAATATTGATGAAATTTCTCCCTCATATATATACATATTCATTAATCTTGGAGATGACAAAATAGAACAGTAATGAAAGTTATCTTCCTGTTACAATTTGATTTGTGAAACTGAAAAAAAATCAACAAAAGAAAAATCTCAATTAAGAAATTAAAAATCACAATTATATTTAGCTACCAAGACAACACTTGTTTTACACTGAAGCAGCAGAATTATAACATTCATGTTACCTTTCTCAATGTGTATTCTTTTTGTCTCATGTCCCACATCATGACCAGCCAGATCACCCTCCTTAGGTCCAGGCAGGACATTAGGTGACAAACCCATCAGCATTTGGTTCATAGAGAGCCCGTTCTGATGGACAGCTGCTAGACACAAGCACAGGGAGAAAGAAATCAGCTGTCATATTAACAATACTCTTTTTTACTTATTTTACATAGTCTTCCTCTTAATTATACAAGAATTCTAACAGTCACAAAGATACTGAATTAGTGCTATCAGGATCCACATAAAGGAAAGGTTTCTTCCTGTTATTTCTAGTTTAAAACAATCAATTTTAAAAAGAAAGTTCAGTAACTTTGGATAAAGTTGGAGACTTGCAAATATATTCTTGCTTATTTAACAAGACTTGTTAAATTTTTAGTTCATTGTACAAAAATGCTTGAGTACCAACATTCCCAATATGCAGTCCCTAATAACTTCCTTAAATGAAGCATTGTGGCCTTTCAGGTGATAAACTGTTTTTACATATATTCTGTGGAAAGGAGAATTGCTTATTTGCTCATCAGACAGGTGGAAAAGCTCTGTCCAACAGCTTTCAGAGACCTTCATGAGTCTCAAACACACCTCAGAAACTCATATTTCTATGCTTTTATTCTGAAAAAAATTGTTTTTTCAAGAGGTTTATGCCATTTTTAGTTTTTGGTTTTTTTAATATGGAATCCATATTCCTGTAGTAGTCATCTTATTCTGGCTGGCACCACAAAAGATGTACTTAGGAATCAGGTGTGATGTTAACAAATCAGATAGGACAGAAAATAATTAACTTATAAAAATTAAATTAACTTATAAGTTATTGAAGTGATCCACTACTCAAGGAACTCTGTTATGTTCACATAGAAGAAAGAAATGTGCAAAGGTCCCAGTCCTCTCTGCAAACTACAGAGTAAGCTGAACAGTACAATTTCCTTTTTTTTTTTTTTTTTTTAAAGAGCAATTCCTTAGCAAAAACAATAAGTATCTCTCAGTTAAGATTTTTGGGGTTTCTGATGTTTTGTTGTTTTAGGTTTTTTTAAAGAGAATAATGGAAAAGGTCTTCCTCAGTTATAAACAAATACACTATTCAATCAATTAAGAAAAAAATTAATTCCACATTTGTGAGGGGTTTTTTCAGATCTTCACTTATGAAGTCTGCAGTGGGTTGATCCTGGCTGGACACCATGTGCCCACCAAAGCCACTCCATCACTCCCACTCCTCAACTGGACAATGGAAAGAAAATATAATGAAAGGCTTGTGAGTCCAGCCTGGGGAAATACACAGGTCACAGGATATGGGATGCCAATTTAATCTGCTCTCTGAATTGTCCAAGTGATATGAAAACAGAATTTTCAGCTTGTCATAGTCAGGCCTCATTTCTTTTCTTTGGTAAGTCATTTTTCATCACACACTAATGAAAGCTCTCTCATCTGAAGGTCAATGAAGAGTCAGCTTCCTGAGTCTACGGAGAGCCTGAAAAGAAGCAGCCTAAAGGACACGTGTTGCATCTAATCGATATGGCCACCTATTTCATACAGCTATTTCATGGCCTTCTATGCGACCAAACCCTCCAGTTTCACTTACTGACAAATTCCATTGTGGAAAGACAATTTAAACACACAAAAAACCTGCAACAGAGCAGTATTAAAGGGAATGGACAAGTGTAATATGAATTTAAGTACACAGCCATAAAATAGTATGCATTTAAAACCTTAATTTCCATTGCTGCACTGGAATATCACAGAATTCAGAGTCTTTGTCATGTAGTTTGCATCCTGTATATGGAACTTTGATAAGAATGGCATCACTGTGGGACACCACAGTTTAATTTCAATCTGTCCCCTGTGAGCTATGAGGTGATAATATTCATTCTATCATATTTCTCACATTAAAAAAAAATTTTGCATTTAAAAAATTTATAAAGAATGCACATTTTTAATTTATTTAACTCAATTCTTCTCTTCACCAAGCAATTCTACCACATAAAATATTGCTTATGAAGTCAGATTCAATATAGAAATCAAATCCGAGTAACCAGATTAAATAAAATTCAATTTCTTTTAAAAATGTTTACGCTATATGTATAGTTCTGAAACTAATCTAGCAAATTGCTCCCTGCCTGCAATTCTGTATTTCATTGCTCATATGTTTATGTTTAAGATGACATGATGGCAGTTTATATCAGTACCTGTTAATGTAGCATCAGATATGATGATACTATAAACTGGGGAACATGTTAGGAGATAGTTATTGCAGCTGAACTTCTGAACAAGAGGCATATGAGATCTATTTAAGGCAAGGGCATTTTGACCAGAAAAACAAGCTGCACCTCATCAGTTTTACAATGGTAAGAAGGAGAAGAATGGGACCTACGGATTCTGTCTGAAGAGCTCTCGGTCCGTGCAGGAGAACTGGACACGCTGCTGCTTCGATGAGAGGATGGATGGCTGCCAGGTCTTCGGCCCTCTTCAAGAGAAGGAGCAGGAGAAGGGCTGTCTGGAACACGTTCCTAGACCACACAAAAAATCATTGCAAAAAAAGGGCAATGTTAAACCAAGCCCCTGTTTCCAAACATCACTTCCTTAAACTGAATCTCCCTCCTAAATTACAACCTACTCATTCCCTGCTGATGTTTCCAGGATTTGCAGAGCATTCTCAAAGGAAACTTGGCAATTTTAGGACACTAGACCTTACATTTCAGCATGCAATGTAAGCACTGCTCATCCTATTAGGCTTTTAACTGCTTTCTGGACTACTTAAAAAATAAGACGTTTGTTCACCTTTTTGTTGTTGTTGTTTTGGTTTGGCTTTTTGGTTTGGTTTTTTTTGCTTTGTTTTGTTTTTCTGGGTTTTTTGCATTTTGGTTGGTTGGTTTGTTTTTGTTGCTTGTGTCATCATGCAGTTGAATTGGAAGCATACATTTTTGGCTTACAGATGGTAGCCTATGTATTTCTGTAAATAAAAAAAAACCCAGGTACTGTTGTTTTATCTCATATTGACTTTTACTTCATATTTTAATTTCAAAGAGGCTTCTTGAGCAATGAAATCTTACGGAACTGTTAGGGATCAGAAAGAAACTATAACCTCCCTATAGTACCTATACCAGTAACATGACTGTTGTAAGTCCAAATGTCTATTTTTACCATGGAACACAAACTTGGAATGAATCACACATTTTGGTTGAATGTGGCCATATCACTTCAAAATGGGGGAAAACAACCAATCATATTTTTCTGTCCAGGGAAAGGCCTGGCAGGGTAGCCAAGAGGAGCTACGATGCACTTCAAGAGGTTCCTTGGTTTTGAAAACCAGAATGTAAGGACCGTGATAGTTTGCACTGCATATCTGCTATGTGAGAATTGTTAGTACGTAGCAGACAGATATATCTGATATTTACCCAGAAGTTTGACACAAACAATAATCAAAGGGAGATGAGTGCAGAATAGTTATTTCTAGAAAATTCGCTGTCTTTCCCTGAAGTTTCTTTTTAATTGCTGAAAGTTCTCTAGGCTCATTGCTAAAGTATGTGAAAGTGAGGCTGTTTTGGAAAAACAGTGATAAAAATAATTAAATCCTATAAGGGAAATCTATTGGAAGGATTGAAGACGTTAATCTAACTTTTTTTTTTTCTTGTTTTTCTCCTTTTGATAACTGAAAACCTGACTTATTATGAAAAAAAACCAATGAGCCCAAACCACCAATCAACAAACAACTGCACACATTCAACTCACTAAAAGCTTTTGGCAATGAAGTAATACAATTAGTACATGTTTGATAACACAAAAGAAAACTCGTTGTTGGAAATGCATTTTCTTGAAAAAAGCAGTACATTCCTTACACAGAAAAGTTCTTTTTGAGCAGTCATTATTTTATCATGCACAGTCACTAGATAAATATTTATTTCTCTGAATGCATTCCTAAGAAATTTTGCAACATCCTCAACTATAGTAATCAATAGATTTGTTCAAGGTAAGTTTCATAAAAAAGTATCTGCTGAACTTGAGATTCTGATTGCAAAGGGATTCAATGGGCATACTGATGGAGTGGGAGGAGATTTTTTAGAGCAATTTGCAAGACATTTAAGTGGATTCCACTTTAACAGTCTTAGGTTTTTAAGTCAAAAACCTTGATGAGGATAGCTTAACTGCATCATAGCTCTAGGCTTATTATGACTTTGATTGTGTTTATATGTCCATGAACTGGGTATTCAAGAGGAGGATTATAATGCAGATGTTTTCAGAATGTAGAAGATTTATTTCTTTAGATTTAGGAGGATTTAAGCATGCACAGTGTACAGATTTGTTATAAATTAGAACACGGTATATTTAATCATTCATTTAAAATATAATTTCACTGTTTGGCATACAATGTATTGTTCTTAGAAGGGTTTCATTAAAATGAAATCCAGTGAGCACATAAGATTTGAATACAGAGCTGCAGAGTAAATTAATTTATTTAAACAGCTTAATTTGTTTATCCTATTTATTTATGTGTGCTTTTACAGCACGTATTATGAGATGGAGTGAGCAAAAGGAATGCACAGGACAACGAAATATAATTACTGTACAAACAAAACAGATAATGAGTTTTATTCTCATATAATATGACATAGACAAAATCCATGAGAAAACTATATATCTTGGCTTTATCAATTCATTTGTAAAATACCCTTTAATTCCAATAAAACATCGGATTGAACTACACAGAAATGCAAAATAAACCAATTTAGTAACTTAACTATTGTTTTATATCCTTGCTTCATAATTAAACAATCAGCAATCTAGTCTATAGCAATTATTTGTGTTTAACAAATTCACTGCAATAATAAATGGCAATGTTATTAATAATAAATTGAAATACTCTGTAGTTCTAAAGAAGTCATAGTAATAAACTAATGGTGCTGGAATATCAATATGTATTCCTTAACAGAGATTTTGTGTAGAAAAGATTTGTTTGGTTTGTGTCAAAATATTAACTTTAGACCCCATTTAAAATTTTTCAAAAAAGGAAATGTTCAAAATTGTGTTCATTAAATAATGCAGATCAGAACTATTTTGTCCCTTCTACAGCATGCCACTTTTGTACAAGTTACTCTACATGAAAGAGCAAAGAAATAGAACTTACTGACTTACAATCCTGGCAACAGATATCACCTAGGATTCTGTCCACTGCCCAATATTTTTCCTAAAACTTGCCTACTCCCAGAGGCAGATATTTCTGGAGAATCTGATCTAGTGTATAACCATCTCTCGCTATTTGTTTCCTCCATTTTTGGCTTCCCTATTTCTTTCTACAGACAGTCACAGGCAAAAAGTAGTGTGAACAATTTAGGTAAAATGGAAAAATTTAGACATGGTTGGCCAATGTTTCAGGATTGTGAAGACTCTCAGTTAGGTATGAGATGCTTTACTAAGCAGCGGACAACAAACTCTTAGGGGCCAAAATTGAACCATTTCTTATCTTGGTGCTCTTCACAACTTGATCCAAATAATGAATCTTAAGTATTTAAGAATCTGGCATTTACATCCTCCAAAAATGTTCCTACCACAAAGAAATTTTTGCTCTAGGGAATTCTAACACCCTTTCTTGTACTCTTATTCCAGTGACAAGTTACACACCCTCAATATCAAGCCCATTTCATAAATAGCAGGCTTGTTCCTGTGACACAGAGTATTTTATTTTATGCTGTAAAAAACAGGTAAAAGATTTCAGTATTGGAGATTTTAAAACATGAGATTGAGGTTATCTCTAGAATTGATATCACCCTAGTTTTGTTCCAGAATACTGCATATTGTTCACAAAATCACACTGTCTCGGTCTCTTCGAGTAAAACAGGAGAGTTTTTATGTATTTATCAACTTTTTTCTAAATTTCTCAAATAGGCAAATACTGCAAAATCTTATTCTGAAAGTATTTCTAAGTAACTTTTAAAAAAATAATCTTTATACATCAGTAATGGTATTCAGAAGACCAGAAATACTTTCTTCCCTATATCACGTCTTTTTCCATATATGAGATCATGAAGTTAATTATAAAATATAAATTTCTTTTTTTGCCTATTTGTTGTGAGGTCCATGGGTGGTGATATCTTTCTATTCCTTATCATCTTTTTTTTAAGTGTTATTTTTATGCTTTTATATTGCTATATTACTACATATAATAATAACCTAACTGGTTACATATGTGCTCCCCATTGCAACCAAACTGTTCTAAAATAAACCCTCCAAGTGTATATTCACAAACACGGATTTGTGTCATTTCATATGACAGTGTTGTTTCACTCTTATCTGCCCCAAGGAATCTCTTAACAAGAACCTGCCTTACCTCACCTTTTGGGGTGGGCTGTAACAGGGAGTAGTTTATATTATTTACAACCATTGTGGGAAGACACCTGTCTTCCAAGCCTTTTTTGGTGGTAGAATTATAAAAGACATTTTTAAAAGTGATCAAAACACACATTTCTTTCTTCAGTTCCTTACTGACTTATTTTGAACTCGTGTGAGATGTTTTCCAGGAATAACTTTCTTGTAAAATGTCACATTTAATTTGACATTGCTTTAGCTGAATAAGTGTAAGAAATTAGTTACTTAAGTATCTTTTGCATTTTTTGCAAAGAGAATTTTTTTTTTATTAATTTTTTCATTCCACTTTAGTCAAAGACACTGTGATGCTCTAAATTAACATTTAGACTCAGGAATTGCAAAATTAACTGGACAAATAGTTAATTATTTCCTAACTTCCTCAGTCACTTCTATATGTGTGTTATCAAACTGACTGAATGCTATAAAATTTTATTTCTATTTCCTTATCTGCATAATGTCACTGGCTTGCTAAAGATCTTGCTAACTTCACACTGATGCACATGACATCTTTCTCATCTTGTTCTTACAGATCCATTTCTAATCCCAATCAAGATTCAGGAGTTTGAATGTTTTGTATTGTCATTAACTGCACTATTACTTTAAATCTTGGACATCTTTCTTATGAAGAAAAGAATCCATGATGTTTACATAAGATGTTTTCTCTCTCTGTGAATACCTTGAACTTATTTCTCTTTTGGACCAATTGAAGTTAATTTGATTTCCATTATACTTCTTACTTCTGAAATTTTTCATTGTACCTACTTTGCTGTTCCCATCACAAGAATACTGACAACTGAATGCATAAAATGAAGAAAGAGATCAACTAACAGTAAGACTGAATTGTCTTGATTTTTAGTGTCCGGCTTTCTACATGTATTATTACAGCAGAAGTTAACTGACAAGAAGCCAAACAGGAGACTTCCAAGTAATCCTTTAACAGTACTTCCCCCAACAGGAGATCTAATCCTTGGAAATCATGAGCAGTACATAAAACACAATGACCTAGTCAGGAAGTGGGTGTCAATGGATAGGGCCATTACAGAGATTAAAAACAAGCAAGCAAACAAAGTCGATCCCTATCAAGAGAAGAAATAGCTTGGTTTTGCCTTCACAATGAATGTTTCTCCTAACAAACAAAATATCCTGCTAACATACTCAAAAACCCTCATGCAATATGCAAATATATAGACATGCAAGAAACTCTGTTCCAATCAAATTAGTAACTCCTTATTGGCAAGCTGGACACACTTTCTGACTTTTTAAAGTTTTTTTTTTCTCGTCTTCTGAAAATCTAGCCTTACTTGAAAAGTAAGTTTAAGAAGCATAACTAGGATTTCACCCCTCAAAGTAAATCCAAACCACACATGCATTATGTCCTAGAAGTCCGCAATATGAATCTCATCCCTCGTACCTGACCCCATGGTCATTTTGCATCAAGTAAATCTCACACTACACACATAGCTCCCTGTTACACACGAGAACATGCACATTTCCAAATGAAGTTTGTACTGCTTTCTATGTGTCATGCGTAGATACCTATTTCACATGCCACAAGTTAATTCTTATGAGCATATGGCTGCTATTAGCTTCAAACTGCACCTGAGAAACATACATGTTAAAAGAAATGATCCCATATTATTAAAAAAACCCCCTGGTTTCAAGTTACAGCCCACCATATTTAGTTAACATCCTCTAAGGTCATTATACAAAAAGTGTAGTAAAATCTAAAACAAATAATATTAATCATATAGATAGAACTAATTAATGAGGTGGAACACAGTGTCCGCTAATATAAAGATAGTTAAGCCATAATAAAGAAGGTCAACTATACTTTGACCTGAGATCTACTCATTCTAAATGAAAAAAAAATAAAAAGTGTGCATATATACAAGTTATTCTAATGCAGAGATTTTTTTCTGCTATGTTCAAGTTCCTACAAATTAGATATCATATTCTCTGCAGCTAGGATAAAATTAAGTGTTATTTGATTTACATTATACTTAAAAATTTATAGGTATATTCCAATTTTCATGTTTGGTTTCTTAACATGTAAAAGCAGCTGTTTTAGGAGCTGATAGTCCTATTTTTATTCTACAATATTTATTGTAGACCAATTACATTTTATTATTTAAATGCTCTAAATCAAATTTCTCCTTACATAAAGAAGAAAACTTGATCCTACTTCACGTATCAGATAAAGAGGAAATTAAAGTAGCTTCCCTCTTGCAGTTTTACACATTCAAGAAAAGCACTTTAAAGTAATGTCAAAATGTCTATTTTGAATGCACAATGCACTAATGTCTCTAAAAATAGTAGGTTATCTGAAAAGTCAGGTGTTTTTCAGGTTAGGCATACAAAAAGGATTTTTCTGCCAATTTGGAACACAACCAATTTTGTTCTCATTCCCTGTCTGTAAAGGCGTACAGCATATCCAGCTTCACAGGAATGCTGCCACAGCCTGCATAATGCTTTTCCTGTAAGACACAGAAGTGTCCATAGAAAACTTTTGCCTTCAACACAGGATTCAAGATTCAGTGAAGTAAACTTGCCCTTTTTCCTCTTAGAGCCCGTTTCCTTTCAGGTATGCTCTCTGGACTCGTTCACCACCAGTCTGACATGAGACATGAAAATGTACTCTGTTCGGCCATTTCTGTATGGCAGGGATGTATTTCTTCTCTTTGGCTATTATTTGGACTTTTTGGGAAAAAATCACAGAAACACATGAGTCTGAGTTGGAAGGGACCCAGAAGGACCATCAAGTCCAGGTCTTGAGTGAATGGCCCGTATGGGGATTGAATCCATGACCTGGGTGTTATTAGCACCAGGCTCTGACCAACTGACCTATCTATCATAGGCAAAAAAAAGATAGGAACATTAAATTACATCAATGTGAACACACATACTGCCAATGAAAAATGAAAAAGTGAATGAATTCCAAAATAAAATTTCATGTCAGAGTAGTCCTATAAACAGAGTTATTCTAAAAAAATAAAATCTGTCAGCAGCTACCTTTATTAAATAAGTTTATAGTAAATTTCTGGTATTAGATCACAGGAATATATCTATTTATATACAGATAGATTCAAAAAAAGGTATAAAATAGTGTCACACAACCAGTGCTGTGATAGATGTGAGGGAATTAGCAAAGTTTAGTCTGATATATCCATTATGTAGTGGAAAACTACTGCTGTCTCCACTTTTTCAGCTGGACATATTGGTTTCTTCTGCTTTATTCTTAATTCTTTCTATAAGTATTAGTCACATATGGATAAATTGCAATTTTTGATTCTGGCATGCTGCTGCTCTGTTCTAACTTTTACAATGTAATTTCAAGTTGCTATTAATATAAGGTATGTCCTTTATATTTTCATATATCTTTCTGCTGATTGAAAAAAAATTGATGTAGCGAAACTGCTAACAAGCTGAGCCTTTGAAACCATGGGCAGGTGATGAAAGCCACTTCATGTCTAAAGCATCCCCAGGTCACAGCTGTCACACTCACTACAATTCATTGTTGTCACAATCTGCTGTCCCTGCTTGTTGTTGCTCTCCTCTTATTCATCCAACTCATATATCTAAACATTCCATTACAAAAAGACATCTAATGTTCGTCTCATGTTCGAAAGGGCACAACACTCTTCTGAAATATAATTCTGAAGATTTTAGGGCTCAGAGTTCACTGCCAAATCTAAGGTGTTGCTTTGTAAGATTTCCCTTGTAATTTTGTCTTTGTCTCATCTCCTGAATGCAGCAGGATAAAATGTTTAGTTAGTACATGATCTCAGCTTTATTCCAACATCTTATCATGAAGAAATGAAATATTGCCCAGTAATAGAAAGGCATTTGAAGCTTTGTGAGTGTAAAGATAACAGCGTTAGCTGTGAAGTCAGTGAATTGGAAGGAAAGGTCAGCAAGTCATCTACTGTGGCACTGTTCACAAAGGCAATCCTTCTATCCAATGAACCTGGTTGTTCATAATCTGAAGACTTTGATTTTCTAAGACTTAATTTTGTTCTTTGTTACTTAATTAGATATGGTTACTATTGATTTACTTTTCAGAGTCGAAATTTCTCACAGGCCTTCTAACTTTCAGGCAGACTTTACACTGGCAAACATGCTGTACTCTAATTTCAAATCTATGCTGTTGTTTCAGGTTACAACTACAAACTCTGAGATGAATGATTCTAAAACTTTTCAATTTGTGGAAACATTGATACTAAGGAGAAAATACTTCAGTAAAATTAGGGTTAAAAAATGAGTCAAACCATAAAGAAAACAAAACCAAGATGTCTGAAAATAATAGCAATAAAAAACTGGAAACTATAATTCTAATAACAAACAGTTTCATGAAAGAGAGCAACTGCACTATTTATCCATTCCTGTAAAAATAAAGTAAAAGGAGGTTTGACCTTCTCACTTACATTTATTCTTGAAGATATTTATTTTGATTTTAGTATAAGTTATTATTCATAAGCATTACGCTGCCAGCACAAGGTTCAAGAAGTATGGTGATTACAGTTTCCTGCTCAACAACATAGTGAATATAATTCAGTGGACACTAAAATCACAGCCTCTGACTATGCCTAGAGAAGAACAGGTAAATTGCCAGTGACATTATGTCCATCCTCATGGGAAGAAAATCACCTAATAATGACCTCATGCTTTTAAGTTTGTGGGGTTTATGTTTCAATCCTGTTCAGCATTAAAAAACAGGAACATAATTACTTAGCTGTGCTACCTCTATCCACATGACCGTATTCCTCTGCAATAGATAATAACAGAGGATATAAATTGACATATGTTGTACCAAAATGGGTCTGAAGGAATGAGTAGGAAACAGTAAGTTCCTTAGCCCTTATAGCACTGTTGAAATAACTATGTGCAGCAAGATCTTACATTTAGAAGTGAGTTCTGAGTGGCAGATTAAAACTTGTGTTTATGGATCCACCTGTAGTAGAAATTAATTGTGAGCTATAGCTTACAGGCCTTGACTGAAGAAGTCACGACAGCACTTAGGTAATGTCATGCTCTACATAAAGGACCCAAAATCCTTAATTTACTAGTGCAAACTCTTAAGAAATCTGTATTTCATCCTCGTATGTGCACACTTCTCTAAAGAGAATTTAGGTTAATTTGGTCATTTAAAAACATTTCATTGAAATCCACATATTTTTATATTACAGTTATGTGCAAACCAGATGGGAACATGAAACCTGGTTTGTGAAATAACTTGCACAGGATGTTATGCCAGGAGTTATGCAAAAGTTGGCAGCTACAATGAATATTTAATTAGTATGGATATGAGAGCTGAATTTTCAAAAATGACATTGATACATACTGTAGATTATTAATACAAACAAATGCTCAAAAAAGCAAACTTTTGGAAAGAAATTATGATTTTCTAGTTATAATGTGCTGATAGAATGTTTCAGAGAGCCTAAATTGCTAGGTACTTTCAAGGTCTTCACCTAGCTTATAAGGGATCTATCTCTGCTAAAGGAAACATATGAGTCCATATTACAAAAATGGACTTGTTAAGAAGTAAACAAGCCCTAGGATAAGGAAAATTTTCTGGTATGGGACTGGCCACAGTTACAATAATATACACAGTTACATGATGACAGTATGTCCCTTTCAGAGTCCAATAGTTTTAAACCTAACAGACAGGTTTAGATCAAAGTACTTCTCAGTTAAGGGCATCCCGGGTGCAGCAATGTTCTCAATAATGGGGTTAGATCTGTCAACAGAGCAGGACCTGCTTTCCACAAAAGGAAACCATTTTTACATGGCCTATGAGATATGCTGTACTCCAATGTACCTGACTGTGGTCACTGGAGACAAAGATAGTGCTCACACTGCAGTATGCTCCCATAGACATATTTAAATGTAGGCCATGGTAACTTAAGCAGTTTTAATAGCTACAACTAATGTGTAAATCAGCTTTACAAGCTAGAAGTCAGCTTGTTAAAGTTTAGAAACAGAAGGTTAGCAATGCTCATGAAGGTGAAATTTTATGCTCTTACATATGAAATAAAATAGTTCATAGAAAATCAAAGTAGGGAAAACAGCAGGAAAATAGTGAAAGCAAAGTTTTGTTGGCACAGTAATTCATATGACAGGTGTCATTTAGCCTGTGCTCCATCTCAATCTTCATTTTTTAGATACCCCAGTAGGACCAGTGGCCAACGTTCCAATTAAGAAAACAAATTTAGAATGAAATAAAGCACCATATGTGTTCCAGAGAACATCAGTATCATGTAACTCTTACTAAATACCAATCAAGTAAAAATAGGAAAATAGAGTTGCAAAAATCACCATGTAATCAGTTAGTCAGCAGCAGAGTGCTTATATCCCCAACACAGGGCAAGATGGAAACCAGGGCAGGATTTAGTCTTGCTGGCATACCACCTAAAAAAGCAATTCTTCTCAAAACAGTATCTTAACTCCTCATGTCAACAAAGGTGAGAAAGGGATGTCACTGAAGGCCCCCAAAGGAGACCCTAGATTTGCAGGTATATGTGACTAAATTAAGACACCAGATCATATTTTTGTAGGTCAACAAAAATGTAAATTTGTTTACTTTTAACTGAACAGCTCTTTGCAGTTCTGTGCTTGTTAGGCTAAAGAAGAAAGGTGCACCAGTATGTTGAATCTCTTAATAAAGTCAGACCTCTTCACTCTATTTAAATCATCATGTACTTCAAAACTTTTGTTACTCCTGATTTGACCTCCTGAAGGTCCAGGAGGTTCTAAGTTTACTTAATTTTTGTCAAAGGAATTGCATGAATGGACTGATTTCCAACATAGCCTTGAAAAACTACAAAAACTTGCTTTTTTGTGTCTAAGATACATTGGATAAAAGAACAAAAGTTTGTGTACTTTCTCATTTGTTAGAACTAAAGAAGGATAAGAGGAAAATGTAGATATCTGAATAAAGATCAAGCCATAATTACCTAATGGTAACAGGGAAGTGTCTTTTTAAATGAAATGCTTTAAAATGAAAACAGATCACCTTCAGTAAAAGGAAGAAAAAACTCCATGCCTCTGGTAAATGCCTCTACAACCAGATTAATTTAATTAAAGGCCACAATCAAAACCTAAAACAGGCAGACAAGATCAGGTATCAGGTATTTTTGAGATATCCCTATAATACTACAGTCCTGGCCTGCAGATTACTGGGACTATTCTGTGCTACTTCATTCTAATTTATTCTGGGATTTGGTAAATTTAGTTTCTGCATAGGTAAAGTATCAAACCTTTCAGCCATCTTCAAATAACTTAGAGCAGTTCAGTTCAAATGGTTAAAGTCGGAAGAACAATCTCTTCTAATTTAAGAGTAATTTTTTCCATGATATCTCAAGAAACATTAGATTACAGACTACGAAATATGAGAAAAAGACAAAGCTGTATATGAAAATGCTTCAATTTGAGCATTGCTTTAATACTGATTTTGAGAGATGGAGGGAAACTGAGATGCTAACAGTGGCCACTGGCAGCCTGTTGTGCTCTCAGAGTCACCACACTTAGTTTTCTTGTATTTACTGACTTTATGACTTATCTGAGAACATTACCTATACAATACACCTTTGCAATATTTATGGTGGTTGGGAGCAGGCTACAATTTGGTGCCTTTTGGTTTGGTTGGGTTGAGTTTGGTCTGTTCTATAGTTACCTTAATAACAGATGTCTCCACTCTGGAGGGAGGGCTCTGCACTTGTGCTGCTGCTGCCATGTTGGCGATGGTGCTGAGGTGGTTCATCTGGCTCATTGCCATCGTGACAGAGGCTGGAGGTAGGCTCACGGGAATCAGCGGGTGGGGCATCATCATAAAAGGAAGTTCCAACCCTGTTGGGGGGAAAAACAGGGAAATAGGTTTATGCATCTTTTCTTAAGCACCGTCTTCTTTTTCTCCTGATGGACAATACTCAGGTGACAGGTGGTTCACATTGCAGGAAAAAGCAGCTCTACGTCAGTTCTCTTCTGGGAGATGCAGGGGTGAATCTCTAGCAACCATGGAGGGTTTCTAGCCACAAGGAGAGGCTATTAGACCTCTTAGTTTGTTTATATCTGTGTAATGCATTATATCATTGCCAAGCCATGGCCATTTATAACAGTTTTTGATATCTGCTGTAAGGTGCCTTAGCAATACTTCATTACGCCACTGATGCACAGGTTAGCAGTTATTTTCAGTATCAATTTTATTGCATATGTATTTGTTCTTTACTGTCTCCACTTCCCCTGCTTAATACTTTTAAGGAAGTATTCCAGTATTCTGCACATCCTTGATTTTTTCATTGCCTATTTATATAAACACCAAAAAAAAAGACAGAGGAACTAGAAAACTGCTGATGTTAGTGCTGAAAGATGTCAACCCGTACCATTTGGCAGAAGGTGGTTCTGTTGAAGAGGGTTGAGAGGATGGCTAACTGGAACATTATGCTGTCCAGGCAAGCTGGGGTGGTTAACAGAGGCCTGTGATCCTTGGGTGGGGGGAGACTGAAGTTTTTCTTTATCCCAAGAACCATCACTGCTGCCTGTGGGGAATGAATATATATTATTTGGATGAATGAAGACTCCAAATTTTCAATTTCTGAATTTGGAAGCAAGGCCAGAATTCTAACCTTTTTTGCAAGTGGAAATTTGTTTTTAATTTTCTTTTTTAATATGTGGGTTGGGGGAAGGACTTTAGGGTAGGGGTTTTTTTCCACCCTCTGAAAGGAATGTAAGAATAACTTTTTTAAATTAAGAGTTAGCACAAACTTAAAGTATTTAGAGTCGTGCTCATTCACATGAAGTCTGTGTATTGTACATACACTTTTCTCATACTTAGAAAATAAAACTATATATGGCACTTTTTAATATGTGAGAGAATATTTTTGCTTTCAAAATGTGTAACAAAAATATGTCATTATACCAGTTAAAATTTAAACTACAGTTATATTGTGTTCTGTATTTGTGAATAAATAAACATTCTTTGAAGGAATTAAAAAATTAATTTATTGAGGGCACCAACATGAATACATATATGCTTGGCTGATGATTCTATTTTGTATATTAAATTTTTGTTTCTTATTATTAATATAAATGTGAGGGATTACACTTATTCTTGCAGTCTTCTGGTAGTGGAACAGACTAAGAGCAAAGAAGAATGGGGACAAACAAGTATTGAGATGAGAAAGAATTAATTTCTCTGAGAAACACCCTTTTTCACTATTGCAGACTTCCTCATAAAAATAACAATAAAATTAAATAAGATACAATTAAAGGACAATACGATACAGTCTGTATAAAGGACAATAATAATTAACATCTCATTATTAATTTGTATATTTATGTGCAATGAAAAGGTTAACATCTTCCAACCTGACAAACTGTATTATTCTTGGTGTGTACTTACATATAGTGCTGAGACTGAGTGTATGTATGTTTATGCATACACAGTAATCTATACACTTACTGTATGAGTTTATTTACCATACACAATCAATAAACAATGTTTGCATATATTAATAAATATGGAATATATGCATGCACTCTCAGCAGTATTAATATACCCATCAGCAATACATGATTGCTTACTTTTTCATGTAGAGCACAATTTCAACCTCCTGACTTTGAAAATGCCTACTATTTTCATGGGAGCATGTCTTCATAGGGACTTCAGGATGATAGAAGTCAAGATGTATTCAATTTATGCTCCGTTTCTATTTACCATTATAGATTATAGCAAAGTACATATTTCTGAATGTTTTTCTACATACATCCTACTACTAATGAACAACAGCCTGAAAAACAACAGGAACGACACCACCTCCTTCTTACTTCAGTAGAAAGGGGACAAGTCTATTAGTCTTGACATATTTTAACATCGTTTTCATTGGATGACAAAAGCACAGAAGTTGGTAGAATTCCAATTTAATTTCTCTAGATCTATTAAAAACCTGATTGTAAAAGCTGTACAACATAGTTTATAATGAAAAATACTCCATTATTGCCATGATTTTCTTTCCCTAGTTACTTCAGGAAGACAGTTAAGGCTCAATATAAATTCTAACTCATTAGCTCAATACTGTCTCAATCCCAGTGTAAATTGTTCAGAAGTAGGTAATGAAAATTCAGTCCAAAGTCTCCTGCAATCAAACAAAGCAATTTTATGAAACAATGAAAAGAATCAATTATATTAGATACTTTTATTGCTTTACAAGAAATTTTCACAACCTTTATGCAGTGAACATACTTGAGATGATAAACGCATTATTCAAATCTCATGACCTCTGACAAGTGAACATGTTTTCTTATATTTTGAGAACTAAGACACTCTCAAAAAGCCTTAACACACATTTAAATATGTAGTGAAGAGCTAAATCTTATCTGGAAAAAGAATTTTTTTCCTTTTAATTTCATATTCTCTAATTTTCTGCTTTTCACCACTGTGATCTATATATTTCACTCCCTAACATCCAGGCCTACCCCACCCTCCTGTTTTGCTTATCCCTTCTGAAGAGTTTATAGCAATCCATTGCAGCACTCCAGTTGTGGAAGTCGTCCCACCATGTCTTCATGCTGGCAACTCTGCCACAGTTTTCCTGCTGCACAAAGGCTTCCAGCTCCTCCTGTTTGGTGGCTGTGCTGTCTGCATTGCTCTAGATGCATTTCAGCTGGCCTATTGATCCCACCACCTTTTTGGGGGAGACGAGTAATTCTTACATGACTGTTCTTAGGTACTTCTGCAATTTCTAACACATCAATAACCCACTTCGCAGTATTTGCCACCACATGGCTCTCCATCCTCTACCTCCAGTGAGATGGCAGAGTAAAGGACCTTGCTAGAACACTGTCCTTCAAACACTGTTGTGCCTTGTCCAGATATCTCTAATGAGCTTGATTTTATCCCTGTTTCCCTTTAAATCTAGGTTAAAGCTCTTTCAATGAGCCCTACTAACTTCTGTTTCCCCTTTGAGCCAGGTGTAGCATCTCTTATATGTATATGAATACAAACAATACATAAATATATATTAGTAATTATATGAATATCTGTTAGCTTCATAAGGAAGGTGTTTGCATTTTATACAGCTGCTGAATTGCCAGTAATGAGATATTTTCCCTATTTTTATCAGCAAGATCTTCTACAGTGCAGTTAATTTTATGTTACATGCTGATGTTCGATATGGAGATGGAGTCAATTCTTCTGTGACCCTTCCTAACCTGGTCACAGAATTTTGCAAGGTCAGTTATAGTTTGCCAATTATGGCTCTGCTTATGTGGCTTAGAAATTAGAGCTTTTCTAAATCAGTACTCTTTTCTGCCTCAAAATTACAGTGTCTGCTGTTTTAGTGTGATATTGAACCCAATAATAATTTGGAAGAGAGAAGACAAGTTTCAGAAAGCCAAAGTGTCAAGGCTAGCATTTAGTGACAGTGTCCTTAAAACTTGCAGTCTGGAATCATCTGTTAAGATCTGCTTATATGGAAAATGGTTTATAGACAGAATCCAATCCATAACATTAGAAACCCCTTTAAAACTTCCGACTGTTGAGCTCCTGAACACTTCAAGTGAACAGACAAAGATACAAAAAGTCTTGGCCATTCACTGCATTTTTCTTATGTTAGTTAAACAGAACACTTTTCCTCTTAGAGGAAACAGTTATTTTCATTAATGTCAAAGCAAAACAAGTGCTATTCTTTAGACACTATTCACTGTCTGCACAACAATGTGCAACCTAACAGTTCTGTCACTTTTTAAATTTGGTTTTGATTTAATACATACAGTGGTTTCAAAGAGTATTAAAAATCTGTTGCCTTCTTCCTCTTCACTTGTTGCCCTGCTGGAGGCTTATGTTTTTCCAGTTTCCATCAGTGGTTGTCAAGTCTTTGTAATAGGATTAAAAGCTTGGACACCTGATATCCCTGGGTGCTGCAGTTCACCCTCATAAAAGCTGTTTGCTTTAAATTGAGAGAAAATCAGTTTTTAGTGGCATAATTAATTAAATTATGCAAAGTGTTCCAGATTCAGCATAACACTTTCTGAAGCAGCAATTGGAAGCTCTACATTGCATTCGAACAGCATTTCAATTGACGCTGCACTAGGCTGACCATAGAGTACCATTTCAAGGCTTTCAAGCACAAGGGATCCAATTTTGAAATGCAAATGCTAAATGCTGAGTGCTCAAACCCCATACATATGTACTTGAATAGGCAATTTGGTAGCCAACTACATATATCATATGTGATAGTGCTAATAAAGGCACTCAAAAAATTGAAATGAAGTTCCAAATGTAAGTACATATGCTTAAAACCCTGGCTCAGGTGATCTCACATTTTCTCATGATGGACAACTCGATGGAACAAGAATGACAATACTTTTTCACAATTTAAAAGGCATAGTACAGAATCCATTGCTTTCCTCATCACCAATATTTCAGCACATATTTTCCATAATGTGAGTTACCTTCTCCCATAATCAGCAGTTACACAACAAACCATTATTTGTACACTGAAGTGGGTCTGTAAAAGCCTGATGCCTGGATTATTTGTATTCATTAGTAGCACAATTAGGTAGCTAAGGATGGTAATAATAAATTGAAACAATTCTGGACTAGAAGGTAATGCAGCCAAGAAAAAGAAAATGAAGCAGAAAACTAGAGTACAATGTCAGCCTCACAAACAAACGCTGATCTAAACGTACCAGGTTCATTTTTATAATCATTCCTCTTATTTGCAGACTCCTTTTATTTTTTCATTCTGACCCCATTAGGATTCAGTTTGCTTAAATTTCTGTTTCCACAATGTGAGCTGAACAGTTTGGTTCCTGCGATAGTCAACAGGGATTCAGTCAAAAGGGTCTGGAGAGCTGCTGAGCTCACTCTGTGGGAGACAGGGCTATCTTTGCTCAGCTGAATCTGCATCTGGTGCTTCCGAAGTCTACAGTGACCCTTTTCCCAGACTCAGTTCAATGGCCTGAACACACAACTCCTGAGATGGCCAAAAGAATTTGAATCATGTCTTGTAGGGTTGGTGAGTACCACGCAGCACCTGCAGGAGACTCCAAGGCTGTCTGGAGGTGTAGATCAGGCAGGATGCTCGAGGGTATCTAAGGCAGTAGCATATATCTATGCCTAGGCAACCAAGCCAAACTTTTTTGATTATAGGTGGTTTTTAGAAATTAAAATTAGGCTATCTACCAGGCCCTTGGGTCTTCCCCTTCCTTTCATGTGGAAAACTTGATATTTTATGGAATTACAGAGAACAATTCAAGCATGTCTTTAGGCAAGTGAACCCCAGCACTGGCTCAGGAATAGCTTCAGGTACCATTATATACACAAGCAGTATCACATAGCAAAAGCACAAAGGAGTCTGACTTCCCACTAACAACTCAAACCAGCTTTTTTTTTTTTTTTTTGGTATGCTACTGATCTCCTTTTAGTCTCATAATCTTTCTGTTATCTTCTGTGTTTGCTGAAACAATTTGTATCTCAGCAACAATTACCAAACAAAGCATCAGTATCAGCTGTGTTGGCTCATTTTTCTGAAGTGGACTATTCATGATCTGGGCTATTTATGTCCACTGGAAAATATGCATAATCAGTGTGCTAAAAATTGGTAATCTTAGCCTCCTGACAGCAAGGAAACCATTTCATAAACTGCTCAAATCAAATGCTGCTGCTTTAGTCTTTGAATAGTTATAAATTTGTGATTTGATTTCTACATAATTCAGTTTCCTAACATCAGATGTACAATTTATCTGCAATAGAGAAGTGTTGTGAGATGGTATAAAAGACACATGTCTACAGATAAAGGCATTTTTTAAGATCTCTATGTTGCTGTTACATCATTAAAGCAAAAAAAAAAAAAAAAAGAAAAAAAAAAAGACTTTTGCTATTTGTAAACAGTATCTGTCCAGTATATTTGATACTTGGATTGCTACCTTTTCTGGGACCACAAAGTGATCAGGAGAGAACATACTACAACAACATGGAAAAATAAGTTTCCCCAGTCTTCTCTGTAACCCTTTCTATTTGGCTTTACATAAGGATTTTTCTTTTCTTCTTTACCCCCTCACAAAGTTTTGCATTGTTTTGGGGGTTTTTGGTTATAAAATCATGTTTATGGTCTTAAATAGGCCATGAGCAATGTGGGCTCTTAATTAAAAGTGTTCATAATTCTCCCTAAAATAGTAGGCTGATGGGTCTGGTATTTGTAATTCTGCTATTATCATGACAGATTATGTACAGGTGCAGTAGCAAATTAAAGAAAAAAGCACACACATGAAAAACCCCTATCCTTTGATAAATATTTTCCTACAGAAATACATAAAGGAAAAGCCAAAAGAACCTTAGAAATTACATACTGTTTATTCTTTGCTGACAAAAGTAGTAATCTGAAAAACAGTTAGCAGCCTCAATCATGTAGACTGCTTCATTCACTGTTGCAATTTTATTGCATACTTGTTTTGTGGCAATGGCAAAAGAAATTATAACTGCACTTTGCACCATAATCCAAATTTGTACTCACTTTACTTTTCCCATATTTATGTTCTGATAATAAAAGCTGTAGTAGAAACTGTTAATTCCAGGAAATAAGATTGAATTCTAAATGCTGAATACCAGAGTATAGGTTTAATCATTAATCAGGAAATACTGAATTTATATAAGTTAATAAGTGAAAGAATTTTTTTACAGTTACAATGAATCCCATAGAATATAGATATTTTATATTAATCCTTCATTATTTCACCAAAAAAGATTAACACAGGAAAAGCTTTTTAAAATTCAATTTAATGAATAATGAAACTGTCCAAGACAACTGAAAGCTCAGCAACTCAGTTACAGGCTGTGTGACATTTACCTAAAAATAGATTTTCCATTTGTCTCCTTTTACTAATACCTAACTTGTGCTAATTTCATAGATAAAAACCAGTTTATTTTTATGGTTACATGATCTTAAAAGATAACAATACAATTTTAGATATGCAATACTAAATTTGTGACATCATCAAGAAACAAAAAATCATATGTGTTGTATTCACTGTGTTCAGGAAAATAAAAACTGGACCCCATTTTCCTGTCAGGTACACCTGGGTAAATAAGTTCACTTCAGACCAGAAAGCTGGAAGTACAGCTAGTTCCTTAAGGCAGAATTTTAAAAATATAAAGACTAATGAACCATCAGAAGTCAACTAAAAACTACATTTTCCTTCTTTCTCAACACAATGAACATCACAAAGTATTTGCAAACATCTGGATTACAGTGGTATGTGCTTTTGTGCAAAATTGCCTGTTCAACTGATAATTAGTATATTACTATATGTGGTCATTGCATGTAATTGTGGATATGAATATTTTCTGTATGCTTAAGGAACAGGTAAGAGTGAAAATGCCTGGCTGAGTAGTCTATAAGAACATATTTAGAACATTTTTTAGTATAAGTTCCTGTTACTTCAGTTTATAAAGAAAGAAGGTATCCTCATTAAATTTGTTGGTCTGTACAATCAGTATAACAGGATAATAGGCTTCCTTTTCAGTACAGTGGAAACTAAAACAGACAGGTCCAGAAACTTGTCCAAGGTGAAAGACACAAGTTTAAGCTTCTGAGTGATTCATGCCTACGAGTAAGTGACTAAGGTTCCTGAAAATATGGATTTGGATGGGATTTCATGGTCAGTATCCATGCTGGTCTGATACAGGCAATTCCTCAGTTGGTGCGGACCCTGATTTTTGATCCTCATTACCTCTAGTCTGAGTTTTACAGCCTCTAATTCTATATTAGTAGTACTCAGAAACAAGGAAAGTAAACCAAAGCAATATGCCATGTATGTATTCAGCAACTTGTTGTCCCCCTTTCCTTTCTCTTTCAAAAAAATTCTCAAAAAGTTTAGAAAAATAATAACCTAATTACTGCCCCTTTAACTCAAGAAGAAAACTCTTGCAGATTTTCAGGACATCGAAGTACAGCTGACAGTTCTGTATAAACTACAAACTAAAGAAAAGCAAATACTAGAAAATCCTTAGTAAATACACTGAAGTACAAAAATTAATTGCACAGACAAAATGCAAAAAGTGAGAATGCTAAGCTTCCTGATGTCTTCTAGTAGATAGACATAATTGTTAGTTAATCCATACTTTTGCCCCACCTGTTTCAGCTGTGTTACAACATGAAAATAGAAGCAAGATATATTTGGCTTGAAAGCAAAAATTAAAATTGAAAGCAAAATCAAAAGTGAGGAGGCCTCTGTAAAATCATGTTCAATCTATTCCAAAGAAGAGGCACCAGGGATGAAAATGCAAAGCAGGGAGGTTGACATATTACAGGGAATCAAGTTTATTGATGACTTTTTTTAAAAAATTGCTGAACTAAAGGGGAACATTTCGATTTCCAGCATAAATGCTGCACAAACTCGTAACAGTACATTGGCTCTAAAAGGTTGCACACAGAATGCCTTCTTGAACATCATTTTTCAGATTTTTACTCACTGAATCTTTTTAGTTGCTTTCTTAGAAAGAAAGGCTAAATTATCAAAAATCAGTCCTTATTAATCAACAGATTAATATCCAGTCTTAAGCAAAGTTGATCATAAGGTCTCACAGCAATTATATCCCTGTGCTCTCTGGGAAAACAACTCAAGTTGGCTGCACGAAACCCCACCAGCTGCAGCAAGTTTCAGGCACTCTCCAGAGCACACAGCTGTGCTTCCCATTCAGGGAAAAGGAGACATGTTTGACCAAATATTGGCTTGATGAGCAGCATGGGGCTTGACACAGAGGTTTCCCAATCGATGCTGTGTCTATTCCACACCAGGAAACTGCTCTGGAAAAGCCAGAAGGCTGCACAAGCTCTGAGGGTCACAGAGCCATTTCTCTCTTCTTTGGGAAGTAGGTGCTAACTTAAAGTTTTGTGAGAAATTGTCTTACTTTTGACTTGCCTGCACAGCTTTGATTTAGCTCTCTCATGACCACTCTGATATAGTCCCTAAATTTTAGGTCTTATATATTCCTTATGTAAATTTGCAGCATTTCATAGGCCCAGGTCTCAAAGAAATAAATTGGTGATTATGATGATGATGATTACTATTATTGTTACAAAAATTATCATTAAAAATACATTTTTCTAGCTTTTAGGTGCACAACTTCACTACTTCAATGTTATTTGAATACATGTGTATGCATCTGTGTGCACACCTCTACCTTAATGCACACACACACACACACAAAAAATATGCCAACACATAAATGGTACAACAAATTGTGAATTAGAGTTTTACTAAAAATATCTTCTTCTCACATGCTGGGATTTGTAAATGGAGCACATTCATCCACCAGCTCAAAATCTAGTATGTTCAGCCTAGCAAACAAAACCATAATGTGCTTCCTTTGATCAAGAATAACACATGTTATCTTGTGCTCGGCGTGGAGTGAGAAACATTATTCCATCTCAGCTGTTATTCAGCACTTCACTGTGCTGCAGTAACTTTGTTGTACACTTAAGCCTTTAGGTTTATTTCTATAGTTCCATGTCCCAAGACAGATGACCATTTCATGACTTAAAAGAGGAAACCTTACCTAAGAGTTTATGGATCCTGAGTCTTGTTTCAGGACTGTTGAAAATGCTTCGGCACTTGATTTACTGTTTTCTCAGGATGACAATGAAAAAGTTACAACTAGTATGACTAGTAATAACAGTAGTAGTAATAATATGTGACGATTAGAGCAGGTAGACACTCCAGGCCACAGAGGGCTTATAGTGTGAAAATACTGAAAGAAACAAATACATGTAGACAGACAACAGGCTGCAAGGAATTTCCCTCAGTGAGAAAGATCTACACATAATTGCATATTTGTTTTAATTGCTTCTCACAATTGGTTTTGTTTAAGGAAAAAGGATAATTTTCTCTGTGAGATTTAGTCTACCACCATTCTCTATTTATGAACTGATATCCCACTCTACTCAGAACTGCTGATTTTTCTGACTGAAGCCTTACAAAAATGATCAAAGGTGAAATCTACACACAAAGGCAGCTAAAAGTAGGAAATTGGATTAAGAGGGTAGGAATGTGAAAGGGCTACATCTTAAACAGCAAATTTCTCAAATATTTCCTTGGACTTTTGAGACTGGGGGAGGAAGGGTATTATTAATTTCTAATTAATTTTGGTGGTTTTGTTTCCTTTTTAAAATTAAAAGAAACCACTATCTTAAAGTTATTTAACACAAAATATTTATTTGCTTCAAAAGATCACTGTTACCTATAACCATCTCTAGCTGCAAAAATTTTCACCAAATTTGTGGAAGGGACAAAAACGTCAAGCCAGTGTTTGACAAAAAATTGTCCTTAAATGATAGCATGTTATGATAATTTATTCAATATTGGCTTTACAGTTGCATCTTTTTTTTTTTTTCTCTAGAATAGTTCCAGGACAAGGAAGTTCACCCAAGCTATTATACCAAGATTTAGTACTCTGAACTTTCCCAAGCCCACATGAATCTTATTCATCGTAGTCATTCCTGTATCTTATATCAAACTGATTTGTGAAGAATGCACACATGTTTTAAGTGTACTTTAAACAATATTTTTAACTGTGTCTTCGACAAAATTCCTAGCAAGGTATTTACATCCAGATCTCATTTAGTAAAAATCAGAATGTTGCACTCTTTCAATGGTCAGAGAAAGACACAAACACACATCTTTTTATGTTTCCTAGCTCCTTCAATCTTTCTTTGTGATCAATAATTCATCTGATCAGAGATGAGGGGAGTTACATTACAGGAGAGACAATAGGTAGCCAAAAAGCACATTTTCTTCACCCTGCCTTGACTGGATTAGTGACAATGTTCTCCAGGTCAGAACTGTGGGTACAGTTTTGAGAAAGGTAACCTCTGCTCCCAAGCCTCATGCTTTCTGAACAAATTTTGAGCAGTGTGTAACTGGTGGCTACTCTGTAATAACAAGGTGGGCTAGATGCCTTCTCAGCAACCTGTGTACAATCCCCTGCACACACAATGGATAAAGATGTTTCTGTGCATCAAGTCCCTCAGGCTTAAACCCTACAAACAAGATGACAGATTAGCAATTCACATGGATCAGCTCAGTATAGAATGAAAGAATCATCAAATGATTTGGGTCTGAAGGAACCTTAAAGATCATGTAGTTCCACCCCCCTTTCCATGCTTGGGGGGGTTGTGTCAGCTATTTGTAGGTTACCACTCATCCTAGGTTTCCCAAAACAAATACACTCAGCTGCAGATCTGGATCCCACTACGGTAGCCAAGAACCTGAAAATTGCTTGAAATTTTTTTACTACTGGATCTAGCAATGTGTTTTATGCCGCTTAATTAAAACAAACAAAGAAACAAAAACAAACAAACAAACATTAATTTTTGATTAAAACCTATTTAGGCTTAGACCTTGAACTAAAATATTGGACAAGGGCCTAAAGTTTTTCAGATGCTTCAGGAAAAATTATGCAAACTTTTTTTTCAAATTCCAAGAAGTTTTTTATTCTGAATTAAGATTTTTGTCTCTTTAAAATGCAAGTGAACATTTCTTCAGAAGTCCTTGTTTTTCCAAACAATTTCTCTAGTGTGCAGTCAATATAGATTTCCAACAGAAATAAAAAGCTGCATTTCTCATTTTTAAATCAAGACATAAATGCACAGACAAATTGCTAACAGATAACAATTATGCCAGAAATCAAATCCTAGAATTCAGATTTGGCCTAGAGGCCATAAGAAGTTAGAGCTGTGTTCCTAGAAGGGGAATTACAAGTAGAAGCACCTGACACTTGGCATACAAATTCCACATGCAGCTTATATGCTCCACAAGATATAGGATACATAATTCCACAATTATATTCTAAAACAGGAAAACATCTACAAATAATTTTAGACTATGTTTCCTTTTAAAAGATTAAGACTGAAATCCTGTTTCCATTGAAGCCAGTGACACTTGATAAAAGCCAAAATTTCATTCTGGTTGCTTTGATGTACCAGTCTGAGCACAGCTGAGTGCCAAGATACAAGTCCTAATTCAAAGCAGTGCTCAGGCATGTTAGCTCAAAGGATGCACAAATGCTAAAAACTGCCTAAAAAGTTTATTATCTTGTGGGTAATCTTTCATGGTATAAAATGTGTTACTTAAATATGAGATATATGATAACTGAATATCTGTCCTGTAAAATGATTCACTAAAAAAAGAAAATTTAAATATCGAGACTACCCTTCATTTCCACAGGGATTTCTATGCAGTCTTCAGGATTGACACTGTGTTAAAGTATTAGTACAATTTTTCAAGCAGATTAGTCTGAACACAATGCTTTGAAAAATTTAAAAAAGAGAACAGATAGCAAATGTCACTTCTTTAGTAGCTACAAAATGCAAACTCCAAGTGTTTTAACCTAATGAATAAATGAGTTTGTCCTTTATGTATAAAATATAGTTTGTGTTTGTTGCACAAGTTTTTTAATAATAGATGAATTTTAGGTTTGCTTCAACATATTCAATACAGTGTGATTAATTTGGTTTTTCAAAAATGCAAACTAGACATTACTATATTACTCTGCAAAATGCACAGCTTGCAACATTATTGTCTCTGTGGGATCTTAAATTGAATTGTAAAATGTGTCTTATTTCCAGTTTGATTTATGTAAGAAATTTCAGTGGATAATGCCCTTTTTGAAGTTTCAGTGCTTTCTCTAAAGAAAAAATACATAACTAAAAATCATGACATAGCTTATTATAAATCACAGCAAAGTTTTATCCTTACTTAATGTTTCACTTAAAAATCATATACTGATGCTACATATTAGATTCAATTCAGTGAATTAACTTTTTTTGAAGCTTCGTATTATGACAGATTATATAACGCATTTTTGACATGTTCTGTGATTTTATTGCGATATTCTAAGTAATTACCAAATCTCTTTTTCTCTAAAAAAGCTTTCCTGTGCCCTGAGAATTAATCTATGATACCATTTAACTTGGCTTTTTGAAGTAAATATCACTAGATAAAAAGCCAGCTGGTTCTGAATAATGGGATACTTGAATGAATGTATTAGTGTTTGAAAATGAGAGTACAAATCTTTTAAAAAGATTAATTTCCATAAGAAAGATAGCTCACAGATCTACAAAAGAATAAATTCAAAACATAATAAACTGGCAGAAAGAGAGGTAGATTAAAGTAAAGGCAGCAGCACCTTGTTATTGCAGCTGTTGTATAGCAGTGATTCTGTATCAATTACAACATTTGGTAAGTATGGGCAGCCTCTTCAAAGGCTTAAGTATAAAGCCTGAACCAGGAATACACAGTACACCCTATGTAATAACTTGAGTGATTAATTTTTTTTCTTAACAGGACATAACTTTTGTTCCTAACAATTGAGTCTCTGGGAAGTGTTACAAAGACGCTTCTGACTTTAATGGGAATAGCTAACATCAGTTTTGGTTTTTTTATTAAAGATTTGGATATGAATTTATCTTTATCATGGAAAGAGCTTGGCTTTATCACCACACACAAATGCTGACATCAGCATGTAAGCTGACTTTTGTTGTCCTATGGACTTTATTTTCAATATCCTGTTTCAAAATATGTTTCCTTGAATAGGTCTACGATTCTGTGCACACAATTGCTTTGGCTAAATATTAATGAAACAAAGTTTGCTGATGCCACTAAATACTGCAGGTTTGCATAAACAAATGCTGAGCCTCAAAGAATTAAATCATACTGGGACAAACTTTGAAGTATGTGGGGGGCATTTGTTTTCTGATGATGGGATTAATCTCGTTTCCATAAGACCCACATGAAGTTTTTCACTGGTATGGTGAAAGCCAGTTTGCTATTAGTAACCAGTTTTGGGCAATCTAGTGATTTTGTCCAGAAACAGTATCCTCAAACGATGCTATAAAGCACTGTATTAGTAAAGTGGAGGGAACTACATCTGCCAAATCCAAAGAATAAACAGCAAGACTTTGTTCTGTGGTAACAGACATAAAGTGCTGAAAATGCTAGTGCCAATATCATTTCGGCAACAACAGTTAAATATTCCAAAATAATGCTCTTTTCTTGCAAAACTGCTGGAGAGCAGGTTTCTCAGACCTGTGTGTCTGGGCCACACCAGTGCAGCTGCAGGATAGTACCATGCTTCTAAACATGTCCAACAGGCATTTGAAACACAGCTGTAGAACTTTCTGTCTTAGTCAGACTCAGATGGATTTTCAAGTGATAAGAACTAGGTATTCTAGGGTCATCTTAATGGCAAAATTTAATTCCTTCCTCCAAAGCTTAGATGTATTAAAAGCAAAAGAAAGTATTTGAATACTGGAAGATATTTCTGTTTCTATCCTGAATTGAATCTAAGCTGAATTGTTGCTGTTGAAACCTAGAACAATGAATAATGATTGCCTGAGGGCAGACCCTCAGATATTTTTTGTTAAAAATTTCAGATAAAAATTTTACAAAATTATAACAGTGATTACTGATGACACAGTCTCTACTGAAACTGTACTATGTATAAAAACTTGCATAATTATTATACATATATATTTAAAAGACAAATTTCAACATACTTTTTAAATGCATCCTAACAGAAAAGTTACAAGAAACACTGCAATCTAAACAACATTTGTAAATTAAAAGTTAAAAAATATTCAGAACTGGACCAAAATACCTAATCCTGAACTTCCATTTTGTTCTGGTATTTTTTCAGTTCAATTCAGCATATTTTGCTTAATATCTTGTCTGATATGTTTATGGATTTATTAGATATATAATACACATTTTTCTATATGTGTATACTTTCTGCATCGCTGCAAAACATTTCTAATTTCAATGCTTTCAAATTACCATATTTCAATATGGCATTCCATATTTTTTAATTTTCCCACATCACTAACAGGTGAAATGAAAGCAGATCCTGAAATGGTGACATTTCACATGGAGTGACTAAAATCAGACACTGATACAGACTACAAATGACCCACTCATATGAATACTATTCACAATAATAGTTGCAAAATGGGAGTGAAAGCAGGAGTCTGGTATAAGGTCAGATGATCAAAGATAATAATTAGTTAACAATTAGAGTTAAGTTAGTCCCTGACAGTTGAGCCCAAGCAAGTGGCCACGTTGTACAACAGAACATGTTACTCTAAACTTCAGCTATGCCAAGAGCAGTACATGGTCAGCAGAGCCCCATAAGGAAGGAATTATGAAGCCATGATGACTCACAGATTTTCTTTCATGTGCGCATCCCTCTTGTCAGAGATAATTAGAGAAATATTCTACTGAATATGCAAACACACAGGACACTTGTGTGCACTATAAATGTCAACTATAGCATGCTTTCTGAATTATACAGTTACATTGCAAGGCACAGAAATGCCTGCTACCCTGACAGAGAATGGCAGACTTCAGTGAAAGAACCAAGTCGAAATACTAGAATTAGATCTGTGCAGCAGCTGCAATGACTCATCTCAAAGATCATACTTTCCTCCATTATTTTAATTTGCTAAGTCAAATAAACTGCCAGACTCCCTTGTACACTTTGAGAACACTGCAGACCTCCACAGGAATGAGCTTTCAGTGATTAAGAATAATTTGAACTGAGTAAATGAAAGTAAAAACAAATCAGGGAAGTATTCCAAGATTAAGGCAAATGTCTATTGCAATACAACTGAAAGGACTTTAAACATTACAAATAATTCATTTTAGAATTCAGTGACATTTACTAGTCTTTGTTAAAACTGGCTGCAAAATGTTTACAGCAATTTTCTGAAAGCAACTCCAGATTCTTTTTTAATCATACTACTTTAGGAAAGCTGCTTTTAGTTAAAATACAAAAATTGTAGTTACAAGGTTTCTGCAAACATAACTGCCATTCCATTAAGGAAATGGCACAGCAAACAGTAAATAGTGGCCCCAAGGGAAATGTAAGTATTGATTTTATTACTATGTTGGTTGGGTTGTATTTGCAATTGTCAACTCTAATTTTAGGCTATGCATTAAGTATCCTCATAATAGCTTAAGGAAAAGAGCAAATATTAATTAGAACATATTGATAATGTTTTTATAAGTCTTAGATTTAGTGCTTACTGAGCATATGTTTTGAAAACATACAAACCTACTTCTTGCTTGTAAATGTAGCTAATAAATGAACAGGCAGAAACTATAATTACATGGATTATATGATAGTTTTTTAGCATCAAGGCATCTTCTAGACACAATTACTTTAAAATTAAATTGAAGTGCAAAGACATTTCTTATTGCACATGGCTATGCTATGGCAAATAAGATTGAAAGCACTGATAAAATACAAAATTATAAATACTGAGATCGATCATGACTTTCATCCCAGCAACTGTTTTTTGATAGCCAGATTCCCATTCACCACTTAGTCTCTAAGCACAGATGCCTGCTACACACAGAAACTGCAGAATGGGTTATACTTGCAGATACTACTAAAGGTAATTCATGTCCTCTTTTTCCTAGCCTTAATTAATTTAAAACAGTACTTACATAAAACCAAACTTATTATACATTATCATTTGTTCCTGATAATATCCACATGCCCTTAACTTGCAGAAGACTCATGACTCACTTCGGTATTATACTGCAAAAAGAAAGTAGCAGACAGATTAAAGTAACCAACAGAAAATAAAGGTTTAAAGCTGCTTCTTCCAAGTTGCACAATCTTCCTATATGAAATGACATATGGTAAGTATGTGGTGATGGTATTTCAAACAATGCAAGACTGATTGGACAATTCACAGGAAAAGGATTTCCTACCCATATGTACTTCGCATTTCAGTTTACAGTGTGACTTGCACAAAAGGTACATTACAAGTGCCCAGCTGATGTGGCTGACAGTTCAGGAAAATCAATTCCTCATAAATTTCTGTATTTATGAATAAGATGTGTTTAATATATAAATATGTTTAGATATGTTAATGTGTTTAACATATCTAGAGGTATCTAGAGGTAGCTAAAACCAACTGTTTGTGCGACATACAGTGTCGTCAACTCTTGCAATTGTATCACCAATCCTGAAATCCTTCATATATCTTAAAAATCTCTGCTACAACTACACGATGATTTTAGCATATCAGCTTAGATTAAAAAACAAAAATCATTTTTCTTGCAGTAGTGTGATGTAATATCCCAAATTAGGGGGACATCCCTGTGACTGGGTGAGCATTACCATCTGAGGGACATGTCCCCAGGCATGACCACACTTCCAGCCCTGCCAGAGAATGCAGGTTTTTGGGTTGCAGCTGGACATTCACCCTGTTTATCTAACATGGTTGCGAAGCTTTGTTCTAAACCTTAAGAAAGCAGGTGACAAGCACGTGAGTGTCAAAATATTATTTTTCAGGCAAATGGCTTGCAACAGTTCTCTACCTATCCCAGAATCTATACACAATATACAAACTGCTGTTTGGGGGGCGTTGACAGCAGTTTCTCCTATTCTCTTGACAGAGGAAATAAGGACCTTACTGAATTTTTTTCCTGCCCTTACCCACACAACATGTGTGGAGCATGCACAGGGACAGATTTGCTTCATGGGATGTAGAAAGGGCATATCTTGGTGGCTCACTGTGCTCTTCCCTCATACCCAGAAAGAGCCAAGCTCACAAGGTACCACTCTGTTCTCCACCAAAGCAAAGACTCTCATAGAGCTGGTCTGGGAGCTGGATAACGAAAAGCTTTCCATATGTATCCTCTGCAGATTATACCATTTAATAGCCTCTGCAGAAGCCTGAAGGTGAATAAGCTGCAGTATGTTATGTTTGGCGTGTACCAATGCACGCAGATGTATAAAAGTTCAAGGACCACATTTGTTATGCGAGTATTTATACTTTCTTTCCTCCCAGGGGACACCAAGATCTTAGTCTATTAAAGTCTAAATAATGCTTAGGTGGAGAGTGCAGAGTGGATTGTTCGTGGTCACCTGATAAAAGTAAACTTCCTTATTCATACCAGTTACTAAAATCTGTGGCTACTGATTTAATATTATTTCATGTTACTGTTATGTATATTGTACAGATGTATCTTTGCTACCAAATATTTAAAGTACACATAAAAATACACAAATGAAAAAATAAACCTAAATTACAGGGTTTATTTCATAAGTTATACATTTTCTGCCACGGTAAAGAAGGAATGTAAGTATAAAATGTCTATAAGAAAAATGAAATGGAAACTTTAAACTGTGTAAATTGGACTGCAATGCTGGTTAAGCTATTTTTTTACAGTGGATTTTATACTTCAAGCAAATGTATTGTTCTTAATATAATAATTTCTCAATTCACATATAATAATCAATACCCACAGTGCCAGGACAGGCACTGGAATACAGCTAAAATTGTTTATCTCAATATTATTTCAATAATGTTTTTCAAAATAAAATGCTACTGTAAATGATGACATTATATGATTATTTGAAATTCTTATTAAAGAAATCTTGTTTCTGTTATTATTGTCTAACAAGACCACAATGTTGCATCATTTTACAGGCCTGAAAAGGCAGGCAATAGAAAAAAAAATCCCTTTGAGTACAAACCTCTTTGTGTATTAAGCAAGCAAACCCATGTAACTTCATGTTTAGCAATAATAACTGTATACTGTTTCTCAAAGAAAAATTCACTGTGGCTGTTTCAATCATGCCAGATGTTATTACCAGTACTCTTGTTAAAATTTTGAATTATAGCAGGAGAGCCTGTAATTTTCTTTTTTATGTCAGAATATGTATATATATAAGAAGAGAGGTAAGCAAATGCCAGTGTTATTTGAACCAAGGGAAAAAGAAAATAAATAAAGAAACCAGCATTTTATTTTACTGATGTAGCATTGACAAAGTCACTGACAATTTTAAACAGGGTTTATTTTTTACATACTCAGAAACAAAAGTGATTACTCTCAGAGAAATCTCTTTTGTGGTGATGAGGAGCACACTGTCCCTAAAAGCTTCAAATCTTCCCCTGCACACCCTGACAAAAGTTCAGAGCTGATCTGCTGCTCAGAGACACATCCTACCTCTGCTAATACAACTTTCTGCCAGTACAAGATAGCGTTGATGAGACTAGTCTTCTCCCAGGGAGACTGGGTTATATTCCTGGAAGCAGCTGAAATTAGAGGGAGTTCTTCATTTTAGTGAGGAGGTTAAAGCATTCCAAAACACACATCGCTCAACTCACAGGAATTTGGAATGTGTTGCGTAAATAGCTCTAGCTGGTGACATTTTCTAAGGCTAAACAAGCTGCTTGGAAAAATGGTTTGTGCTGAGTCTTAGAATTACTAGTAAATCAAACAACATCAGAAGTTCATTACTTGATTAACACAAGGTCCTACAGGGAAGCTTAAAAATAATACTCCTAATTTTATTTCAGCATATGAACTAATTAGCCTGAATGTATTTGAAAAATGTAGAAATCAGAGGGGTTTGATACACAGACCTTCTGAAAGAAACTCTGAGTTTCTCTTCCGTGAACCAGTTTCTCATACCACAGATGGTAGCCCAGGAGGGGAAATGAGTTCTGCAGACTCACCACCCACCGGTAGGGGAAGGGAAGGAGCAGACACTGAGGCTAGTTTTGACCCTACCCCCCAGAATACCAAACAGAATTGCTCCAAGTCACAATTTCCTTCTTATGCTGCTCCCAGGGCAGCATGCAATTATGTACTGCAACTGGCTTAGGGCAGGCTGGGTCCACAATTAGTCCCTTGACCTTGCTGAGACTAACAGTATGAGTAAGGTGAGCATGACATATCTCTCTCTCAAAATTCTCAATTATTTTATGCAACTAATGTAACAGTAATTTCCCTGCATCTTAAAGAAATTGCTCGCTATCATAAAGAGAGCCTTGCCTATAAACTCAACTAAAAGGTCAAAATGATAGTTTTAATTCAAAGTTTCCATAGCTTTCTCGATAAAATGAGTGTGAATATAGATTGTCGCTTTATTTCTACTTTCCATTAAAAAGCATAGGATTTTCTTCTACTGTCTGTAATAGGTTTATTAGTTATAGCTCTATTACAACAATATTCAAGGAAGTTCCATTCATATCATAGACAATTATCTGTGATAAAGCTCATGGCAGAAACTGTAGATGGAATAAATGCTGACATGGGTGCATTAATGCACATGCCACTCACATTGTGTCAGGTACAGCTACCCCTTAGGTTTGAAGATACAAATGCTCCTTTCAGCACTTTGGCATATCTCAAGTAATTAGAAGCCATCTGCTGAAATCTTCTACATTCAATCTCAAACAGCCATCTTGAAATGGTTTGGGCTTTATGTCATGCTGGAGGGCATACCTTTCCCTCCCTCCATGCTCGGGCTGAAAGAGGCCTCAGACAGTGAGTAAGAATGAGATCATGCAGAGAAAAAAACACTGCTAGGAGTCTGACCTAGGCTGTCCAATTAATTGTCAGTGAGTTAAAACCATGCAAACTCATTAAACAAACAAATACAAATCCAAACTTCTAAATTAAAGATGAAATGTGGGTCAGTTTGGGACCCAATTATTAATTAAATAATCCATAATAGCCAATTAAAATAGAATATCAGGAAGAACTGAGGCAGGGAGAGATGGCTCAGTTAACCATACAGCAAGCAGAATGTGTTTCTTCTCATCTTGTAGCCAGGATGCAACATACATCTACTGCATACAAGTAATGGGCACAGAAGCTGGTATCCATGGTTGCAGAGGAAGACTTTTCAGGGCAACATTAAAATACCACAGCAAACAGAACTCCAAGAAATGCCACTATTTTTATCTTCTGTGAGTGGGGTTGCAACCTTTCTGTAACACCTGCCTTACACACACAGTAGAAAAAAAAATGATTATTCCTTCCATCTAAAAGATTACTTAATGAGACAGACATAAAGAATAAAACATGCCACAGTATACACTTTGAATGATTACTGAGTTCTAAACCCATCATGAACATGTGATCACAGCTCGGTGATATTTGCTGTAAGATGTATAAAATATGATTCAATGAGGGAGTTACCATAGAATAGTAGCACACAATAAATAATAAAAGGAGAAAATACCCAATCATAAAATTGAAGAACATTTCTGAGTGCACAATATTAATGGAGATCAAAAAGGCAACTAACCCATGTGTAATACATGAGTAATGAGAAGTAACCTCCAGAACTTCCATGTAAATCAGTTAGTTATATAGCACACTGGGTCAAGGTTTAGTGAAGCAACTTCTCAAAACCATAAAAATCACTTATTGGAACAGCTGACTCTACAGCATGTATGATGAGAAGATACTTTTTAGTAATCCTGAGTAATTAAAGGTGTAGCTTTGGCCAGTGACTATAGTTGACTTATCAAGAGTAGTCACAGCACTATGACTTAGACAGCTCTCACAAGACAGGTGTCATAGTGTGGTCCTAAAAAAGCAGATTATAAAGTCCCTGAATCTACATCATTTCAAAGGGCAAAGCCAGTCATGAAAGTCTCATTAAGTCTAGATCCCTTTCTACATCATCTCTGCTATGCTGAGGACAATACTGAAAAGTGGAGTCAGTGTACAGATACGCTTCAGAACCTGATCTCCCACACAGCTTTGATTAAGAATGTAAGCATGTACACTGGCAAATATCAACACACAGGTTATTTAGCATAATCAAAAATGAAAATATTCAAGACTATGCCAACTATTTTTTAGCTAAAATGGAGCAAATTTATCAGTTAGGGAACATGAAAGAGTACAATTCTGCAAAAATACTCTTTCAGAAATCCACACAGGAGTTTTGTATATGGTTTTGAGGACATATTGCTCAGAAATACAGAATATTATAAAAAAAATGTTGGGGGGATTTTGCAAATGGCTATTGCCTGAAATTAACTTTTTACAAGAGCGTTTATGATTGCAAAGCACTCTACCAAGTTTTCAAAATTTAACACAATTACCTAAACATCCTTAGTCTATGCAGCTTTGCACTAATATCCTTGAGTATAAATCCTGCAAGCACATTAATCCTCACCTGTTCAGTACAAGTTCCTTAACTACACAGAACCCTACAACAAGTGCACTTTTCCTTATTCTAATCACTGCAGTCATACCCCAGCAATGCTCATGGCATAATTATTTTTGGCTGACGAACCAGCAAATCTCACCTATTAATTAATTAGTATGTCAGATTGAAGCTGTATTGCAATACTATTTTGTAAGCCAGTAATCTTTCCTTGACAGAACAATAATCACACGTTAAAGGTGGTTCCTGCACATAGGCCAAATTTCTGCTTCTGACCACAGAAGTATCTAGTTGAGCCCTGGCTGAATCTCCTCCAGCTCATCCCATCTCTGCATGGGATGGGATCCCACCTCTCTACATGCTTACATAAATAGCTTTTCCCCGTTAATAAAGGCCTAGAAGAATCATTTAGAAAGTGAGAAATCTAAAGACACTCAGAGGGTGAACAGAGAAGCTAAAGATGTTAAACCTTTTCCAAAACCTCCCTTATGCACCAGGGCCAACATCAGGAGCCACTGATGCTTACTAGCTGCAGAATACTAAAAGCCAGGAAACTCAGGAGACATCCCTTCAAAAGGCAAACGGGGTCCACTGCCAGGCAGTATTATTCAAAGACCCGGGAAAAAAGCACAAACATAAACTCAGTGCCTCTAGAATTTGGTCAGTAGCTGCAACCACAAAAAAGGAAAAGCTACACATCTACCAAAATTGCCTCTACTATGAAGTTCTGTAATTAAAAGTAAAATCAAACAGAGAAACGAGGAGCAGATGTTGGTTTTATTTCTGTATGTTGACTTTATTAAGGAAACATTTCCCCATTCCCCTCCCCCAAGACATCCTTTTCTTTCATTTATGTGCTATGATTCCTATTATTTTCTTTTCCCACTAAACAACTGTAACCTTCATCAGTACAATGAAGCCATTTACGTCTAAATTCTTGCTGCTCTTGGGATTTTTCTTTATGTGTTTTGTAATTGTTGTAGTTGATTTATAACTTCTATGTCTCTGATGTAAAATGGAAGTAGAATACAATTTTTTTACTCTACTCTGATTAACACCTGTAAGAACACAAGAGATATACAAAAATAATCCCTTTTTTTTTATAAAATAACTCTTTCCCTAATTACTTTGTTTTAGAAAGCTACTGAAGACCTCCCCTGATAGGAATTAAACCAGCACCCAGTTGGTGCTTTATTGTCTTTTGAACAAAATGATTTATTGTTTGTAGTCTGAAAGCAAAAAAGGAGGAAAATTACATTTTCTTGTACCAGTAGCCTTATTACTTGTTCTATACTATTCTTTGAAGACTACAATAACTAATATTATAATGGTACCAGAAATAGTTAACTCTAACAAAGCTGCTTACACAAAAGCAGTGACAACTGAGATCACTGTACCTCATGACAATTTAACCTTAGATGTTAAATCTTGTGTTTCTTACCTCAGCATGACCTGCTATAACGTTCAAATTTCAATTTATCTCCTACCCTAGAGTCTGGGCATAACTGATTTTTTAAAATTATTTTTTAAGGTTTCAAATAATGAAATTGATTAGGAACAGGCAAAAAACACAAGAAAAAATGTCAAGAAGAGGAAGTCAGAAATCCTTTACATGAGCCTAATCTATGAATAGCAAACTAATTTTAAGATGACTTATTTTCTGTATCAATGAGAATTGAATGGGTTTTTTTAAACACGCTGATTAAAAAGTCTAAGCTCTTACTGCTTATGGAAGAAGTGTTGTAAATGGGCAAAAGAGATTTGTACCAAACTGTATACCTAAACTCAAATGTATAAGATGTATATGTATGCACATACACAGCAGATGGAAATTCAAAATCCTTTTGTCAGAAAAGAGGTCATTATAAGAGTGATGTGAGTGTGTTGTGAGTGCAGGGAGTTGATTATCTTCCAAACTTCCACCTACAGCTCTTTACTCACATTTTTCAGCAATTCCATGGAATTTGGATTCAGCATTAGCAGAACATACTCTAACACACCCGATGAAGTTCCAGAAGAACACTTCTGTGAAGTTGGCTGAAGTTGGGGAGCTATTTAACAATGGGGTTTATTTTGATTTGGATGAGGTCATTAGAAAACTACCGATACTCCATAAGAAAAGAGATAAAGTAGGAAAACATTCTTAAAAGAGATGCATTATAGAGAGAACATGGTCAGACATGAATATTTCTGGAAAATTCCTGGTGGTTATAACCACCATGATTTATTTTCTTTCTCTTCACAAATTGATTCCATCTAGACAAGGCTGAGAAAAATTGCTAAAATAACTTTAAAACAGATAAGACATCACAAAATCCTACCATTACTTAAATATTGATTAGTAGTTGCACCAATTACATTTCTGGATGTTATAGAAAGGAGAACTTTCAAAGGATCATTAATGTAAGCTCAAATTAAGGCAAGGAAGAAATTCTGAAGTATTTTCACCGTCTTATTACCGACATTATTTGCTCCCTGAGACAAGGGAACTGTGTTGCACGTGGCATTGCAAGCTCTGGAGGTCTATTCTGTCACCTGCTGTCATTTCAGGTGCCCTGACGTGGTGTCTGATGTGTCCCCACAGGGCTCACAAATATGACAGAGCACCTACTGCATATGATCTCTGCCACTCCGGAGCGGAAGCCGGAGGCCAAGTGGGATGCCCGAAGGCATTCCAAATGCTACAAGGTACCTGTACCGAACCAAGTCGCTTATGTCCTTCTTGCTGGAAGTAGTTTCATAACGGAGAATTGTCAGAGAGTGGGAAACTCTGTAGCAAGCTGCATAATGCTCACCCAAAAAGCCTGCATGGAATACTTCTGTCTTGCAATCCTTAGATAATCTTCATTGCATTGTCCAGAAAAGTGTGATTTATACACTGCAATCTTGAGCTAATAAAAAAATCATACCCTAGTCTAAGTGTGCTTGCTCATTTAAGCTTACACATCATTTAGGATTTTTAAATGCATACAACCTAGAATAATGTTTCTATTTTTAAAACACCTTTCCTTTTAGCAAAACTAGGTGGAATTAAACAAGAAAGTTACATACTTCAGATGTGAGAAACTAAAGTATACTCAAGTATAATTTTAACAATATTATGTCCTATAATGAGTTGACCTTCTATTCCCTTAACCCTTTTTTTGATCAAAGCCACCTACACCCCCTTTCCCTTCTGTTTCTCTAATCTGCAATTATTTATGTTTTCTTCATGCTGCTCTATCCACCATGGGAGCAAAATTGTATTTGGTGAAATATAGAGCTAATTATACCATGAACCCAGCGACAAAAAGACAGAGCAGATGTTACTTCAGACGTGCTAACAGTTCCTACGCTTAAAGCACACACAGTAAAGGACTGAACACAATATTAAAAAAAAAAACCAAAAAGCCATGATGGGCCTAAACATGTAGAAAGAAATTAGCACAAAACTCAAACAGAATGACATACTTAATAGGCTCTAAAGCACTTATTCAGTGGTTGTATTCAGCAACAATTTTGCATTAATTCAATGCATATGTGAGGCTATACATGGGGTCAAATATTGCATATAAGGCAATTATGCTCAACTTCTTCTGATCTCAGTACTCAGTTTTCTTCAGGATCCCTTCTGCCTGTCCATCAACAATCTGTCCACATCCTTATCTACCTGAACATTTCCCAAACCACAGCAAAAAACTGTAGAGGCAAAAAAAAAAAAAAAAAAAGAAGTCCTTTCTAGTGTTTTTTAGTTTTTTCCTCACTGTGAGTTAGCAAGAGCTGGAAAACAGACCCTAACAGACCTTAAAAAAGAATGAATAAAGACAGCTTTCAGTTTGGCACTTACTATAGAAGGTTTATGAGGATTATAGTGAGGTCTCTCAGCAGTCTATAGGGTAGCCTCTGCAAGTAGGGGGACAACAGAGCACTCTTTCCCCCTCCCTTATTAATAAACTTCCACAAAACTATTATTTATTTCTCTTTCTCTACCTCAACCAAATTACTTAGAAACTAAAAATAAGTCTACATAAAGCTAAAGAGAAAATTGCAATACTTCCCTAGCCAGGTTGGAAGTGATTAAGGATAACTTGTAAACCTTCATGTCAGGCAAAGTTCCTGTAATTCCAGTTATTTTGTATACATTAATGCACTCTACATTTGCCATGTGCCCTCTCACCTCAGTGGAGTCTAGTGACTCCTCTGCATAGCTAAACTGCTCTATAATAAAAGTAAAATAAACTTCATTCAGTAAATACGCAATAGTTTATAGTAAGATACAAAGATAGCACAACACCAGCCAAGCTTCAGTAGAAAAATTGAGACCACACAGAATTCAGCAAACACAAATTTGAATCATGAGCAGAAGCATTAAACACATTATCACAATAAATCACGTTCACAGATGTGCAGTACCAAATCTGAAAGGGCATTTCCCACTTCACTGAAATACACATTATCACCATACAATTAGTTCAACTCCACAAATGGAATAAAAAAAATATTAAAAGGTGTGATCTTAAATTCATCCTTGAAGGAAAACATGCCTGCATAAAATGCATTTCCCCAGTGATAAAACCCAGAGATATAACTCTAGGAAGAGATATCCATAATACAGAATTTCAAATAACTGCTTAAAAACACACATAACGACACTAATCACAGTATTCTTGAAAGCAACATGTCTTTAACAGCAATCATCACAGTATGAAATCAACTTGAGCTTATTACATTTGGCTGAATAATCTAAAATTGTAGAATTAAAAATAATTATTGATAAAAGATAACACATAAAACCTCCCTAGCTGTTTGAATCTAAGAATATCAGGGGATGGAATGAATGTTGAATTTATGTTGTGGAAAATTGGTCCCAAGTTGGTTTTACACTTCATCAGAAAGCACTTTTGTCTTGTATGCAAACAGTTAATGAAGCATACCAAAACTGCAACTTTTTTGCTAGCTCTGGTATGGTAAGACTCACAGTATATTCCATAGCTTGCAGAATATTTAAGAAACATTATAGATTTTTCATTTATTTTTCTTTGGTTATAATGCAGAATAGTATAATTTTAAATAAGATTTTTTCTTGCATTTTCAAGAATTGCTTTACACAGCTTGCAGTTGCAGAAATAGTATAGCCTATCATATCTAAAGCATTCTTTTTTGTTCCTTCACAGAGCATTTTCAAGAAAAAAATGACACCACATAAGTAACTGGTGCTTTAATAAATTCCAAGAACGTATGGATTCTTAACAAGCTCTCATGCTAGATGTGTGACTGGTTCTAAGATTTTTTACAGTTGCACCTATCCCTATTTTATTTTTGCTACATTTTGGTTCAGCTATTCTCATAGTTGAAAACAAGAAACTTATTATTCCAAGTGGATAACAGTTATACTATCATGTCTTTTCTAAAGAAAATGGGCAGGACAGCCTCTTTTATACCAAAACTGAAACAACCACATAGAACAGGGAAGGCTTTACAATATTCTGAACACTTGTCTTTAAAAGGCTTCCCTTTCACATTGCAGTTGCATGACTTTTGCATCAAGAATTTGTCTGCAGAATTGTATCTGAGTATGGCAACCAGCCCAATTATCTCAACCATACACACTCTTATGATTAACTTTGGGAAATTAGTGGGCTTACACAGCTGAACAAATGATTGGTGAGCTCCAGTCAATCACCACATCAAAAAGAAAGTCCCAACTGCAAAGACAAACAGAATCAATTCTCTGCAGGAGGGGACAAAGCTGCCTAAAAAATGGTGTAATGCAGGGACTGAATGCATTTATTTACTCAAGAATCACAAAGGCTGTTTTACCTGTGGAATCCAGCCCTTTACGACTTGTCCTGCAAAGAAGCTCCCATCAGCAGACCAACATGACAAACACCACTAATATCGATTATATTGAATGCTCAAACTTCAGGAAACTGGTGTACACTGTTTTCTGCCATAGATCCTCATTAAATAAGCCCATCAATTAAGGGAAGAAAGCACAACTTTGAGCAGCCCTTGCTAAAAAGGAAAAATTAAAATTATCTGCCATTACCAGCCTACAGGAAGAAGAATCCACCAAGCTGCACATCAAGTGTACAGCCTGGGGTGCATTTCAACAATTACTATCATCAAACCCACCCAAATTATAATAGAATAGAAGATTGGGGCGCTCCAGTTACAGTTAGGGCTGCAGAGATTCGTAACAATTAAATTAGTAACAGTCAGATGACATTGCAATGTCTGTTCTTATGCTTTGAGTGCCACCAAAATAGATTTAATATAAATAGATTAAACACATAGTAGACCTAAACCATCCTGCATGACAGTTTCTTAAGAGTCCTTATGTTTCTAACATATACAATAGCTGACATACTTCATACTCTTCATTTTTATTTTTTTATCATTCCATAATAAGCTGACAAACAAAAAAGATTTTGCTAACATGCTTATGTTTTTTTACTACACACTTGCATTACTCCACTTTGAGCAACACTTTTACATTCATGAGAGATTTTCCAAAGGTGGCCAGACCAGAAGGGCTTGCAGGGCCCCATCCAAAGAAATGTGTGATACAACATAATCTTAGAGCAAGCCATTTCTGGTTGAGGCAATTTAATCATATTCAGATTTGGATAGTGAACTTGTTGGAGCTCATTAGCTAAGAAAGTTGGGCTTGATTAATCTTTTACTAGAAATCTTTCAAGAAAGCCCAACTGCAGCAAGACATGGAAGTAGAGGGAGATTTAGAAGACACCACTCCCTCCCTCCCTCCCTCCCTCCCTCCAAGTCTATAGCAAGGAACTGCTTCAGCATGGTGTGAAGGGACATCATGCGGCTGGTGGTGCTGTCTTTCAGATGAGATATAAAACTGAGTTCTGACAACTTACAGTCATTAAATATCCCATGGCACTTTTCACAGGAGTACATGTGTTAACCCATATGTCCTGGCTATATTCCAAATGCATAATTGCATTCTGCCTACCTAAATTCCCTATGCAGTTTCAGCGGCATGCGGAACTATTTATTCTCTTTCTTTCTTCTTTCCATCATTGCTCTTTGGCATTTATCCTCAGGTCCAAGAAAAGGCACAATTATACCTTATACCACAATACCTAACTTTTAGCCAGCAGACATAAAAGAATTGAAGGCAACTCATATATACAAAACAATACACAGGAAGTAAGGGGTTCCTTAGAATTCAAAGAAAAAGAAGAAAAGAAGAAAAAAAAGAAGTGTGTAGCCACCTAAACTAGGCAGGGCAGAAATATCGACAATAAGAAAATCTAAAAACTGTTATGATTCTCAGTCTAGGTCTTAAGTACCTAGTAGTTTTGAAAAGTACCTTCATTCCCCTGGGCTGTCCCAGACCTTCATATACTTGTAAAGGGATTGGCAGGACTTTAAGATTGTACTTGGGGATTTAGATATTTAAATTACACTTTAAATCCCCATCAACTTCATTCCTGATGATATCCACCTACTCTGTTAAGTTAAAAACAATGAGGCATTTCAAGGTCTAGTTCCATATTTTACATTTTATATACACTGTGAGAAAAAACATTGATAAAACACAGAAAGAGGGCCTCCACACTGGCAAATAACTGCTTTCACAGGAGATGGGAGAAAGATGTTTGAGTCACTCATACTGACCATATTTCCTTAGAAATGCTTTGTGGACTAGTTCTCAGCTCACATCACCCAACTTGGTGCAACTTACAGTGGCTTCTTGCTTTGAGCCCAATGCCACACATCGAGCAAGGTATGTGCTGAATTCTGCCCTACAGATCACAGGTCTGAAACCAGTCTATGCAGATGTAGTTAATCTTCTACAATAAATTTATTGGCAATTTCTCTTTCTGTATTTTTTTTTCCGATAGCTAAAGAGCAAATACTACAGATACCAACTAATCAGCCCTGCTTAATCCTGTTCCTGATACCGGACACACAACTCAGCTATGAGATGTTTGCACCTAAATTCACTTAGCTGAAACATTCATTGTAAGTTACCAACTGCCTCATGCCCTGTATAGTCAGTGGTGAGTCAGCTGTACACAGCAATTCACATATACATCACCACACACTGGGCATATCTATCTCTTTTTGCACGGTGGATAACTGAATTCCAAACTTCAGCACTTTTATCAAGTTAGAGAAGTTAAACAGGAATGACATCAAACATTATTTTCTTCTTTAATTTTTTTTCTGTGAAAATCACCATTATATGTCTATCATAAAAGCAGTGCAAGGAATTATGTAAAAGGACAACTGAAGGGAGATTTTAGTCTTCTGCTGAAATTATCTACACACTCATCCATAATGTTATTCCTACCATTAGCTCTAAATGGCTTTCAGCTGCATAACACAGTGAATCAAACATATTTTCTTGCAGCCAAAATTAATTATTAAAATACTATTGGGTGGCAGTCAAGTGAGAGGGATGTTCAGCTTTCCTCACATCTCTGAACTCCTCACATCTCTGCTGCCAGATTTCTTCACTGTAAGTCACTGTAAAGTCACTGTATCTTGAGGTTTTATTGAAGACATACATTCAGGTCTCAGATTATATTGATAACCTCTCAAAAATACCCAAAACAACCTCCATATACTTTTTGTGAGCATGACTGTATGAAATAAAGGCAGGCCTGATGGATGTTTAAATAATGTAAATGAAATTTTGTAATATATGTCCCTGATTCTCCTTTCACTTACACTGCTGTAAATCTGGGGTGGGGGGGGGAAGCCCTCCATGGATTTTCATAAACTTACTCTGCTCAAAAGCTGATGCAGCTGAGAAAGAATCAAATATTCTTCATTTAAATATTGATTGTGCACTTAGGAAATTAAAATAGCTGTGATGCATGTACTGAAAATAAATGTAATTTTTAATATATATTAACTTTTGTAAGCTTATAGGCTTAGAGAGAATTCCAAGTAACTAGCCTGTCTGAAATGAAAACAGGAATATTCCTAACAAAAGTGTTTTTATTGAGGGGATTAGAAGGCAGCAGTTTAGCTCAGAAGCCTTTGGAATATCCTACATAAAAACAGGTCATTTTTAATATTATAAAAACCCCAAACTTTAATACAGAACAACAGATTGTGCTAAACTCACAATCCCCTTTCTTCTTCTCCCTCTGACATGCAAACACCTGACACACAAAGGGAGTCACATTCAGAAGGAGATTATGATGCAATGATCTCGTTGTGAATGTTGCATTATGGTTTCAGCATCGCTGTAAGAGCTCCCCTGGCACTTGTGCTTACAGCAATTTGAATTTCTCTGGCAGCTAGGTATGATTTGTGACAGATTTCAGCTTTGCTCTTCATTGAAAGAGTACACTGGCAAGTGCTTGAGGTATTTACCACGGAGATTGGAAAGAAGAAAATGTGAAGAGGAATATTTGAGTTAGTCCTTTTTTTCGGTTTTTTGGGTTTTGTTTTTGGGTTTTTTTGGGGGGTGTTTTTTTAAACGGGCTGTTTTTGTTTTTGTTTTTAATATTTAAGTTATCCAAATCAGTTCTTTTTCAATGGCAGCCTTTTATGCTTTTTAGGAAAAGTTGTCTCACTACGCTGTTCTATTTGAAGGATTATTCCACTTGCCATGATAGTGAAACTGTTAATTTTAATGACTATTATAAATTATCACTAGCCAGATGCTCCATGCAGAGTACAAAGAATCGATTGTAGTGCAGTGTGTGGCACAAGTGGAAAAAAGTTTGCTTATGCACTCTTTACACATGACTTACACATGTAAACTCGTTTACACGGTTTAGAAAATCATAAGCTGACAAAGCACAGTTATCTTTTTATACTGAAAAATACCTTGAACTCTTCTGAAAAACGTAGGGTAAGTAGACAGGGTTACATGTTTGGCACTGGATTCCCGCAGAAATTTGCAGAGCCAAAGCCTCTACATCTAGGGTAAAGTAACAAGTTCCCAAAGCTCACCTACAAAGATTGTTCTCAGTATCTCTTCTGCCATAAAAGCAGCAGCAAGCAGAGGCATGCAAAGTTTCTCTAAAACTTTCTTGGTCTGCAGTCAAGATCTTATCTTGATTCCTTCCTCATTCCTATATGCAAGTAGTGGAAATAGTCCCCAGGGAACACAGAGAGCTCCATAGCAAAGGCTGCACTCTGAGCACAAGTACTCAGGGTACAATGACAATACACTGGCCAGCTTCGGCAAGAACGGATGAATGAGAAATTTAATAGGGAATATTGCACAGCCAACAAAGAGTAAACCTGCATTTAATAAAGGATTGAGGCTGACTGGGTTTAGGCTAATGAAGTTTGCATCACATCCAATAGAATGGATCCAAATTTCCATTCACATGTAAAAATAGCCTATCAATTAAAGCATATTTCTTCCTCTTTGGCCCTGTTTTTCAATTATTTTATTTGAGACAATAAGTTTGGTAGGTTCTTTTGTTAACACAGTTCCTGTTATTTTAAAAGCAACAGATTTCATGGCCCATGGTCATCATCTGAGAAATGTGCACATGAAAGAATGCATGGAGGTGTCAGGTGCACCCTTGGGAGGATAAGAATGTCCACATGGGACCAAGTCTTCTACAAGCAGCAGTTTCTGTATGAATGGGTGAGAAATTTTCTTTTGCATTTGCAGGTGTTCTATATTCAAAAAGTACAACACAAGACATGACTTAAGGATTAACCCTCTAATCTGCCACTCATCCTCATCTCAGGGTTGCAAATATAAGAACCCAGATTTCAAAATAATTTAAAGAAATTATTAAAGGATTGATTTAATTAAAGGATGTATATAAAAAGATATCAAGTGTGTCTGTGTAGCTATGTGATTTTTTAATTTACTTACTTAATTTTTAAATGTTACATGCATAGTCTTTAGAAACTAATGAAACTATGCAGATTTAATTTATTTGATTTAGAAATTATGACAGTACATCTGGAACATCATGGGTTTGTTATTATCTGCTAACTGAAAAAGTGGAGATACAATACAGATTACAAAAAATTTCAAACAGAAAAGAAAACCACATGTTGTAGTGATGTATCATAATTTATCATTAAAAAATACGTACTTCAACTAACTACATTGTTAATAAACAATTAAAAAAAGAAAGTTCTAGGCTAGCTTACTCCAGGATCTTTGAGTACTAAATTGAGTTAAATAGAACACATGGATTTATTTTTCCTACCTACTGATCATTTTTTAATATGACTACATCTCCAAAGAAAATAAATGTCACAGAGAGAGGCTGTTGAACAACTGTTCACTGTGGAGGCAGTTTGAAGAAAATTGAAGATTATATAAAGTAGTAGAAATAAAATGTAAAAAATACATAACCAGTGCCTTTTTCTAAATTAAGGTTACCAGTCTATTTAGAGAGATGGAAGTCGAAAAAAAATCATTAATATATGAGAATACATAACAGTAAGCTTGGCACAACTGTTAGTCCTTCTCACTACACAAGAATGTGAAAATATTCCATGAAACTGATATACAACATATCAGCACATATCACTTTCTGGAAGAGACAGAATTACTTGTTTTTAAAATATTTATAATCATACAGATGGAAATAATTGAGAACAGCAGTTTGTTTAAACCACAACTTACCACTTAGTGTCATAGTGGGGAAAAGCTCTCATTACATTAAATATAAGAAACAACTATATGAGATTAAAAATTTTTCATTTCAGATTACAAATCCTTGCTGACTGATGAAACTATTCATGCACAGAAGAAGATGATTCTGTATCTGCCCGCTGTCAGTTTCATGAACTTTCCCTTGATGGGTGCTGTGATTGATAGGACACCCTGACAAATTCACCACAAGTCCACTGCAAAGTGAAAGTACTACGTCAGGCTGATACTTGAGAGATTGTCATGACTGAGGAATGCTTTAAACTGCCTCTAGTGACATCACAAAAATGCCACTATTATAAGGATACATCTTAACATTTTGCTTACAATGCTTGAAATACTTTTATTCTATTGCTACTGTGCAATAAGAAAAATATTCTCTTCTTAAAATGCTGGTTTATATATATATATAAATATATATATATAATATATATATGTGACATATATTTATATCCTTTTTTATGTATAAACATGGATTAATATGCAATTAATGTATATTTGTATACTGATATTCATATATAAAGCCTAAATATCAGTATATTAATATATATATTAGACTATGTTTGGTTATACAAAAGATTAATGACCGGAAAATGATACATTCTTACAGAATTTATCAAAAACTTGAAACAAATAATTAACTATGTTTGAGAAATAGAAGAAACCCAACAAAATAGAAAGAGTATCTGTGTACACAGTACTAATTAAGTCAGAGTATTTAAATGTAGCAATTGTACTCTCACTCTCTTCAGTCTTTTTTAAGCATTGAAGAGAAAGAGCTATTGACTTATTCATTTCCGTTAGCAAGAAATTTCTCAACTTCCTTGGGTGCTTAAGTGCAAGAATATTTTAGACCCCATCTCTGCATATTACTTTATCTTTCAGTGGTAATTAACAGAGTCTTAATCTGGCTAATGTTAATGACCACTGTTCTTTCTTTAAATCCCAGTTAAACCAAGCTTATTAAGGGCCAATTAAAGGAAGTCTTATGTGATCTGAATAACACTAAGACCAATTTTTAACAGCTATAACTGTTTTGGATGATGATTGTGGAAAAGAAAGGCAAACCCTTCTCATTATGGCCTATGTTTTAAAACAAACTGTCAATGACTATTGGGAGGGACAGGGAATCTTGGTAAAAGTCAGAAATATAGATTAAATTTTGTAAAATACAGGTGTTCTCAAAAAATTAGCTATATACTAGTCTTCTAATCCTGCCCATATAAAAGGTAATATATAATTAATTTCCACTTAATTTTTCATAACGTTACAGCACAGAAGTGGAAAAACATTTGCAATAACCATCCAAGTGGCAACAACATAACCTAAATATGACCATGGACAAAATGAAGGAAAATTTGCTCATCACTTGAATAGGAAATAGAACATTTCTACCTAAATATGAAATAATTAATGCATAAAAGTTTCCACTCCAGATTTTTCAAAAGCTTATTGGTTCCACTTTTGTCTAAGGTGATCCTTCTACAGACACATTATTACAAATTACGTCCTGCTATTTCTTACATTCTAAGTTTTCACTCATTGCTTAACTTCACCATTTCATCTGGAAAGCAGCAGTAAAGCAATCTGACTATTGCCTCTAGCTAGTAAACAAAATACTGGTTTCACCACTACTACCTGAAGTAAGTCACCATCACACAGGTCCTTTGCCTACTCTGCAGCATACAACAAAACAAACTCCGTGGTGACAACTCTTAAATTCTGCAGCAGCAGCCACAAAATCCATGGCAACATTAATATATTATTGTCTATAAAATACTCCTCATCCCTACTTTCCCACTCCCATACAAACACATCCAGCTATGACTCATAGCAGAGGATATCACTGATAAAAAATTGATGGTTATTTTGAACAATAAATCCTGAATTATTTTCCTCTGTTCTCCCTAGATAATTTGGCAAAACAGCCCTTGGCCTCTAAGAGAGTTCTGCACAAATCATCTTTTTATCCTGATACCGGCACAGAAGAAGACTTGCATTTTGATTCCCCAGCTTTCCACTCTTTGTCAGGTTATCAAGCTCACTTGCATCTCTTAAAGTTTTCCATCTATCATAGGCTGGAGATCAGTTGAAACTTTTTCTATTCCTCTTGGCTCCACAAGACAATACGGCTGTATTTCAGCTGCGAACATAATTACAAAAACAAAACAAAAATCTCTTTCAAAACTGAAAGTAGATTTTTGCAGAAAACGATGTGGCAACAAGAGTGCCAGGCTTTGCTCTACACAGCTTATCTGATAAACCGACATCTGTCAGCACTGCCACCTCAATAGGAAAGCATTCTTTTTTCCAAAATAGTTATCAAGGCATGATGAAGGAAGACAGAGGGGAAAAACAACACTGTAAAAATTGTATCATGCGAGCCACAAACAGCAGAACAGAACAAAAGTGGTGGCATCAGAGGATATTACAGTACTGAAACAGGGGTCAGAGCATCATAGCCAAAAATTCAGTTCTAGGTGAGCTCATGCATATAGTCCTGGCTATGAAAAAATTCAGAAAATGCAAATAAAGTAAGTTTAATTTCATCCCCAGCTACATCTGTTTATTTGGCAAATCAGCTTTTCCACGCCAAGATAAACAAAAGACAGACAACCCAGAGTCTTGTCCTGTCCTGGGTACATCTCCATGCAAACCCTACAGCAAAGAGCAGTATGAGAGAGGAGCTGGACAGTCACAAAGCAAAAGAAGTATACTCAAGAGTGTTTTTAACTAACTTGCACTTCCTCATTCTGATCTTTCTTTTGCTCATTCTTTCTGCCTTAGTTCTCCCTCCCCACCAGTTCCCACCATCACCGATCATTAGATGGCACTTCTGGATTTTAACAAAGAGCTGCTTTTGTGTATCTTCTTCCAGTCCAGGTTTCAACTGTACACTAAGGAGTTCAATCCTGCATGACAGAGCATGAGACTCCAGTATGAGCCTGACTGCTGTACTGGTACAGCAGTAGCTCTGTTTGTGCCCGGGGACACCTCTGATATGTCTGAATATTAAGGATGCTGTGTGCAGCCAACTTCAAGTTTTACTGGCCCCTAAATTTTGTATATAGCTATTTATATAATCATTATGGGCTATTTAAATACTATTTTGGAAACTGCATGGACTGCAAACCATTATTCTTTGCCATGTCTGTGACATCTGTTTAGCACTGCTGCACCAACAGCTACACACTTAAGATGACTCCTGCAGGACCACTTACCTCTAATCTGTAAGATGATCCTCAGCATCTACTCAGTATCAGAACTAAGGCAGGTCCTTACCCAATCCTAGCTCAGCTCTGCCCATCCAGGCCAGCTTTGTGCAGAAAGTGAAATTAGAAATTATTGGGAATAGGGATCTTGGTCCACAGGCACCTGACTACAGTTTGTGTGTGGCCAGGGTGCTTTCATCAAGGTCACCTGATTTAAGCAAACCAGTAAGAGTATCCATTTGACACAATACTTCACCCAAAGTAACTAAGCATGTTTGTGAGAACATTATACAAAAAGCTAAATTCTCTCACTGGCATCTGTACTCCATGAGCTACATTTGTGGATAAATAAAGTAGCTGCATTTTCTTTCATATCAAGGAATTACTGCTAAATCTGATTTGCATTAAAAAACAGTTAAAAATCCTGTATATTTGCATGAGTCTTGATGCAGCACATCTCTGGAAACAAAATAAATGGGGTTCCTACGCCAGAATTAACCAAATAAGCATTACATGGATTCTAAAAAGAAAGACAGTGGTTTCTCAATCACCAGAAAAAATGTTGGACCTAATGCAGTAGAAGTGTTTAGGAGAAAAGAACTAAGCAATGCAAGAGAGAAGAAATTTAATACAACTATCCTGGACATGAGGCTTGCAAAATTTCCTTAAGGAGATGTCTAGTGAAGACCTTCAGTGAGTTCAGTAGAATAGACAGAAGATACATTATCCATAGTAACACTCACTTTCACTTCTTAGGGTGGGAATGTAGATCAAGAGCTTCAGACTAGAGGTGGAAAAGAGATGGATTTTTCTTTCAAAAGCTCTCCATCTTTTATTGCTCCCAACCTTCCACTTGTTAATTTAAACTTCTGTGTAGTTCTTTTCTTATCCAGATCTATTATCTGCTTTTATCTACTTCATCAGTCTCCCTCCATGTAACTGGGGCATGGGAACTAGAAATGTCAGGTTGGTTTTTGTTTTCCTAAGGATGCCTCAGGACTGACTGAACAATTACTATTGGAGTCATGAAGGATTTTTTCCCTTTGGAGTCTAATGGATTTTAAAGCATCTTGGAGTTTTAGTTCAATCGACAGGAAAATCTGGAAGTAATTCAAAGCCCTAGCTATTCCTTCTTAACTTTGGATGGCTGCTAGTAAAGCATATAATAATAAATGAAACACAGAATTTGCTGGCAAACTTTTGTAACTTGAAAAGGCACGTCTCCCTTTGGTAACTGTTGCCTTGCTATGGGAAGAAGCAAGGAGAGTGGCATACCCAAAGTCCTCGTAAAGAAGAACTGAGGACTGAAGAACTGAGTTTAGGACTGAGTCCTAAACACTGTATTCCATCCTCTAGGATGTAGCTGGGTAGCTTGTGTAGCTGGAGAGTCTGAGAAGATTTTTATTGTTCCACAACTTTGCCAGTGTTGTCAGTAACTCTGCAGCCTGCTGCTTCAATCTATTCCTATGTCTGTCTTCATTCTCTTGAACACCCCAATCAAGTGTCCATTTAAAAAGACCAGTGGCATTTTAAGTTGCCAGCTACTCATACTAAGACGAAATCTGTCACTGTGGAGTAAAAAAAAGTTAGCTGCGAGATAAAATATTCATATGTAAGAAATAGTACCTGCTCAATTCCTGTCTATGATTCATTTCAAACTTAGTATATTTCATAGCAGAAGATGAATTACAGTGCTCTGCAGAGGTGATCAGATACAGAGAAGGGGGGAAACAAAGCACATAATAAACAAATACTTAATACACAACTTTTAAGACCTGATTTTTTGTCATCTAATTCTAAATACTAGCTCTAGAAAAGGAGACATGCTAGAAAATGAATATCACAGGTAATCTATAGACTACTTTTGGCTAATTTAAAGCTCCAATGTGTATTTGTTTCCTGTATAAATTTCTTTCTTATTATTCTCAATAAGATACTCTCGGCACGATAAAAAGAAGGACATTACCAGCAGCGTTTTCAATCATGGGGGCTATATATTCAAGAGCAATCAATAAAAACCACACAGGGCCTGACAAACAACTAGTCAAAGGAATCATTTTTCTCAGATACTTCGCAGTATCCTTTTAAAGTAATTGCTTTTGGTCAATGTTACTCGTTATCATTTGGTCTGCTCCTTTTCCAAAACAGAATGGATGTCATTTCCATTAATATTTCAGCTGTCTACGTAGGTTTTCAAAGTGCACA
>NW_024503901.1:1315000-1319585 GCF_017590055.1 Onychostruthus taczanowskii
GCCTCTTCCATCACATGAAGAGCTTAAAAGAAACGAGAAGAAATTCTGACTTCTAGGATAAACTGCCTACTGCCTCTTGCACAGGACTGCATCCTCCTCTTGCGTGCCTGTTCCCTCCCTCTTCTGTCCAAATTACTTCTCTCCATATAAGAGAGGCAGTTATTTCCTATTCTGATTTTTGCAGCAATATGGTCCTCATTTATCTGCTTTATCACATAGATGCGTTAATGGATTTCCTGGTCATAAAAAGTTGAAGCTCTAAGACTTGAATGCAAACTCTGAGACAAGGGCAATGTATCTCCATGTACATCCCGCTGACATTGCTGATGGGAAAGGACCTATAAAATGCAGTTTTTAAAAACTGCCAGAGTACACAATTTTGTACATGCACGGGTTCAATTTAAGAAAATTTCTTACAGTGGATGCCTGACTTAGGGCCTATGGTTGCCTTCCCTATTACCTGGAGAAACTCAAAAAATGATCCTTTGAACATAGACACATACAGGCATATTACGTGGGCAAATGAGTCTGAGTCTGAGTCCCTAGAAAGCACACTGCTTTCTCCTCTGCCCCAGGATATTCTGATTAAACAAAAACCTCCAAGCATTCAATATTAAGACGTTATCTTTAACCCTAAAAATATCTGTTGCCTAGTTCACATTACTCTGAAACATACACACCAGTCAGAAAAGGATGCATATTTTAAATTCTATCCCAAAAATAAATGCACCTCTCTGTAGTCCTTTATCCTTCATATGAATAAAAAAAAAATCTGCATTTCTTAAACATCTATATAACTATAGATAAAATATTTTTATGTGTAATATAGCATATTTACATGTCTATAATACGGAAAAGATACACATTTTCATGATGATAATTTAATTCTCATATGACAGATATGTCAACTTGTCACTTTTTCCACCAGAGGCATTATTTCCTAAAACTGAACTAATAACCCCAAAGTTTAGTCTTTTCTTTCAAAAAAGTAGCTTCTAATCAATATTCATGATGATCCTATAGACTATCATAACTACTTAGCAAAAGGAGGTGTGCATTAAACTTATATTTCTTAACATAGCACATCCACAATATCATGTTTTACTATATGTACTGCAGATAAAAAGGAGCAATGAAAAAAAACTGAATGGAAGCTTAACAATGTTGTTAGTTGCGTACAAGGCACTAATAAAAAGAAAAAATGGACATAACAATAAAGTACACATTCTGAAAATAAATCACATTGGAGATTAAATTATCCAACTATTTATCCAATTAGGATTATCTTTCATGGAACAGGAAATAAAGTAAATGTGATCAAACAATATAAATAGCTTTTTTTTTTCTCTTTATCTTGCTGACAAGATAGACTTATTAATTTAGATTTTTTTTCATAAACTCAATACAGCTTCATAGCAAGCCTAAAGCACAAATGTCACACTGGAAGCTTTTGCTTCTGCAGTTTTAGAAGCCTGCTCTCTAGTATGCTTCATGTAGGTAAAATCACTCTTTTCAGAAGCAGAATACCCATACAATCAGAAAAACTTGTGTGTATATTTATATCTGAATAGTTCTCTGTGAGAATGGCTAAACTTCTCACCTGCTGTTTCTGAAGAGTAAATTCATTTCTTTTTCTTTTCTATTTCACTGTGCCTCAAGCACTATTTTGCCATGACTGCATCACTGTCTTGGAAAAGACCTGTTACCTCCTTCAAATCTTCAAATCTTATTCCAGAAAATATTAATTGTATGCATTAAGAGAGAGATCCATTCATTTAACTTCCTTTATGTAACTACAACTCAGTAGTCGCATGACTAAGCACTTGTAAGGTGCAATTTATCTGATCTACTTTTGCCATCTACTTTAGGATGAGATGGATCACCCCTACAACTGCCTATTGCTGTCTGTTGAGTCTAAGGTGACTCAGATGCAAATGCCTACATTTGTTTCAATGAACTTCACAGTGAAGATTTAATCTAGATGAGGGAACTGTTATAGCACAACTGACCTTCCAACATGAAATGCTGAATCTTTGCTAATAATTCTCCTAATTTACTAACTGGTGCTCAGATCATAACAACCAGTTCATTGCCTTGTTTAGCAAATTTAACTATCACAATTAAAGTCTAGGGAAGCAGATATGGAGAAATTATATTCCTGGTTGACAGACAAACATTACATTTTAGCTATAAGATGCAAGATTTTTTTCCCATGACAAGCAAAATTCTAGAAAAAAGCTTAGTGACCTGATTATAACTAAATGATCTGTTTCTGGTGTTCTGTGTGTTCCCAAAGCACAGTTTTATGAAAGCATTCCTTTAGCTTGAAATACGATGTGCTCCACATAGCACATTTGTCCTTAAGGCTGTATGATTATGCTTTTGCAAGCACCTAGACAGCACTTTTCACCTACAGATCTCAAACAAATTTACAAAAGTAGATATCTGTCACTGACAAGCATTTGTCTTATGTCCCACGATGTAAAAGTTGCATGCACAGTCTTGTCATTAAAAGAAGTGCTATGTCTCATACAATAAACACTGACATTCTGCAAAGAATCTTTCTGGTCTGAAGTTAATGTTTATCTTATTTTCATTTTTGCAATACTTTTAGAAAGGGAACATATTCACCTAGGAATATACACATTCAGTTTACACTAAGGGAAAAATACATATTAATAATAGTATAAAAGTAAAAAAAAAAAAAAACAACAAAAAAAAAAAACAACCCAGTTTAATCTGTTAAACAATAGAAAAATTCTTATGAACAAGTGATACTGTCATTGAACTGGAGAGAGTTTGAGAACAAGCTTGCTCTGGCTTTTTCACCCTATGATTTGGAATCTGCGCACAGTACTGCCAGCTTAACCAAAAAGGATTAACTCTCATATCCAACTGAGAACACAGATAATTCTCAGTAATTGGTAAAAAATGAAGATGAATGGGGCTGAGAGATAAGGAGCAATTAGCTCATCAGCAGTTACAGCTGTGCACTCAATCCGGATCCATCTCTTGAGTCTCGGCCCCTTTTAAAGAACCCAGGCAGAAAAAGCACAGGACACCCCCTCCCAAAAAATTGCCATGCCTGCCCATCATTCCTCTATCTTCCATTTTATTTCCATGCTATACAAAGACACCTGTCATAGCATTCTGTGTAAATTACTACCTCTCCCAGGACCTGTATCTACAGCCAATCTTCTTTTACATTAAAAAAAAAAAAAAGAAAAAAAAAAAAAAAGAAAAGAAAAAAACACCTTTTTTTTTTTTTCCCCTAACTAAATGACTACTGTAGACACTTTTAAGTTCCCTGTCAATCGTTTCCAATCGTTTCATTACAGCAGCATCATCTGTTTGAAAATATAAGCAATTCCCTCATCTAATTATAGGGAGGATTTGAGGTTCATTAACATTGCCAAGGCAGAGAATCAGATGTGCAACTGCAGAGCTGTGCTCAGTGGCCTGCATTCTCTGTTTCCTTTTATTTGCTTTTTCAAGGTCTCCAAGACTTTTTCCTGAAACCATAAAAGTATTTCTTTCCCTTAAAATAAACGCATGTGTTTAGAAAAAGGAAATTACTGCATTTTGTACTGTTCTATTATTGGGCAAGGTCACCGGAGAAAAATAATTTCACCTAAATCATTTTATCTCTGATTCTGGATGAAAAAAAAGCATAGTATACAAGCAAGCATTACTTTTGAACAACACATCACAGGAAGCCTTGTATTTGTGTCATAATTTTAAATATTGCAAGGTAATGCAGATGAAGAGGAAACCTAACATGCCAAGAAAATCTCTTCATTTTCAACATATTTTGTGGTTGTTTATGGATTAACATGCTAGCCAAATGTAAAATGTTGCCTCGTATTTCCTAACTGTGTTTAGAAATTAAGAACACCAAAGTCTTCATGATTGCTTCACTTCCTTAAAGAAATAATAGCATTTTTTTTGTATGAATGTCGTTTAAACAATGACATTTTCTTGGGACATCTGTTTTGAGATCACATTTTGAATAGATATGAACTCATTTCCTACTAAGCAAGTAATTTACTATTGTTGATAGTTGTTTACAAGTTTTATGAGTCATATTTTAGCAAGTGGCAAAGGTCTTAACAAATCCTTTGAGTATTCCCTAAAGTGTATGCATAGTGTTTTCATTATATAAAATGTTCGGGAAGCTGAAGTATACGGACTGTCCTTCACTTCCTACCAAGTTATAGATAGCAAACTCTAGCCCACAAAAATAGCTTTTAAAAGGTATTTATTTTCAAAGGCTTTTATCTTTTGCTGCTGCAGGTTAATGAAGTAGGACAGCAGGGCAGTGAGTACTTAAGCAGAGAGGAAAAGATTGAGCTGCTTTCCCTATCCATTGCTCCACAGTCAGATGGCAAACATACAACTGGTCCTAATATCACACTAAGATGTTAATGTGACAAAGTGTAGAACTTCATCAGTGAAATTTAAAATTTGACCTTGCCACTCTCTTTCTTTCATTCTGGAATTAATTAAAAAAACCACACCAAAAAAAAAAAAAAAAAAAAAAAAAAAAAAAAAAAAAAAAAAAAAAAAAAAAAAAAAAAAAAACACC
>NW_024503901.1:2519681-2906721 GCF_017590055.1 Onychostruthus taczanowskii
AAAACCACAACACAACAAAAACCCCAGCTTGTTTATCTTCCATTAAGAATCTACCACATTCTTCTTACAGTATCTCTCTTCAAAAAATCACACAGCCTGAAACTGCTTCTGATAGTTTTACTCAGAGCTCTGTGCCTCCTTACAGATGAGAAAGCCCCATTTATTTCAATGATGCCACCTCTGGATAGAAATGTACTCAATATAAACAACACCTGGGTCACTGACATGGTGAATAATTTATTGCAGGCTTTCAGTGCATCCTTCTCATAGAAACAATCTTTTATAATGTCAAACTTAAGACTCTATGGAGAAACTTTCAGCATGTATCACAAGCACTTTCAGAATATCTGCAACACAAGGTATAAGGCTATTAAAGTGGTTCTTTACTCCAAAGACAGAAAATATATAGTGCACACCCCAACTCATACAGGCACAGGTGATTAAGCTGGCCAAATTATGTTCTCATGTATTCCATTGAAATCCTAATAATTTTACTCATTTCAGGAGGCTTTCTCTAGTCTTGAATATTGCAAAGGAGAATCTGAGCAGTGTATACACATTAGCAATGTAGATTCATTAGTGTCAGAAAATTACTTTAGTGTAGTGCCTGGAAATTACTTCCTCACTTGTTAAGCCTGCCTTGCCAGGAGGAAGATATTTACTTTAAACAAAACCCAAACTTGGAGCTGAAGGCTTCTCATGATCAAATCTGTCAGCTTGAAAGTCATTCTTTTTTTTAGTTTCCTTCCTCCCACCACATGCCCACTATATGCAAGTCTCACAGATTAGTAAATATTGCTTTGTAACATGGATTCATGACAAGTTTTTTCATCCAAAAAACTTTGCAAGCCCCATTACTTTCCCGTCAACTTTCTGATTACTGTCATAATCAGATTTCTGAAGGTTTAGCTATGTTTGAAAGACACAAAACTGCAATCACTCTAGTCAGAGCTCTGGGAGAATGCTGTCATGAATATTGAGTGGGCACATGCTGGTATATGCTACGAAATGGTAATGACAGAGGTCTCTTCCTGTAGCTGTCCAGGCTTGTTGGTGCATAGGGAGAAGAAGTATGGTCACTCTCCCTCCTCTTATCCACTTGTATCACAATATGAAGGCAAACTGCTCCAGAAAGACTTTTAACAGGGTTTTAAGCAAGAAATCCTGTTTGTAGGGTATGTAGACTAAGGAAGATAAATTCTCTGTTAAACATCTAAACAGGTACCTCAACAACCTAGCACCAAACAAGTAATTTTCTATCTTTTTGGAGAGAGGAAGTAAATATTTTGTTTTCTCTGAAGTTCTTCAGTGCAGATTGAATATGAGCCTGAGGATAGGGAGATGGTCAGTTGCCTCTGAAAAGCCAGGGAAAGCTGTTAAGAAGAACTGGGAGCTGGATTTGAGAAGGCCTGGTTTTGTGATGAAGGGAAGGGGCCAACTGCCAGCAGTCCAAAAGTCTGATTTACAGGAAAACACACATTTGAATTTCTCTCCACCACTCAAGTTTTTGCTCTTGAAATGAGGTATGCTAATGATTATTGTATGAATTAAACAAGCACTGCTATTCCAGGAGCTGAGAAAGTTTAACCATTGGTCATGTTATTGGGTTACACTTAAAAGAGCTGCAAGGTTAATCTGAAGTGATAAGAACGCGCTTGACGTTTTATTAAAAAAAATTAACAGACTGGCTTCCAAGCATTTCTCAAGGCGTGAACCACAACTCTGAGAATACTGTTTGATTGCCGTAACACATCTGAGATATCTCCAACATACAGGTTACTCTATGTAAAATTTCCCAGGACAGTGTTTGTCAAGGAGAAAGACATAAATTTAGTTAGTCTTGCTTGCATTTTAGCTTCTCTGGTACCTCTTTCTTCAGATAAAGGGAGGGGTATAACTGTGGGCCTGCACAGTCTGATGAAACACTAAAGCACTGGAAAACTTTGGCTTGTTTAAAATCACACTGAAAACAGCTACATTTAATGTGTGTAAAATATTAATTGTAAATATGGTGTCTGTTGTGGAAAGATGTAATTTTCAAGAAATACCAGTTCTGACCATGAAAGCAAAAGGCGATACACAGTTGTGAGTTTGCTACAGTAAAGGGCATATCTGAAATTCCAAGCAATTTCTTTTTTTTTTTTACCATCTTTTACTTCACCACATCTTCATGAAAATTCCTTTCAGACTTTAACTTTACATCTCTCTGCTTAGATTTATTTCAGATAATCACAACATTTTTTAGATACTGTGCTTGAAGATTATTTTGTAAAACTGATGGTTTTGTCAACCAATCCATAATATTTCTTCTGACTTTCTCAAATGCCAACACATTTGAACTGCTACATTTTTTTAAAATACAAGTTTTTAAGCAATGGTAAAAATCATTACTGTCATCTCACACAGCTCAGTAACTGCATAAAAATAAATTCTATTTTTTTACTTTGCTTAACATACATTTGCATCAGCCACAAACAGTGTTTTCCTAGGTAGTGAAAGTAGAGACCAGAGGTTCTGCTGTCCATCCCAGCTGAAACGTTCACTTATACTCAAGAGATTCCATGCACAAAACTTATGCCTGTACTCTAATCCAAGACTCGGTTACATATTCAAACTGGATGTGGTATGGTTCTCAAAAAAGGTAAAGAACAGAGAGCTTAAAGAGCTCCCTCCCTGACAAGAAGATCTCAGTAAAGGTTTCTGGGCTAAGGGATCACAAGGCAGTGCCCAGCTGTTGCTCCAGCCCTGAGGCCAGGCAGCATCATGCAGAGGGAGATTTTCAAATGATTGATAGCAAGTGGAGCTTCAGCGCCTAATTGATAACTTTGGGGAAAAAATCCCCAGCTTTCAGTACTTCGACAACTGGGCTCAATTTTCTCTTCTCACAACAACAACAAAAACGCTGCAAGGTGCACCTGAAGGAATCCTGTCTGGCAGGAATGATTCATGGGCACCTCACTCCCTCAGTGTGCCTGCAATGATGCAGTTCGACCCATCCAAAATCCAGACTAAAGGCTGCAATGTCCTGCTAATGAATTGCTCTCTACAGAACATTTTCCTATGCCTTGTTGCTCAAAGTGAACCACTTCTTTGCTGATCTGCAAAAACTGCTCTGTGCTGCTCTGTATCAGCACTGGCTACCTTTGGAAGCTGTGCCTGTAGAAATCAATTACTCCCAAGAGAATTAATTCAGGATTCTGCTCCCACCACGTCCTGCATGCCCTGCTCCCAGCTGGGGAGATGCTCAGTGACAGGTAGAATTAGAGGGTCTCAAGGCCTGCTCCTGGTCTTGCAAAATTCAACTGCAGAACTTCAAACACCTTGTGCTGGATCAGAATCTCCCTGGGAAGAAGAGGTTACAAAAGAGCAAATCTGTGTTATCTTTTCACAAAAGATTGCTTGGTGCCACCGCATAATGTGAAAACTCACCAGAAATTTTCTTCAGGCTTACACACAAAATAAATAATTTTACACAGAATACTGTAATGATGGCTAATAGTATCTCCAAAATACCATGTAAAATACCTAAGGCTGAGAACAATGGTGACAAAAAACACTGAAATGATGGCTTTTCGGTTCAAACAAAGCACAGTATTAAAATTCTGGTGGGTGCATTTGGAAACAAAAATGGTCAGCTTCTGACTGATGGAGTCACCTCCCTGGCTGTGTGTCAAAATAGGTCAATGGAGCTTTCTTTTCACAATAGCTAGAAGTAAATGGAAACTTTGCTGTGTTCCAGCCTAGATCAGTAGGGAAAGAGACATTCTCCCCGACATGTAGCTTTTATATTTGTTACACGATACTCAGTGATATTGAATAACAGCTGGCAGGTTTTCAGCAAAAGAAAAGACTCTTGTCCCCGCAGATGGCACCACCCCTTGCATGCTCGCACCTCAAACCTTAGAGCCCAGCGATGTAAAACACTGCAGCACCTCAAGGTTCAGCTCAGCCAAGCGTGGCAAGGTCAGCCGGCGGAGCAGGAGGAGGGCGAGGAAGGAGGGTGGGGGTGGAGACGGCAGCCTGACCATAACTCTAGCCACAAGGGCTCAGTTTCTAATGGCAACAATCTCAAAAGCTTCTCTGTGCACAGCTTCATAATTAACTGTTAAATAAAAGTGCTGTGCTGTGAACACTGCTTCCTCCCTTACAAATTCTGACTTCATACCTGGTAGTCTATTAAATAATTCAGTCTGAAAATTCCTAGCACTTAAGCAGGGACTGTAAAATTAAGACATAGTACGGATCTCAAGTGTTAAACACAGTGACTTCCTTCACCAAGTATGGCTTGTGATCACTCTGTTCCTATGACTTGGAACCACATTTCAATGTTAATACATTGCTAGGGCATTTTCTAAATGCATGTCTAGCTTCATTGTGGAAAGACAAACTTGATCAGAGTAATAGATTACAATCACAGGATGTGTGTACAGAAAGGTGCAAGTGGAATGAAGGTCAAAAAAGAAGTGTAACTTCTTTTTCAAACTTACAGCAGTTTTTCCCAAACATGAAATATAATCCTTTTAAAAACAGGCTTTCTGTTGCACAACAAATCTGCAACAAAGCAAGGCTACCAGCAAAAATATTGACTATTTGAGTATTTTTAAAGGAAATGCAGAACTCATACCATAGTATAAGAACTATTTAGTGACCTAAAACTTAATGCCTCAAAACATCTAAATGAGAACGTATTATTCATCACAATGCTTTCATGATTACAATTAGCACAAACACATTTGTGATGCTTGCAAACATCGGTGGGGATGTTGATATGTTTACATCTGTGTAACAGAGATTTGTCTATTTTCCATGGAGCAAACTATTATTTTTCAAACAGTGTAGGAATAGGAAAGCAGATATCACAAAGAATGGTTGATCTACTATCTGGTTTATAGCTATCACTATTTTTATGCTTTTGGAGATGATTATATATAATCCACATGAGAGTGAGATTTTAACATTTAATGTGGGATTCCACCGTGTTACAGATGCTACAAAACTGTTCTGTGCATGCCCTGGACACATATATTTCAGTATAGGGTGGATTAGTGTACTGAATGAGGTGTGGTTCAGAGGGTGGTTATGGCAGAGCTTACTTCTCCTTTGAATTCTTCACGTACAGGGGTACCCATGGTGCCCTACAGCACCGTATCTGGTTTCTCAGGTAACTGCTCAGTTTTTTCGGCTCTCCCTTTTCTTTTTGTGTGAAACTGTCTCGAGGTGTGGTGCTAATGAAGGGAGGAGGGGAAGAAGAAAAGAGGGTATGGCTCAGTAAGTCTTCCACGACCCTCTTTAAAGCTTCTCCAGAGCTAAAATAATGGTAATAGTTTTCGTCTTCTTTTTGGGGAAAAGCACTAACATTAATTAATCAAAGCAGATTTTTCCTTCAGCGAGAGGCATTCAATAGGAGAGTTTTGGCTTCTAGCCACTAGAGCAGGGAATAAAAAAAAAAAAAAAAAGAAGAAGAAAAAGGAAAATCACCACACCACCTCATATGGCTTCTGCATAAAGTAAAGCTAAGACTCTTAGATTTTTTTTTTCCCCTTAATTGTCTTGTCACCCCGGAGCGCCCCTTCTGTCTGGCGGGAGACTGACGCGGTGCGGGAGAGTCGCCCGGGGCTCGGCGGAGCGAGGCACGGGGAGCTCCAGCTTCCCACGGGACGCGCCGCAGCGGCTCCCTCCCCTCCCCTCCCCTCCCTTCCCCACCCTTCCCTTCCCTTCCCTCCGGGCCTGTGGCGAGACCCTCGCCTCGCCCCTGCCGGCACAAGCGGGAGCTGTGTGCGGGCCCGGTCGGGGCCGCCTTTGTCCGCCGCGCACCCGCCGCGCATAACAACGACCCCGGCCCGCGCGGGCCCCCCTTCCCTTCGCTGAGCGCTCGCAGTGGCGGAGGCTGCGGCGCCCCGAGGCAGCGGGATGCCCGCAGATGGCAGTCCTGTTTCTGTGCCCCTGCTAGGTGAAAGCGATGGAGGCACTGCTGCCGCTGCGCTCTGCTGAATGCTGCTAAGCGCCCCCCTTCACTAATGCAGCTGGAGGGCGGACACAAAAATGACATCTCCGGAGGTTTCCGCAGCGTCTCGCTGCCCTTCCCTGGCTCGCTCGGGTTAGCTGGGGGCTCCGCACGCTGAGTAAGGGACAGGCGGCTGAGCTGCTCTTTCGGCTGCGAGCCGTGGGCAGCTGTGCCTGGGTGCTGATGATCCCGGGCTGAGCCCTTGCCGATGACTCACTGCGTGTGGACATCTGCTCGGGGAGCTGCTGCGCTCCCTCCTGTGTCCTGGAGCTGGATTTCCATCCTGACGTTTTTCAGCTCCAGACAGGGTTGTATTTAGAAACAATTTTCTGCTGGGAAGAGTTAAATTGCCGGCTTTATACAGTTATATAATATTTTCTAGTTTTTGTGTGTTGGGTTTTTTCCCCTTTAAGATTTGTCATCGCAGACCAAAAATAAAGCAGAAGGGAGCAGAAAAAAAAAAATCTGGGCTGAACTGCACTATGAGATCATTCGTGGGATAGGTTTTGATTTGGTAAGCTATTTAAAATGAAATCGGAGAGAAAAAAATAAAAAAAGAGGATAGGAGATTAAACACTACTTTAAAAAAACCCTAAAAGTCAGCAAAAATAAGATTTAAGCTAAATAGCATAAATTAATTTCATTAGGAATTTTGCTACTGTAAAAGCAACAAGCAGTTCAGTCTAAGAGGGGCTGTGTACCCTGCAGAAGAATTGTGTTATGTACGCTCAGTCATAAATTAAAGTGGAGCCCTGGCACTCAGAAGAGTGGCACTGCTCTCCTGTGTGCTTTCACTATATCTCACCACTTAGTGTATCATGTCATTTGCATTATGTAATGCCTAAACAAGCCCAAAATACTAATTCTCTTAAGACATTGCTGTTTATTTAAATACCTGATCCCGAGCATTTAAGAGGGTGATCCCGGTTAATTCTCACGATTAATGATCCTAATGTCTGATTTCCTAGGTAGATGATTTTAGGGAGCATTTGTACTGAAAAAAAATGGCACTCCTAGCTGGCTTTTTTCGTTGTACTTAGCAATGTATTGCTATTGTACTTAGCAAGGTTGCTATCATACAAAATGAATGAAAAGTGACAAAAAGGAGAGACTGAAGAAGAGCACTGGGAATTTTAAAAGACTTTCAGTTCAGCACTACCATTTTTCTCTTTTGCTGTGTTCTCTCCAGCTGCTTAAACAACTGCTGCAGGCAAACCAGGTTGTGCAGGTGGAGGCGGTGTTTAGCAAGGCATGCTGCTTTACTTTAGTCACCTGTAAAGCAAGATGATCTGCAACGTTTGGATAAATTCAGTTGTTCTTACTATTTCCTTTGTCACCTGCATTATCTGAAGTGCAGCTTGGAGTATATAGCTATGAGTTAAGTAGTAAGTGTTCTGTCAGTATTCATGAAGCTGGGATAGTCTTCCTGTGTGAGTTACTTGTTAAAAGCACCTCTTTTTGTCAAGCAAATCAAGAAGAGTCATGCCTACAATTTCTTTTCTGTGACACTCTGTAAAAAGGGAATATTAAATCAGGGAGTTACACACAAGTATATATGGATATGGTGGGGAGGGAGGAGCAGTCTGGAGAAGAAGTTTCAGAGAAACTCAGAGAAGGTCCAGCCAGGATGCTGACGAGGTCATAAGAGAAACAGAACTGAGAAAGAATCTAGAAGCCTTACCAGAGACCTACTGCTTACCCCAACATTTCAAAATGGGGTTTTGACTTTGAGAAATAAGTACAAAAAGGAATTATCTATACTCTGTGGTTCCCAAGGTATTTGAGAATGCCTTTAATGTTTCCACTCTAAAAGAGGGTTAGTTCTTTTCTCTGCACACTGCATTTCAAAGGCAGTCCCCTAGAGTGAGGTTCAGCTTTGGCTTCAAGCACAGAAATTTAGTTATGGGAATGTAAGTGAGGTGTCTTCACTTTCCATTGCAGACAGTGGGGTGGGTTTCATGTTGCTCCGCAGGAGCCATGTGAGCCTTGTGCTTTCATACATCGAACGGAGGCCTTTGAATATGGCACCATGTGACTTCTGGAGAGACAGCCAGAGGGCAGGCAGGGTTAGCAAAGACAACCCCATGGCACAGGATGCCTATTTAGGCAACTGAAGCTAACCCAGTACACACAAAGGGTACACTTTTGTACCCTAAAGTAGGCACTTTGGTTTGGTCAGCTGAGTAAGTCTGTGTGCTCCTGCTCGCACTGGCAAGACCTGCAGTGACCACGGTATGTGGCTTGGACACCTAGCTCACACCACGGTGTCCAAGGACACACCAAGGCTTAGGACCTTAAATTCAGGCATTGAGCTCTATCCTTGCAGACCTAATTTACTTGACTAAACTCTTGTGGGTAGCGTCGTGTGAGACAGCTGTACAGCGCTGTCAGTTAACACATGGCAGCCAGTTCATGCACCCAACCTGGAACTCCTTTCCTCTGAAAGCTTGCCTCTGAAAACTGTTTGTCAATCATTTTTCTGAGAAAACACTCCTCTTTAAGATTACCTTTTTCCATCCACAAAGATATTTTATACACAGACTCAATCTTTTCTACAAATTCAAAGCTATCTAAGTATGAAAGAACTAAAACAAGACCTTTCTTTTCCAGATTCTTTATTGCTATAGAAAGCAGACCTTTGTTAAATGGATAAAAAGGGTGTAGAAGGGAACCTGGGTGCCATTTAAGAAACTGAAAAATGTGAGAATATAAAAAACGTGTTATTCTGTGAAGTTAAATGTTGATCAAAACCTTTACAAGACAGGCTGAAAGCACTTACCTTGAGTGGTTTCATTCAGGAAAGGACTCCAAATAAAAAAGGGTGAAGGAAAATCAGTGACAATAACAGTAAAATAAAAGTATACGGACACTGGGAAGAAGTATGAGGAAAAATAACAAGCAAACATGCTTTTCTAAAAAGGCAACACAGAGAAAGAAAATCTGATATGTATGGGACATATCCTCAGAGACTATTCACTATTGAACTTAACATAAATTTTAATAGAAGGCAGGGAGAAGACCCATCCCTAGCTGCAGAGATTTCCTACCACCTCCTTCCTTTATGGCATTTCTTTATATCCATTCCCTCAGAGAAACCATTCCCTCACTGTTAGCTCCAGAATTTCTCTTATTCTTCCACCTTTTTTTACCTCTGAAAATGAAAAAACTTCCTCTACCTTCAGAGGACTTCTTTTATGTGACAGAAAGTCGGGTCATCTTTTTATTCTTTTCAGTGTTTTATGAGAAGCTTGGCATGCTTCACAGATTCTTTAAGTTTCAGGACTGTGAGAGAAGCAACTCAACCTTATGCTCTTGTGCCAAAACTGAATGTGCTTTTCCTGGTGCAATTTTTAAGTCAGCCACTCAAATCCTCCAACCTTTTCACCTGTTCACATCAATATCAGCTTGAACTCTCAGCTGCCATAGATACTGTCACGGGACTGAAGGCAATAAAAGAGTTAAAGCATCTACAGCAGGACTTCAGTGGAATTGCATTTCCTGACCCCAAACTACTGATCCAAAATCCAGCTGTTAATCTGCTGCCTAGCTTGATTAGGTGCCTCCTTGTAGCACTGTGAAGTTCTTGAAACACTCAGAGCCAAATGAAAGAGCTCAATACCTTTCTTTTGTCTAAAGGGGAAGTTTGGGAAAGCAGGCTATGCTCCATCTACAAATCCTTGAGGGACCCAATATGTCAAATATTTTTGGAGCGTGCCTAATGGATTAGACCTCACGAAAATGCAATGGATGCTTTCCCCTGAAACACAGCTGAAGAGGAGGCAGAAGTCCTTCCATGCCAAATACACACACACGCATGCGTGCACACCAGATACAACACCAAATGTTCAGGACACTCTCACCCCCAGGAATGGGGAATGTAACACTCTTCTCAGCCTGAAAAATTCAACGGGCATTAACTGTGTTTCACTCATTTAACTCTGTTCTGCTAGAGGTAAGGACTGAAGCCTACAGATTCCATTTTCCTGCTGATCACCACAGCCTCTGAATTACAACCTCATGATGTATCAATGCTCTTCCCTGCTTTGCTGTACAGAAAGGTGGAAAATCCATCCATTTTGGTTAGTTATGTGACTGATTATTAGAACCTTTATTTATCAGGTTGATGATGTGGGTTGCACTCTTTGCTGGGAGAAGCTGGAACCTGAATCTTCAAAATGAAATATGGACATCATACCTTATGTTAAAAGTGGGTGTTGGCACCACTTCTGTTGTGTTTTTAAAACAACAACAACAAAAAAAAACAAAACAAAAAAACCCCCCAAAAAACCACCAACCCAAACACATGAGTTCTGCTACATTTCCTCAATAAAGAATCAGGATACCATGTCTTTAAAAGACAGAGGAACTTTTCTATAGCCCTGCCTAATCCAAGTTCTGCATCGGGATGGATGTAAGGTAGTCTTGTGTTCTCAGTATTCCTTACTCCTTGGATCTCAGTAGCTCCTCACTCAGGGTGCTAGCTATTTGAGAACATTGTTGAAAAGTTCTTAAGAATTCCTGCCTGGAGAACAGCTTAACATCGATTTTGAGGGCAAAAGCGTGGACATGCTGCATCTAAATATGAAGTGACCACATTATTATCTACTCTTTCCTAAACTGTTTTTGTTACAAATGTTGCCCTAAATCTTCCTCTTTCTGCTCATATTTCTCTCCTTCAAATCAAGGAAAGGAGATATTTCTTTGATCAGTCTCAATCCTTTCATAGATGTCCAGTCATCCTTCATTGCCATGTGACTTTGTGATAAGCTTTAATCGTCTTACCAGGTGGTCGACTGTTTGGTTACCAGCCCTACTTGGGTGTGCTAGGCATGTCATGTGTATCCATCTGAACAACAAATTACCAAGGGATAACAATCCTCCACTGTTTGTCCTATATCAGTTCAAACAGGAGGTAAAACATCAGGAGGGGCACAGACCAACCTTACAATCAAAATGCTTGCACAGAGACAGAAAACAGAAGAAAAATATTTATCAGTGGTCCACTGTTTAGCCAGTACTGCTTTCAAAATTAGTAATTACCTACAAATTTTTGATCTATTTTCATCAAAATTGTTTAATGTTGTTTTCTCTCCTCTGAAGAATTTATCTTTATGGTAATTTTCTACCATACATTCTGAAAGGGCAGTTTCACCTTTATTGCTTCAGAAATTTGAATCTGGACATAGCCAGAGAGATCATCCCTCTGTATTTAAAATCTGACATCCCATGGGCTTTTTTCATTGTGTCCATCTGCTGACAGGATGAGTTTTAGCTAGAGTTTGAGTTTGCATACTAGGCCATGTGGAGAAACAAATTACTAGGTAAGAAATTACCATTCTTCAGAGTTCTCTATTTTTTATTTCCATTTTCTTTCCCAGTAAGAGGCACAAAGATAAGTGGCAGCACATGGCTTGTAGCTGCCCTATTATAGCAGCCCTCCCAGAGGCCAGTTCAAAAGTCATAGTTCTGATACTAGCTAATCTGGCAAGAGGATTTCAATGGATGAATGAGAGAATAATATCTGCCTTTCAAATCTTACACTTGCCAACGTAGGCATGTGAGGTTTTTTGTTCTTCCAAGAACCTCTCAAGCATAGAGAAGGTAAAAGTCCTATGAATTGGAACCACCTGCTTGAGCTAATGTTTTGGCAAGCTCCTGTGCTCCTGGAGCTGTTTCAGAGTATTCTGAGCTGTGTGCAATGGGAAAAATCCACAAAAATTACTTACCCCTCCATAAATATTTTTGATACTGTTGTGTTCAGATGGGAAGAGTGTAGAGAACAAGCCTAGTAAGTGTGAAACACATACTGTGTCTGTGTGACCACTCCCTTTACTTCACAGTCTGTTGTATTCCAATCTCAGACAAGAGAAATAGAGCTTAGAGATCAAGAGGCAAGCCACTTTCAAACTTGATGCTGCAAAGAACACAGAAGATTCATTTGCTGTTTTCCTGAATCCTCTACTTCATGGTCTCAATATTTGTTTTGGAGAGCTGAACTGGATGATGTTGAAAGTTTCTGAGAGTCCTGCTATACTTTGTGTTATAGATTTGTGTATACAGCCTGCATACACCATACCACTTCAGTGTGAAGGGCTCCTTTTTAAACCAGAGGCTTGTTATGAACCTCATAAAACAGCCTTGCTGAAGGATTGCTCGTTTATCCTTCAAAAGAAAGACAATGGAATGTCCTCAAATACTGGTAAATTTGTGTTAAAATGGCAGAACTATGAAAAGAGCGCTTTTTCTGTACATTTTGTTTTCTCAAGCTGGATGAAAACCATATCTACCACTCACAAAATCAAGGCGTTTTACCTCATCATTTACATAATTAAAAATTGACCCACATAAGTTCTTTTAACCATGGTGCTAAAATGTGCTGTAAGACATTTCAAACAAACCAAAGGTCTCCCTGATCTGAGGACACTCATAGCCCTTTGGAGTGCTGACATGCCCATAAATGCTTAATTTATGCAAAGTGAAATGTTCTTCAGAGAGAACTAGAAAGTCTAAGCCAGAATGCCATTGAATAGACTGGTTAGGACATTCCCCAGGAGGTTCAGATGGCTGCTCTGAATCAGTCATGAGAGATGTTAATGTCCATATCTCTGTAGCCTTCCGTCAGGGCATGCCGTGTTATTACTTTCATGAATTTTTTAAGTGATGTGGATAGTCTTAGATTTTTCTACTCAGCTTGTCTTGGTTGGTCAGATTTTCTGCTGAGCTGCTCCACCAGCTGTAGAGGAAGTGCAGCTGAAGTAGGTTTCTAACATTTGTGCCCAGATTCCTAAAGCTGTGTGATATCACTGCAAGCTCTTGAGGATATCGCACTTTCTTTTGTTAGAAATGCCTGTAATTAGAGTGATAACTCAGGGTCAATCAGAAAGTTTAATGTGACCTCAAAGTACTTATATTTTAATTATGGAATTACTGTGGATTTTTTAGAAGGGTTACTTTAATCTCAGCTCGTGTATGCTTTTCAGCTTTCTGAGTATGAATAGATTCCAGCATTGACTTTTTCCTTTGTCCTTTCTGGTATATTTGCTGGATTTAAATTGTATGTTATTCTTTCTTTAAAGTGGATACTTATGATCTATCTTTCCTTGGCATTAGCACCAGCACTGCCACTTTATAGTGCCTCAAGCATTTAATCACATCCTTCCTCTGAACTTTAATCTGGTGGGCATAATTTACCTCTCCAGGGAAAAGTTAAGTACATAAAACAATTTTAAAAAACGTTGAGAGCCTGTTTGCCCTTAATTAGAAAGCACAAGGGATGTATGAACTCAGACAAAACAATAAGATTCATGTATGCCATTTTGACTTAATTTTGTTACCACTCTTGGGCATTCTTTGGAGGATGTGATCAACATCCTTCAGTGTATGCTAAATTTCCTTCCATGAGATACTTGCCAACCTGCATCATGGAACAAGTCTATACCTCTGCTGGGGATATGGATCATTTTCCATTCATGCAGTATGTTCATTCTTTCACTCCTTAAAATTACCAGTTATCCTTTTTCTTATAGGCACTAATTCTCTCTGTCCAATGACCAGCCATAACATTTTCTTTATAGGTTGAACGCTATCTCCAGTTTGTGAATTGTTGGTCTCTTCAAGTTCAGACTGGAAAAGCTGGTGTTTGCCTGAACAATACTGATTTTTTTTTCTGTGCTAGTAGGATAATCATAGTTTAGCAGCTGTTGATTGTCAACCTGTACTAGAAGGCCTCTTGTCCAGATCTTAATTTTAAATCAGTAGCAGAGAAAAAGATAGAAGGGATTCTAAATACAGTCCACATTCAAATTATTTGCTCTCTGACATAGAACCCTTAATTCCCTTGGTATAGAAAGATCCCCAAGTTGTCTCACCTAGAGGTGTTTTTCAGAGCTGCTGAGAATTGACAGTTCTCATGGTTTTTGGTTTATAGTATGGTATCTCAGCATGCCTGAAAATTAGGGCAATGTTCTTCTAGATGTCCATGTGAGAAGGGTCCACAAGTCACTTCAACCCACCCATCATTGTGGTATTTTGAGTGCTGAAGTAATGATATGGTTACTAAAATACCTTGGATTACTTTAGAGGTTTGCTGAAATTAACTGGTTCCATCAGTGCAGAGATCAATCTGCTGAAGTTCTTAATTCGAGTGCAGACGCTTCTTGCATTGTGTGATTGTTGGAAGAATTTCTTAAAATTGAAATGTATACATTTAAGTTACTTTCACAGTGTTTAATATCTAAGGTTCCTCATAGATTATAATCTTGGAACGTCTATTCATGAACACTCTAGAAATGGTTAAAAAGACCCCGAAACTTTAATACAAAACTGGAAGTTAGTTTTTTAAACAAGAAAGAAAAGACCTTTATAAGATAATACTATGATAAATATGCATAGAAATTTTCACAAAAGACAAACATAACTTACTGGTTCCTCTGCTGTTAAAAAGAAAAAATCTGATACAGAAGGAAAAATAAATGTATTACTACATTTTAATTCAGAATTTATCCATATCTTTCTTTAGTACCCACAAAAGTGGTACTGAAGAAACCAAACAGACACATGCAGAGGACTATGATTTAATGCCTGGAATAATCAGAAAAAATATCCTGCCATCTCCAATCAAGTTTAGCCTGTATATTATGGTGAAATTCTGCAAGAAAAAACAAAGAAGCTGTCATCACATCTAATGGCTTTCTTACATTCAGAATCCCCTCTGGAATAATAATTACATCAGTGCATCCATACTGATGTATCTCTGCTCTGCCTGCTCCCACTGTTGTGCCTGCGCTGCTAGATGTTACCTATGATTTATGTCAGGCGTCTGTAGCGTGCTGTGCTGCATTGGTGGCTGCACATTTCCATATGGATGGGTATCCCGCCGTTCCTGGCACTGCTCCCGGGCCCTGCTGAATTCCAGGCCAGTTTTATACTAGACTGCAAGGTATGTTTAGAGGCATGGGGAATTGTGGGGATGGGAATCAATTGCTTGTAATTGAGTTCTGCTGTATTTCACAACTCAGCTGATCAAACAGTGTGCCCAAGCACATATATACATACATATACATATACTTTTAAAAATTTTTTATTTAATTTTTTGGGTTTTTTACTCAGGCACATATCCATGGGTAAATTTTCACCACAAGCAACTTTGTGTGCAGATCTGAATGTTGTAACCGTGTACCTGAAGACAATTTAGATATTAATTAAAGTGTTTCAAGTTCTTACAAATTTCATTGAGTTTCAAGAAGTTGTAAGTCAAGGTCCCTCATTAAGAGTGGGGAATCCACTGGAATCAGTAATTTATGTCATACTGAAATGACATCTGTATCTGCTTGACAATCTTGGATTTTTTAATGCCTTAAATAACTTAATGGAAAGTGTACACTAGCTTTGGGCTACTAATGGCACTCATCCTTAATGATAAAGAGCAATTACTTTCACTGCAATTACTACTGCTATTTTTGTTGTTGTTATTGTTGTATTACGTAGAAGTCTTTCTTTCTAACATGTCTCCTTCCTTATGTCACCTGACTATTGCAATACAGGCATTGCACAATAATCACCTTGTTACCAGTACGCTATTATTCTGTCTTGAGAATGCAAATTCCAAGAACTAGGGAGAAAACAACACTGCAAAGGATTGCAGTCATCACAGGAATGGTGTGGTTTGTGTTCTTTAGCGAAATAAATTGGTCTTGAGAAACCCAAGCTTATATGTTCCTCATTTTACTTCTGGTGGGAGGATGGAGGTTGGCATTTCTAGCACTTCAGGGACTCATAAAAAATACTAAGACAGTGAGCAAGTTAGGAATCAGCTGGAAATTGTTCCTGGCACATCTTACATTTTTTTCCATGATAGCAATGTATCAAAACAAGTCAGCTGTGCTATACCAGGAATCACACATAACTTGATAACAGGCCTCTAGTCAGACAACATAATCTGGTAAAATTTGTCTTCGGCCACAGATGCCTCAGAGGGAATGTTTTATATTGACAATTTCAGCATGAGCAAGGAAGCAGCGACACTGCATTTGAGCACTGCATGTTATATTTTCTTTTTTTTAGCCTTCACATCTCTCACCCTGTAATTGCTTTCTGCTTTGGTTTGGTGATGATCCAGGTTACATAAAAACTGTTTGACTGGAAAGATTTGGATGAACTCCCAGTGTCTGAAAGGTAATCTATGTGAAATGGCAGGAAACAATTTTTTCTCCCCCCTGACTTCTTCAGCAAACCAAGTAAACCTTTTGCTTCATTGGTTTCCACCCTCCTTGTGTCTGCCAGAGTGACTAATCATAGCAACAAAGTGGCTTCCCAGCACCTTCACTCTTCTCAATGAAACATCCACCACTGTCCTGTGAAAACTTTTACCAGATTCACTGTGGAGCTTTCTTTTATAGCTGGAAAAGACATTTTGTACGTCTACAGTTCTGTCTTGCTTAATTTACTGTAGTGTTCACTGTAACAAGTCACTGCTGCAAAGCATGTTTCCCAGGTAAGGAACCTGTCATCTGGTCTCTGCTACAACACATAAAAAGGCTTCTCCTTCTCCTTTGAGTCTGAGTAGGACCCTATTTTGCCCTTAGCTTCTCTGCCTTATCCTGCAGGCTTATGCATACATTTTGAATTCATAGTACTATAAGTAGAGGTGCCTCCTGTTGATAAACAGTTTCAAATCCAGAAATCCCTAATTGCTTTTCCAGACAGCACTTCTTATCCAAAGTTGAACACAGCTCCAAGGAGTAATCTATAAAGCAATCAGTGGTGCTGTTTCATAATAAATCCATTTGCAAGCAGTTTGCTCCTGGTTCACGAGTGCCATGACTTCCATGGTAACATGTTTGTCCTTGTGCTGTTGGCATGATGCTATGTCAGATTGATGGGGCTGAATGCCCATTTTGCACTCCAGTTTAACTTCAAATGAAACTTAGTGTTATGGGAATATTTACATATTTCTATTGCAGAAGTGCTTTTTAAAGCTGCTTAAACAAACTAGCTGTGCAGCTTAAATGTGTGCAGCACTGCAGACAGAGTGTAGAAGGGGGAAGCTTCAGATTTGATGAACCTTTTATCATACATAAGAGTAATGTCACTTATGTTCAAATGCAGTCCACAATTCACTGCCAAACATTGCAGCAAGCTGCATGAAGAGTCAAGAGTTTATTTCACAACAGGAGAGGCCATTCACAGTTTATTTTTCCATTTTTTATTCTAACTGGACTACTGAGTACAAATACCAAAGAGCTATCATTTTGATTTTGCAAAAGAACTGTCACTGTTCTGTGGTGACCTAATGCAGAAATGCTGCTTCATATTTCTCTGCACTACCTTTTTTCTTAATGAAAGTGTAGTCCATAAAGGGAGTGAGAGGGATAATAAGTTCTCTTTCTTTTCTGGCAGTGGCTTCATTGGCTTTCTTTTGATCCAGGATGTGAATAGTAGATATGGTTAGGAAAATGTCCACGTTGATTATTATGAGGTAATTTTAAATAGTCTTCTCATTTCCAGACTTCTTTTTCATCCTACACACTCAGGTTGTATCTGAATCCCATCTCACCTTCATTTATTTGATACTTTTTAAAAATAGGTTTCAAAAAATCCCTAGCTCCTATAGAAGCACAGTGTAATTTAATTAATTGTGTAAAAAAGTCAAGAACTACAGCAATGAGCATCATAAACCTCACAAATAAAGTTCTATGGGAATGACTAGTTTATGGAGAATAAAAAAAGGAAGTTAGCTTCACCCCACCAAAATTTAGAAAAACACTTTTTGGTGAACATATTTTTGCAAAAAAATTAAGCTTAAACTACTTTATCTATCACAAAAGTCAAATCTTTGTAGAAGGATTTAATTCTTAATATCTATATATATGCATGATTACATTTCGTCTAATATGATAAAAGAAAATATGTTCCATTCATGAAAATAATAAAATGTAGTATAATCAAGCCTTCCTTCCTTCCTTCCTTCCTTCCTTCCTTCCCCACCCCTTCCTTTCCTCCTTCCTCTTTTCTCCTTGTCGCCCTTTTTCTTTCTCTTTTTTCAGAGTGAACTTTATGTTAAAAGTCTGCCTTCGAAAGTTTCAGTTTTGAATATAGTGCTTTTTTTTTGGAAGAATTTGAACTCCTTCCACCCAGAATGAAGTTAATAAATTTTCAAAGCAGAGCTTGTGTAGTGTTCCATAAATAAAGCTCAGGGCAAGGGAATGTACTGCAAATATTGAACAAATAGCTGCTTATTCATTTTAAAGTAACCATCTGCTTTAACGGGGAAAGGTCTTGTAGAAAAAAAACCCATGAACCTATCTTTAATGGCTGAGACGGACTGAACATGTAAACACTGTGCAGAATCGATGATATTTTCTAACTTTTAACAGCTTTCTTCATAACCTTTATTTTAATATAGTTCTTCTGTATAAAGTGTGTGTATATGAATTTATAAATACCTACATATCTGTACATATTTATGTACATGTTTTAAATATACATGCTTTAAATGTGAATGAGCTGTACATGTTTTAAATGTGAATCATCTGCCATGCCATGTATGCCAAGTGGGCTCTTCCCACTGCCTTGTTCAGTGCAGCTGGACCCAAGTGCCACGAGGGCTGCAGGGAGGAAGGTGAAGGCTTAGGCCTCACTGAACATGTTGATCCAGTGTGAGGCAGCAGGAAGGATGTGTGGTACACACAGTTAAAGGCCCCTGTGTGTGTTCTTCACTGAGGCAGAGATATGAAAGAACTGGGGTCTCAAACACGGTAACTGAGTAGCTCTGGAAACCACAGTGCAGTTGCTGCTGTTTCCTAGGGGCAGAAAGGCAGTGCATTTCTCTAGTGTAGCTGGCACTCTACAGTGATGGTGTACACCATTTTTATCTGTCTCCTTTGTGGCACACCATTCAACAGTGTGCAACAGGGACAAGTCTCTGTTTCCTACTTTTCAGCAAAACAATAGGAAATAACACTGATCATACTAAAAAAGACATTAGGTATATATCATCTAGGATACTGCTTCTTACAGAGGTTTAGGGACATAATTTTTAAAAAGGAATGAGAATGAACAGTCTTGAGTGTGCTGTCTCACCAGTGGTTTAGGAATATCTTGAGGCAGGTTACACATCATACTTCTTGATCTAATACTCACTGGTAGAAGCGTGGATATGTCTGATGCTCTTTGGAATCTGTCATAACATCCATCATTGTTTAGCACCCAGCCTTCTTAAGGGAGCAAATTCCTCAATGCCCCATGTTTTGTATGAGAAAGGATACCCTTTTTTTTTTGGTTTGAACTTCTTGCCTCTTTACATAGAACACAAAGCTGGCAGAAATGTGGAGCGTCCTGCTACCAGTGGTGGCTGCAAGGGTGTTTAGGCACACAGGGAAATGTAGAATTTCAGTGTGATGTGTCACCTCACACCACAGCCAGTAAGACACATTCCAGCACTCTAAGTAAGGCCCTTTACTGTGTATCACCTTCAGATGGCTCTTTTTGAAGTGCATGAGTCCTAATCTTTGTCGCTGCTACTCCATATGCAAGCTTATGTGTATAATTTATAGCATACTTTCCTAAAGTGGGTTTATGTGCTCTAATTGCCATTTCATCCATTATTTTCTTATTGATAATATTTAAATTGATCAAGCACTACCAAATCTGACACAGGGGTAATGATCCCATAAAAATTATACGTTTCATAACTACTGGTGGTTGACTTTTGGTAGACTCATAAACTGATTCTCCACTTCAACAAGCATTATCATTTTAAACTGACAATGTCACTGAAAGCTTTCCTTTCCTCCCAGCACTTGAACTACCAGTGAACCAGATGGGGAACAAAGCCAACTAAACCAAAATAGTAGTAGACAGAAAAATGCAGAAAAAAATGAGCTAGTGCTTACATGAGTACATACTAAAAGGGCTTCTGTTCCTTCCTCTAGGGCCACCTGGTGCTATTCAAAAAGATTGCTGAAGGAGAGCCCCAGGAAAGGCCCTCAGCCCAAATTCAGCACTAAACTGCTCCGTTTCACCTGACAAGTGGCCAGTCACTGGGGATATTACCCCGTGGCTTCAGCAACACAGCTCTGTCTGCTGCCTCATGTCAGAGACAGCGGCCAGGATATGGGGTGGGAGCGAGGAGATTGGGAAATAGGCAGAGGAGAATATGGAGGCACAGAAGACAAATCCATAGGAAATGAGGCTTTGCTAGCTCTGCTGTTGTTGGAACAGCGTATTGCCCATCCACTTAGGCTGTTGTGCCACCAGATGTGTTTGGGGAAAGAAAACAAGCAAGATAATTATTGTTCACTATGCCATACTTATCTGTTTTCCTATTATTCTGTTGTTTATTGTAATTTTTTACCAGTTTGTCTGATACTGTATTAAATATATTCCTCTGTACCTCCCAAGATCATCCCTGGACTTCTTTGAAATAAACATGATCCCATGTCAGCAAAGACATTTCCTGTCTCAGCTGGAACCAGATGTCTCAGTTGTTTTTATACTTATGGAGGATTTAAGTGAATATGTTGAGAAGAGTTATTATTTTAAATACAATGCTCTTTAACTACTAGAATTTTGCAATAAATGCAGCAGAAACAGATCCATAAAAAATCAAAAATATGTTTCTGTGACAAGGCAGGAAAAGCAGTAAAATTTTGTATATTTCCTATGCATATGTGTAATTGCAAAACATCATCATGCAGGGGACCAAGCTGTGTGTTTCTTATAAGAGGCATTGTAGAGGAGAAAGTTAGCAGCAGTAATGGACTTAAAAAATGCATTTTGAAGAGTCCTAAATGAATATTTAGACATCATTCCCCAAATGGTGGCTGTATTTTTTTATAAAGTAGTTTCATAAAAGTAATCTATATGTGTTTTACACTAGTTAAGTTTTGGATTGTTGTTGTTGATGATGATAATTTAGCTATTTTAACAGTCTGTTATTCTGGTAACTATAATATATTTAGGAGTGATAAAATTTTTCTTGACATTAAAATTAATCTTTTTTCACCCAAAGTATATCTTAGAAATTGTTTTCTAGTAGCCTTGGATTGATAAGTAAGATGAGAGGATGCTTGCACAATTCTTATTGAATTGCTCATTCTCTACTACTTTGTCACTGCACATCAAGCTTTGATTATATCTACATGGATAACTGCATGCAACATTTTGGAAAAGCTGGATGGTCTGTGTGGCTTGTCCTTGGATGAATCAAATTGCTGTCCCTGAAAATAGAGACAGCTCACGCCTGTTTCCCTGTCCTAAGCAAATTCCCTGTCTGCCACATTTTTGTCATGATCAAAGTCATATTGATGTTAGTTGTTTACACAGCAGCTGATCTCAAGAGGTCATATAGAAGCTGGGAAATTTCTTTTCACAAAAATGGTGACAGCCATATATTGATTTAATTGGAGTATATTTGGTGTCTGTAATTATCACACAATGTGTGAACCTGGATCCATTAATGATCCAACGCTTCCCAGATACCCTTGAAAAAGAAGACTTTGTTAAAGGTTGTATGCCATGTGGTCATATGATTTTTGAATGGGCTTAATGTCATTAGTCTAAATGCAAGAAAGTTGAATTAGCAAAAAACCCATAGGTATGGTGAGAAGAATGAAGAACTAATAGAGGCAGCTCATCATAGCCAACTCTCTGAAGGACTGCATATTTATGCTAACTTCTAAATTTCGGTAAACAACACAGAATCTGCATGGATTGAAGTTCCAAGGTGAAACCGGGAAATGTTATATTTGAACTGTTTTGCTGATCCCTGTACACTCTCAAGTCTGACTGTGACACGCTTTAGGAGATGTGAGGGTTCTCTCAGGACAGGAACAGTCATAATGAGAGATGTTAATTACCTCTGTGTGATCTGGATACATTGTTCTTCAGAGTGTGATGCAGAGACCTAATTTTTAGCCATCATGAGAATGACTGCAGTAAATGGCAGCCAGTGAGGACATGCACAAGTGGTCATGCTGATGTGCTTGCAGGTCCTGGTGCAAAGCAATGCTGTCCAAGGACTCCTTGTAGCAGAGATTATAAGGCACATGGCTGCAGGAACGACATAAGTGGACAAAACAAAGCAAAATCCCTCAAACACCACCACAGTGTTTTAATTTCCCAAACTAGTAAATAAAAAAAATTCAAAAAATCTTGCTTAAAAGGAATTAAAAGAGGCTGAAAAAAGGTATAAATGTACAGATATGTCCAGCTTTGTTGAAAACTACCATGTTGAAATTTCAGAGGAAATGCACATCAAATCTTAACAAATATTATGCCAAAACAATGAAGAAAAATAAGATCTAATAAAATTCAAACCATTGTGAGTAGCAAGTGACTTAAAAGGTAAAAAGACTATTCACATAATTATACATCATTCCAGGAACTATAAATTCTCATGCAAGGAATGAGTCATTCATCATTCAAAGACTGAATGATATTCTTCCTTCCTGAATAAGGAGCTATAGAAAAATATAAAATATAGCAAATTAAAAATCAAAATACAGTCAGATAAAAAATATTTTGGGTAAAGACTTGCTTGAGAACTAATAAATAAATGCAATTTAACAAATAAATCCTTTGGACACAAATCACGTACATGAAGTTTCCAAGATGCTGTTGGCTGCAAGGCTAATGGATGGCCAAAGTGCAAACGATGTGCTTATAGACCACTTTCCTGAAGAAGACCAAATAAATGAATGAATGAACTCTTGACATTTGTGTTTGTCATGGGAGGACCTGAAAAAGTTTGTTTCATGCAAAGAAAACCATCTTCATCAGAGACGGTTCAAAAATCTGACATAAGTCATAAACTAGTCCAGAAAAAAAGGTGTTGCACTCCATAGACTCTTACAGTACTCTTGTGGAGAGGCACCATGACATGCTAGGGCTGTTTGCTTTTCAAAAAATAAATAAATTATATATATATAATATATATATATATATATATATATATATATATATATAAAATTGTGTAGAAAGTATGATTGAGAAAGATATCTGAGTGGTTTTATACTGATCTATGTTGGCTTTGTGAAGTCTATATTGCGTATTTTGACCTTTGCAGAACAGATCAGAAGTGGGAACATACAGCAAGGAATTCCATCTGGAAGGGCTGGCAGCGAAAGGAGGGGAGATGGAAGGGAGAGTGTTTGACTGGTATATAACGAAGGTAGAAAACATTTGACAGTTACACAGCATGTTAGGGATTGAAATAGACAAATGATAATGGGTTTAGGTGAAGGAAAAGAGAAGGATGCAGTTAGTTAGACAGGTTCAAAATAAGATATCTATGCCCTAAAGACAGCTTTCTCTGGATTTTTAAATCTATGAAATCATCTCTCTGAAAGTCTAATACATGATGGTTCCTACCAGTGGATCCACTAACTCTCCTCTCTGACTGTTTAATTCATATATTCAAGACTTCTTTGGAAATGTAAGCATACTAAGAATTACTCTATATATTAAGATCTTAATATTTAATGTATAACCAAGGTGAATATAGCTATATGAATTTTATAGATGGTGATTAAATTGGGATGGAGGGGTGGGCAGTTTAACTAGAAAAGTTTAAAATACTCATAACCTCAGCTCCAGACTGAATTACTCTTTTCAGCAGCAGGATGAAGAAATGTGTTTCTTAAGAGTTTTTCAGAACATGCCAGGTCTGAGCTAATTTATAGATTAGGTAACCTCACAACCTAACTAAAGAAATAGAGGAAGATTCTGATCATTGTTTCACCTATTAATGATTGCTTTCCACTACTGCAAGATCACATTTTAATTTTTGATTGCATAGAGTGAGGTTAGATCTTCTCCTTGAGCTTATTGCATGTCTTTATCTGAGCTTGTCTTTGGTGACTCCCACACATCCTGTGTCATTGCAGAGAGCCAAGCCTTCTAGGGCATGCTACTTATTTCAGCCTAAACTAGATATTTTCATTAGAGGAATCATGCTGTAGTTTTTATTTCTCTGTTGACTCTACAGGATCCTAAAGTAACCAGCTCATACCCAGCTTTCTATGTTGCAGCTATCCAAAGCAACAAGAAATTAACTTTATTCTGAGTATGAGTATTTTATACACACAAAATTTTCCAGGTCTTGGAAATTGCATATGAAGGTGAACTTAAAACAGGTTTTCATCCAGAATGTGTGGAAGAGTCTTTTGAACTGGGCAAAAAATATACTGAAATGGGCTACCCTGGCTGGATACCAGGTGCCCACCAAAGTCACTGTATAAGTTCCCTCAGCTGAGCAGGGAGAGAAAATGTAACAGATTTGTGGGTAAAGATAACGATGGGGAGATCACTCAGCAATTAATGCCACAAGCAAAAGAGACTTGCTTTGGGGAAAAAAGATCTCAATTTATTACCAATCAAATCAGACTATGATAATAAGAAAGAAGCACAAATCTTAAAAACACCTATTCCCCACCCCTCCCTTCATCCAGGGCTTAACTTTACTTCCAAGTTCTCTACCTCCTACTCCCAAGTGACACAAGGGTAACAGGAATGGGGATTATAGTTAGATCACACATTGTATCTGCCACTGCTTACTCCTCAGGGGAAGGGAGGACCCCTCACACTCTTCTCTTGCTCCAGGGTGGGGCCTCTCCCATGGGAAACAGCCCTCCATGAACTTCCCCAACATGGAGCCTTCCCTTATGAACAACCCCAGTGTGAGTCCCTTCAGGAACAGGCTGCTCCAGCAGGGCACCCCTGCTGGAGTCCTGCCTGCAAACCTGCTCCTCTGTGGACCCTTTCTTCCAGAGGTGTTGCCCAGAGCCTGTTCCAGAGCATGTTTCCCTAAAGCCTCCTTTGGGCATCCACCTGCTCAGCACGCCTGCAAGGCTGTTTCTCTTATGTATTTTCATTCCTCTCTCCTGGCTACCATTGTGCAGGGCTTTTTTCCCCCCTTCTTAACTCTGTTACCCCAGAGGTGCTATCACCATCAGTGACTGTCTCAACCTTGGCCAGCCACAGGCCCATCCTGGAGCCACCTGGCATCAGCACTGCTGGACATGGGGGAAGCTTCCCACAGAAGCCACCCTTGTAGCCCCCCTGCTACCAAAACCCGGCCATGCAAACCCAGTACATCTACCTCCATTAAAAAGGCTGCTTGAGGAAATTTCTTTTTGTAAGCAACAAAAGGAAAATAATTTTTAGCTTTCAGAATTGCATCCTCTTTTCACAATATCACTAGCAATATTAAGGAGGCTCAGACCATTATTCAGATGTCTTGAATACAAGCACTGCTGCCTGTAGTTGTTTTCTGATTGTGTGTCTGCAGGGGCTCTTCACATTTTCTGTGAAAAATACTGTCCACCATGGATACATGAGTCCATCTCACCTTTCACCTCACATTTCTGCTCACTTTCTTATCCAGAGGAGATATTGTTATGTCAATGGAAATGTGATACATCTTGACCATACTGTGTTATTCTCGCTCTCAAAAGTAGATTCATGCTGCTAAAGTACCAAACTGGAGTTGGAACAAACACAGAGGCCTCTTTAGTTAAACTAAAATCTGAAAAGGAAGAGTCGGTCAATGTTACTGCATTTATGGTGTGCTTATAATTGGTTCACTTGAAGTACAAGTAATTTTTTACTGTTATTCCTATTAATTATACACTGACTTGTAGCTGTTCCCTGGTCAGTGCTTTTATGGGGCCATGGCAAATTCTGCACCTAAACATTCACCTAGATATTTCTCAAGCTCTTTGTGCCTACACTTGATATTTTTTATCACATGGCACAGCTGCCTTACCTATAAGTCTAGTCTAATATGTAGCCATCAAGTTGGGTTCCTAGAGGAGAGAAATAGTTGCATGGAGACTCCCAGTGTGGATAATGGGATTTTTTAACAGGATGCCTAAATCACCAATCTATAGGACCTAAAGCCACATTTTTTGTCTTATCTTTGGAGATTGTATTGTATTTAGAACTGCTCAGTCCCTAACTCTAAGATTTTAGAGCAGCTGGTATCATTGGACAAGGGGACTTCCTGTACCTATTGCTTTATTAAAAATAAAGAAAATGCTGCTAAGAGTAAGTTAGTGAAATCCATATATCTGTTTTTATTTACTTCATCCTCAGAAAGTTTAAACATAGGATGTTGAAGATAAAATTTGTACTACACATTGATATGGGATACATTACTGCTTTTTTACATTTCAGATCAGTTCAATTCAGTTCACAGACTCTCCCATACACTGGCTGTAAACCAGTGATAACTCTTAGGGACAGAAATAACCCAAAACTCCCACCTTCAAAAAAGAAAATGAGCAAAGAAATTATCTCATCTTATGTTTGGAATTTTTTTATTTATCATTAAATTCTTTAGGTTTTTAGTGTACTGTGCTTTACATTTTTACATATTCACTTATTTTTACATATGTGCTTTACATATTTACATGCAATACAAGGTAATTACTCTAGAGAATATAAACACTGAAAAGCATTTGCTGATTTGTGCTGAACTACAAAATCTTTTATGCTATTTTATCGAAATCGGCTAAAAAAAATAAAACCAATTTTTAAGAACCCCATATAGCAAACAATCCATGTGTGAAAGCTAATAAAAAGCTTTAATGCTTGGACTATCAGCTTCCATGGTATCGCACACACTTCTATTGTACAGAAGCCAGAACTGGAGTTTTAACTTAAGCATTAACTCAAATGGATATTAATCTCTTGGGTGCCATTTGGAAAGCAAACCGGGAGGTGGAAGACAAGAACACATCTGCAAATATTGCATATCTACAGGGCAAAACACTACTTTACTTATTAGACCTCTGACCTTGTACATAAAGATGTGAAAAGAAAATTGAAATAAAAGAGATGCAGTGTGATTTGCAAGAGTTAAATGAACAAGAAATACCTAAAGCAAAAAATTTACAAACACAACTCCATAAAACCACTAAAATCCAAGAAAACAATCCCCAATCAACTACTTTTCGATTAAAAATGAGCAACTGCATTGTTAAATTGCCATTTGTTTCTACAGTTCCAAAGACAGAAATAGTTATTATGGTGACCCCTAGGTGTACACTGAATACACTTATTTTCTGAAACATGGGTCAAAAAATTGCTTGGATTCTTTCTTTTTTTCCCCAATATGCCACAGGATATTTTCATATATCTTTCTGTGTGATTCTAGATTTCAGGACTAATTTGCACAAAGGAAATGTTGGTGTTCTTTAGTTTCATGGAAATGTGCTACTCAAGATATTTTGAAGTTAAGTATCTTTCAACAGATGCATGGCAAGGCAGTACCATTTTGTGTCTGGAAACACATTGGAGTTATGGCACAGCTTGTGTAGCTGTTTTTCAGTGGTTGTCAGAGCCTCTGGTTTGTTCTTCAGCAACACAGCTGAACACTTCATGATCAATGCTCTTGTCTTTTTCCTGTATGCACCTCTTTTTGCAGGTGTCTAAAGTGATTTGTGACAGCAAAGACACTTTACTTTCTCCCTTGTCTCCCCCAAAATTATCAGAAATGTTAATCTATAAAATTTATCTTATGTTACACAAAAAACCAAAACCAAACCAAACCAAACAAAAAAAAAAAACCAAAAAACAAAAAACAAAAAAAAACACCAAAAAACAAAAAAAACCCCAAAAAAAACCCAAAAAAACACAGAAAAAACCCCCCCAACACCCGCCCCTCCCAAAAAAAAAAAACCCAAACCAAACCAAACCAAACCAAAAACAAAACAAAAACCCCCTATAAGGTTATTATAAAAATAACCTTATAAAATTTTAGTTTGCAGAGATCAGCTTAAGATTTTGGACCTGTGAAGCAGGTACACTTCTGTTGACTTATCTGGAAAAGCTGCAGCTCATTAATCTACCTGTTCCAGGTGCTGCCAGTTAACTCATCTATATCTTCTCCAATTCAGTGTTTGTTAGTTCCTTTTTTTAAATACTCTGAAACTGTTTGGGGTACATCTCCCTTCCTGTGATAAAATAGACACACTTTTTCTTCAGGCTTTTTGTTTTTACTGTAAAAAGGTTTCATTTCCCAGCCCCAAACTCTTTTTGCCTGGGGTCACAGACATTTGACTGGGAGAATCCAGTCTTTTTTAACCTCTAAATGAGTAAGAAGTTAAGCTGGATGAAACAGAGCTTTTCCTCTACTGATGTGCCAAGGGCTGAGCAAGTGAACTACAGTAAGCTACCAGGTTTAAACGCCAAAATTTAAATAGCATTAAGTCACAGAGAATTACTTTGTAAAGACATTAGCACCTTTTAGGTAAACTCAAGTAATGAAGTTATTTAAAAAAAAGCAATTCACACAGTATTTTTTTGGGGGAGGCTTTCTTAATTCACCCTATATATAGTTGTAGATCTAAAACCAGACGCTCTCTGAAAAATTTCAGTAAAGCCTCAGTGAAAATTTTGACAGTTATATTTCATATCAAGCAGTGCGGTTGCCAGGAAATGTTATCTTTCCATCAAATTGACGAGTTCTGGTGCAATCTGTACATTTCTGGGATGTGACTGAAAATGTTGAACCTCCAGTTTTTCCACTGAAAAATAAAAACTGTCCCAGCAGTCTTTCTGTCGTCGCCTGATGAGTTGGACAAATACCATTGCAACATTGACTTTACATAAGGGAAAAATGACACCTCCCACCCTCTCCAGCTCCTGTGTGTATAACACAGCACCCATTTTGTCTCCACTTCAGATGGAAGTATTTGCACTGCTGAACAGAGGAGCTGGAGCTCAGGCAATGAACCCTGATCTTCCTGTTAGCCCAAGAAAAACCTGCTGTATCCCTTGTTGTGGAGAAAGCTGATTGTGCCAGTCCTGCTAAGGGCTAGAAGGCCATCACCTCCTCATTTCACAGAGCTGACATGTTGAAATTGCTTGGAACCTGAATGAGCTACCAGACACAACTATGGCAGAAGAAGGCAGCCATGGAGAGGGAGGTGGTGGTGTGAGAAGAACCCACAAATTCTCCTTGGGCTACCTCTCTGAGTCAGAGAGGGCACCACGTCTCTCTAGGTCATCCTGAGCCATCAAAGGATGTTTCTATTCTCACGAGGAGGAGACTTCTCACCTGCTAACACAGATTTTGTAACTGTTTTCAGAACTTGTAAACTAATGGGCTTATGATAGGTATTGGGAAAAATAGGATAGTCTACACTCTTCCCATTTCAACCTAGAGAGTATTTTTTCCCCATGTATTTAACCCTGAATAGTAAAGGATAAGACTGTTAGAAATAGCCAATGGAAAAAGAAATGAGGGACAAAAATCTTCTGGTGGAAAAAATCCAGCGATGCATGTTTCATGTCAAAGACATTAAACTATAGCACACACAAAAAATGTAGCAAAACACTACAAGCATTGTTCCTACATGAGCAGAAAAATTAAGTAGTGCAGATATTCAGCTACAGACAGTGTTTTTTATTAGAACATGTGGTTTGTATAATTTCTACGCAAAAATAACATCACAGAATTATAATCATTATGTAAAACATGTAGACATGGCTCAGGAAGGTTAAATATTCTGAGTGGAAATCAAATCCTTTCAGATACCAAGGGAAAAAAGTGATTTTGCATAGTCCTTCCTGAAACTTGTGATACAATGATTGTAATTTGTTCACCACATGCAGTTTTGCATACTGAATAAGTACATTAAAGGAATTTTGAGCCTCTTGATTTTAAGCAGAAATCAAAATGAAATGAATGAAAGGTCAGATGCTATGACAATATTCTGATATATTACACCTATATACATTTAGGGAGAATTATATAGTTGAAATTAAGTGATCTGAAGAAAAAAGGAACGATTGGAAATCTGCTGCATCAGAAAGCAAATTCTCAGGAGTTTATGCATTTTTTTAGAAACAAAACAAAACAAACCCAAAAGTAGAAGACACAAAGAATGAGCAATCAAGTAGGCTGTGCATGAGTATCTGAAAAGCACCTATGAATACTATATTATGAGCAATTCAGTCAGAAGATCAGAAAGCAAACTCTAACAAAACATATACAACTGTCAGAATACATGGCAACAGAGAGGGAACAGATGTTTTGATCATCCTTTCCAGCTCAGCTGAAATTTCAAGTCACACCCACTGCCTACTGTTTATGAAGACTGAAAAATTGTGGGGAAATACTGAAGATGGGAACATAAAACAATATGTTGGCATTAGAAGGGACACAAAGAAATGTTGTCAAGACATTTCTGATTTGATGGATACTACCAAACTCAGTGGGAAGAACATACACTAGAAAAAAGGTTCAATCTCTGGCAGTAAAACATGAAGACCTGAGCTCATCAAAGGAGTATTCTTCTTATGAGCTCAACCGAAGATGAATATCATGCCCTAGCACTTGGAAGTCATCTCAGTAAAATACAGTGTACTGAATGAAAAATTTTATAATACTGCTCTTATGCCATGCTTACTGTACAGGAATAAATAGCCTTAATATTCCCAAGACAGTTTCAAAGTACTTTCACTGCAGCATTTACTAGAGTACTGACAGAAGCCCAGATGGAGACAGTATCAGATCTTTCAATTCCCCGGTCTTTATGTAGTCTTAGAAGGATGTAAATGAAATTAATTTTCTCTCCCTTCTGCACCCCTGTGAGAAGCTTGGCAGGCTAGGGATTAAAGTAAAATAATGATTATTTAAAGTTAGTATGATGTATGAAAAAATATGGAACAATATGTTTTGCTACACCTTGAGGTACCTGAAATGAGAGCTTGTGCTATTTACAGGAAAACTGAGACAACCCTTTTTTAAAAAAGGGGGAAAAAAATCCTACTTTTAGGCAGGCACTGAAGTATTGATTCAGCACAATACTGGCACATGCTAAAGCCTTTTTCTTAACACAGGCAAGGTAAAGCAAAAGCTTAACATTAGGTTTAGCAAAGATACTAAATGGAAACCTGAATACTCAATCCAAACTGTGCAGCAGTGACAAACCCATTGCAAATCAGCCTAACACATTAGGCACCATAGCACATCATCAGAAATGAACAAGGGTGTGAATGTATGACTGCTGAGAAATTATGTTTCTGTGGCTTGTACCCACCACTCTTTTGGGATTGTCAGTAATTCCCTCTTTGGGTCTTCCCTGTGCATCTCCCTTTATAATAAAACTCCCGCAAGCAAATGAGAAGGGCTGAAAAAATAAAAGAGTGACATCAGGCAATCAAAATAGCACAGCCACTACAAAGAAACAGCCCAGAGCTACAGTGCTGTATCATGAGGCAAAGTAAAAATTACCCAGGAAATTTACTTACAGCAACAACCCAGTGCTCCCTTGTTCCATATTTTTCACCTCTGTTCTTAAGTACCCTTCTGCAGAAAAATACACATGCTTTGTCTTTTAAATGTTCCCTTTTATGCAGACTGTCCATTCTTAATACATTTTCAGAATATTTTGGGGGTTAAACTTCGTATATGTAGCCCTCACACTCTGCAGTTGTAGGCCATGTTGAAAAATTCTTCTGTTCCTCTCTCATTGTACATATTAGCTTCAGTTTAATATGATTAGTCTGAAGAGACACTTGCAGTATTGCTGGCTGGCAGAGTGGAAAATACCTTTTATGGCCTAATGCACCAATGTGTATATAACCCTTTACCCTTATGCTTCTTGTTTGCTTCTTTTTATAGTTATTTGTGTGATTATATAATTAGCTGACCTAGTTTATTATGTTTATTCCATAATTTTCTCCTGGACCACAACAAGATCATAAATAACAGGGAAAGAAAAGAAGCATTTATTTCCATATACAGTGATGCAAAATATTCCCTGTGATAGATCTTTGTAAAGAGGATGTTGTAGGAGAAAAGAAATTCTGACATGAGACTTAAGCTTGAAATATTCTTCATCTGATGGAGAATGGATGTTTCCCCTCTTTCTTGGAAATTTTGACTTAAAAGGGAGAAAGTGATATTTTAGTCCAAAATAATACACACATTATTTGAGGCTCTGAGGAAAGCTGAAAGCTCTTCAAAACTCACGTGACTGAGGCTCTAATGTAGCAGTTAATGAAAAGCTATAGAAAATGCCACTGTTTACTAACAGTCATTTGTCTGGCTCCATTCATACTTTATAGCAAAAATAATTGTAATGGAAATTATGCCATACATCTGAATATTTTTTCCTTGTCAGCCACTACCCTATTATTTTGATTATTTGTTATTTTTGCCACTATTTATTTCTCATGTGTCTGCTCAGCATGTAGGAGTGTTTTGATCTGTAGGAACTACCACACCATAACTGCCAACCATAAAGAAGAACCTTTAAAATGGACAATTAGGAAGTAATCTGTCCTTGAGGAAATTAGCTCCCTAATTCTCTGTTAGTGGCAGATGCTATCAACTGATTTAGAAATGCTTGCATTCCTTCAGTCTAAGCAAATCACTTTCCCATTCTGCAAGCTTTCCACTGTGTGTTTGAAGCTGACCTTATAAAATATAGCAGTTTTGGAAGCAGAAGTCTTGTAAAGTGTAATGTGAAATGTGAAATTAGAATTTTGTTGTAGTTTTTGTATAACATTTTGCAAAATTATATGCGTGCATCCTCTATATTTCATACCATTGAATTTTCTTCCCACAGAAAGGAAATCACATTTCACACTCTGCAGCTTTCTAGAATAGCTGTTATGTAAGTGAATTGAGAACTCTTACTAAAATTCTTCAGAAAGTTTATCTACAGTTTATCTATCTTTTAACAAAGCACTTAAAGGACTGGAAACACTTCTGCATGAAGTGCTAAAGATTCACTTCAGTAAGCTGTCCTGTGCAGAAAAATTTCAGTTGCCACTTTTCTCAAAGGAAGTGGATTCTTCTAGCATTAACTTGAAGCATGGGAAAAAATCATTCCCCCTTCCTCTCTACATAAATTAACCAAGGTCTGGCTACAGTTTTAGCCCTACAGTGCTTTTCTTTATATAGTGCATGCATTTATCATGTTTTATCAAGTATAATTCCGCTATGGACCTAAAACTGCTGGATATAAGTTTCTCGTCCAAACATCTGTTGCCTGGAAAAGCAAATGAAATGAAATTCACTTTGGACCTACAAGGAACAAATGAACTTGTCTGAAAAAACAGAGCACAGGGCAGAGGTTTCCTGACTTCCTTGTCAGCTGGTAGCACTAACCCAAGACATTCCTTATGTGAACACCAGCACTTTAAATGTGGGGCCTCTTCCATTGCAGGAGAAAAACTGCAGTTAAAGCAAAAAGAAACACAACATCCTAAAAATAACTTAAGGCCCAACCTCTGTCCCAAGCAGAAAATAAAACCATCTTTGTCACATGTTTTATACATTATATCAAACTTTTAAATCTTTGTTTTAAAAGAGCAAAAGGTTACTTGGGTTTAAATTTTCATGAGGAACTGCAAGAGAGATTCTGAGGACCCCACATATTTACCCGGAGACATCACATGTTAGAAACATGGGTGGAGCTAAAAAGCAACTTCTGGGAGAACCTTCAGAAATGCACAGAAAGGCACATAGAGGCTGGAATACACTGTTAGCCCTTGTTGACAGTATAACACTGCTGCAGAGCTACTGTGACTGCTATGTCAGCTTGTGCTGCTCCACCTTAACAAATTGTTTCAAACCTTGTGTATAATTAAGCTGTATTTTCATTTTAGCACCCTACTGTCATGCACCAACCTATTATGCTTTAGGTTTGCAATAAAATATACAAACCTATTATGCATAGTAAGAAGTAGAAAGAAGGAATATAATATTGCTGCCTTTCTCTCTCTTTGCTACTTATTTGCTACTGTCTTCTGACAGGCATTTGTCTTGCTGTGTAAAGTATCTACTGTCTCTGGGTATTAAATCCATAGAAGACTAATGAATAAATAATAGTAATATATAGACTTCACTTCCATTTGACATCAATTTGTAGGTTTATTCACTGAAAATATAAAGTTTCAGTGTAACTTAAGAGATGTAGAAGTGATGAGATAGCAAAGAATACCATTTCTGTCACCCATGTGTAAACAATAAGAAGTTGTTGCATTCAAGATGCATTCCAAAAGCTTATTTTACCTATCACAGGCCTGTGATTGTCCTACCAGAAGACACTGATTAATGTAGGAGCTTTCTGATTTGGAACATGGTACTTTCCATCACTTGATACTTCTTTCAGAAGGAAGTGTATTTCAAAAAAAAGACAAGGGAAATGTAAAGAAAATTATTGACTAAATCCAGAATTGATTTTGTCCTGCCAGTGTTTAGTACTTATTCCCTGACCTCTTTTGAGAGTATCTATTGTAACTTCTTGTAATCCTTGGAGAGTGCAACAATCCAATTCTGCTTTAGGAATGGAGACCAAGGTCTTGTTGGAGACACCAATATCTGTTCCTGCTGGGAAGGTAACCTCTTTCAGCAATTACAGGCATTTAGCAGCTGCTCCAATCCATCCTACAGTTACAGTGCCTTCTCCATGCCCTCCTAACCTTAGAAAAGAGGGAATGGCTTTGGTATACTTTGCTTTTTCTAATGTTTTGCGGCCTCTGAGGAACATGCAAACCACTGATAAATAATCCTAATGAAACCGATGGCTTTATATTCCATGTCTATAACTCATGATGTACCTGTAAGTCTTCCTGTGACTCAAATGAAACTCAGGAATGAGCTAATCTGGTAATGCACTTCAAACAAACTGAATCTTTCCTGTTATAAACCAAAGAATGTGTACTAGACTTCTGGCACCTTGTATCTAGTCTGTTGCCACTGAGCAATAAACTTTTCAGTTTTTTCCAAACAAAATAGTTCTATTTATACCCATTTCAAAGATTGATTTTGTGTTAGGTTTTTGGATTTTTTTCCTGCATATTGCTCCCACCGGCTGTTGAAATTAGGACAAAAGGAAATGCAGAGCTCTCCTCCATTTCTTTTCACTTTATGTTTAACTATGGTTACTACAAGGCTTGAATGTAATTTTATTAATAGCAATGTAATTAATCAGATATTTGTATGTAAATAAGTGTCACTGAAAAAAAGTCAAATTTCAAATAGTCTTCCAAAGTTCTTAAATCTGCACTAGTTATCTGAACAATTTTACTCTCACAGATTCAGCTACCTGATTGCTTTAGCAGGTGTCTAGTTATCAGTTTAAATTTTTAGAGCATTTATCAAAGAGGGACTTCTGGAGCAACTACTTTAATATTTCCCAATAAAAATGGAGGCCTAAGAATGTAAAATATAAAATAAATATGCCTTTCATTGAGCCCCTTACATTGTGAGTCTACTGGGAGATGATATTTCATATTATCATGCTGCAGTGCAATTGATGTTAAGAAGACTTGTTTAGGAAAAAAAATTAAAGTCAAAAGGAATTGAGAACACGCATCTAAGGAGCTGGGAATTCTTCCAATTGCACAAAATTTTCTTTTTCAGAAGATACTGTTATTGACAGCTTTGCCAGTCATTCCCTTAGCTGTGTCCTGGAAAGAAACCCTCTGCAAACCCAGGGCAAATCTGCATTTATCTCGGACACCTGTAGGGTAGGCTGGGTGCAAGCGAAGATGAAGGGGGAGTGGATGGAGCATGGTGGGCAGAACTTTCCTGCAAAAGCAGTGTAGCAATGTAACTCTAAGCACAGAGCAAGATTTCAGCAATGAAGTACAGTCAGTGTACATGTCTAATGTATAAACAGCAGGTTTTTACTCTACAGAAATCTTTGAAGTTTTCCCAAGAGTTGCTAACAATAGTAAACAGCAAATCCCTTTATTGGCTGTTTACTTGCTCTCAGCATCATTATAAGTACTTTTCCTGGTAAATATTAGAAGACATGCTGGTATCAGACCTTGTGGAAGCTTTTTACAATAGGATTTCTAAATATTTTCGTTTTGCCAATCTGGATTTCCCCCGCTCCTTCCTGTAGTTATTGCCCCATGTTTCCTCAGAAGGGTTTTTCTGAATTACAGACCTTGTAAGCTTATAGGAATGAGCAAATGCCAAACATAAAATTAGCGATTGGTTAATTAGGGTCCTGAAACTCATGGAAAGTACTTAGGTTCAAAGAAGGTAGTGTTTCAGATGAACGGCACAGCATCTCCCAAAAAGTGGGAATGATTGATTGAAATATGCCATCTACTAAACTTGACATGTGCATGAAAAAAATGATAAAATAAGGCTGTGAGTTATAGAATGGGGAGTCCTGACAGCCACTGAATTACAGATAGAATCTTAATCCCACCTGAACAAAGGAAAAGTAAAATTTAGCTTTACCCCCTTTCTCAACTTTGCTTAATTTCCTTTTGTTTAATTTACAGATTGATACAACTGCTTGAAACATTCCCTTAAAATCAGACCAATTACTTCATTCAGAGGCCTTTTAAAATTGCTTCTGCTGCTGAGAAAAATTCAGACCCACCACTCTCAATGTTGCACATTTAGTTAGCTTTTTTAGTCTTTCTTTAATTGTTGTGGGATTTCATATGGCCAAAGTCTTTAATGCACTGGGGTTAAATAGCAGATTTTTCTGCTTTAGCCTGAGCTTTGGGCTCCCAGTACATTGTGCAGAAAATAGAAATAAAAAATATGTCCAGTTGGGTTCTTCTACAACTCAACTTCATACATATACAACTACATATTTTATTCTTAAAAACAAATAAATTTTAAATTATTGTTTAAAATCAGAGATATCTATACCAAGGAACAAGTGAAATCCGAATTTAAAACCATCTGTACATTTATTCAAGTTACTTACATGGTTAGGTAAACTCCTTCTGTCCCAGGCTCTGAGGTGTGAAATTTGATTTTTAGTTTCTTTCCTCTCCATGGAATTGTTGATGTTTCCCTTCAATGACCTGATATCACCAAGAAACTATTTGATAAATTGAGCTTTTCTGGAGTTGTGACCTCTGGATCAGTCTGGGAGGTGAAGCACCCTTGAGAGCAATCAAACAAGCTCAAGGATAGGCATAACCTGGCCATCACAAATTAATGGCTCCTGCATGATCATCTTAGGCTGCATTTTTTTAACAGTGACAGTTGCATCTGTCCAACAGATGCATTGTTGCAGTATCAATTACCTACTGAAGAAAAATTCTAGATTTTCTAGGAGGAATTTCAGAACTTTTATCCCATCTTGTTATGACTAGGGTATTGACTCGTTAAGATTTTCCATGAAAAATCAATTTGATGTGTAATACTTTCCACATATTGCATTCCAGTATTTTTAGAGGAAAGCTTCATGAGTCTCTGATGCGTTTTTTGGCTGTCTTACATCTTATTAATATTATCACTACAGCAGTTTTAGCAGCAAGACTTCACAGAAAATTCTCTATCAACTACTTTTAAAGGATAAGAAAAGCAAACTAATGGTGGGAGACAAATTGGGCTAAAATCTTTCAGATCTGGGACAGGGGATCAAAGGCAGAATGCAGGAAACTGCTGTTCCCCAGAGGGGCAGCGAAGGATTAGGAAAGTTAAGGGTGTGTGAAAAAGTATGACTATTTAATTCTACACCAGAACTCCCTTAAAAACTCTAATCTCAATGGTGGAAGGAAAAAATAATTTATTAGATGTATTCTTAAAGCTCGTTGCTGTGTTTGATCAAACACTAAATGCAATCATCTCGCAGTGATGGCCCTTGCACAGTTTTTTCATTTCCCTGAGCTCTTCCAGATCCCTTATTTGCACTCAAGTCTGAACTTGGCCAGCTGCTCAGGGACTGTAAGTGCAGGGTGAAGTGATGCCAGCATGTAGTCAGGTTCCAGCTACACCCTGTTCTGTGTTTTTTAAGCGGTGTTTTACAACTTGGCTGGCTTGACTCAAGGGATTAACTTGCATGCAGATAACTTGAGCTAATTCTGCAGGGAAGATGTGTGCTAAGCAGACTTTCTGAAATGAGGTGTGCCACTCTTTAGTAAGTAAGAACAAAAAGGCTGGTGGAGGTGAGCTAAGGGAGCCACAGTTACCTCTGCAGCTGCAAAGATTGTGGGCGGCTTGGTAGACACAGCACTGCTACAATTTCATTTTGAAGTCACCCCGTCACATAAACTAACCCCCAAAAATACAGCGACATGCTTTGCAGGAATCTCATCAGCAGACATGCAGTCAGTACAAATGCAGTCAACCAAAGGGTTGGAATTGACCCTGGGTAGAAATAAATTGTGTGTGGAGATCCAGGGATGCAAGTGTGAACAAATACATGGATATAAACTTACCTATTGCACAGTGTATTTATTTTCTCCATAACCCTCTTCAGCTGAAGAATTTAGTATTCTGCACTGTAAAGACACAGTGTGCAGATGTTTTGCTTCACTGGAGTAATTAGCCCCGGTGATTCCGTCGGGCTTGAAAGAAATTCCATTGGGCTTTAAAGAAGCATATGGAAGTGAGCAGGGAGGAGAGTTTTTTGGGAAGGGTGCCATGCTGGTTGAGATGTAGTGAATGGGATTTTTGGATAAGGAGAATCATCCATCTGATTAATCCCTTCCCTTTCAGGACATATACCCAGCATTGTAAGAGTCCCTCGATACTTATCACACCCAGGCTCTGCTGCTTGTTGCTGCACCTACTTCTCTTGCCAGCCTATTGTATTCTCAAATAATTCTGGGCACTGAAAGGCCTTTCCTGATCTTCAGCGCCCAATAGGCATGGACAAACCAGCTCAGTCAAGCAAGAATTGCCCAGGAACCTTGGTCATCTTTAGATTGCAGGGCAAAATCTTTTGGGATTATAAAAGATTTAGGGAGCTCTCACCTTCATTTATGTTCCCTGTTGTTTGTGCTGCTCCTGTTGGGGTGTGCAGATGAATGGGCTGCCTATGGTTCACGGCATATACAACATTTATCATAGGGTGGGAATATGTTCCTGATATGAAGATCTCTGAATGAGCCTCTCAGCTCTTTGGTTCTGTAGCCTGCTGACTTTTCTAAAACTGTGTTGATAAGAGTAATATGAACTTCTGTGATCTGACAGTACATAGGATGGCAGCAAGAAAAACTATTCCCATGGAGACAAGTTCCAGAAGGCCAAGAGAATTACTAATATTAAATAATTGCATTGCACTGCATCTCTCTTTCTAGGATTGATTTATTACAAATATAAAAATATTATGATCTTTCCTCCCATTATTTCAAAACAAAATGCTTAAAGGGCTAATAAAATCAGTATTTAGCACACTTTTTATTTTGTACTTCAAAACGTCAAGCTTGGCATAAAACATTACCTCTAGGGAGAGAAAATAACCTTACCCAGCAGCTTCAAATACAATTATCTGAGTCATTCTTTTTTTCATTCTTTGCAAAATACCAAACTGAGGTACAACTTCTTTTGGCTGATAGACAAAAGGAAATTACAGCTGTCTGGAGTTCAAAAGAGTTGCAATAAAACTTGAGTTATGACAAAAATATACTGTTTGTTATTAAACTCTCAGTTCACGAATTAAACAAATTTCTCTTCATGTTTGATATGGCTTATTTTTCCTAGACATAAGTATTTCTGCAACATAAGGTGCATTTCTCCATCTCTGCATACAGAATTGTTTTATTCTCATCTCCTTATACACTTTTGTTGTGGCTTTTTGCGGAACTGTACCAACGTAAAGTAGATGAGAACTGGATCCATTGGAATTATTTGCTAGGGCAATGGACAATGTTAAATACAACTATTCATGTGTGCATGTGTAGTCACAACATTTGTTAATAATTTGCTGACTGTACTGTGGGAAAAAGTCACTCCATAAGCAGAATATACTTTATTGACAACCCTGGGTAAAGATAGATGAAGAATTTTTAAGCAACTGTGTACAAAGGATGAAGCAAGGATTTGCTGATGGTACTGAAATATTTGTTTTTAATTGAACAAGTGCACTAGGGTTCTGCTTTTGAGTAGGATCTCAAGATTAACAGGTTGTTGTTCACATTTCATGTAAGGATATGTTGGCAATCGTGTTCATTCCAAAAATTTCTTTCATGTCTTAAATTATTCATTACGGCTTATAAAACAAGTGAATTAAGGGAACCTAATTCCTTGACTTGGAATTTAGCTGTTCATCATATTTTCAGCAGTTTATAAATGGTGGAAGTTGCCCTGTCCCTGGCATTGGTGCAGATACTCCAGCAATTGCTGTGCCCTTGTGGAGCTGAGGGGTGTGGAAAGCACAGTGCCAGATCAGGCCAGCCATCCAGCAAAATCAGGGTGAGCTGTTCCCACCTGTAAGAGCTGGATTTTACAAACAAATTTTCAAACAACAATCATCAAACAGCTATTCAGCTCTGCTCAGAGGCTAAATAGCTTTCTCTTGCCACTTCAATATCTACATGAGAGACTGATACCTAAAATTTTGAACTTAGATCTCAGAATGTTTTTAATTAGCCATAAGAGCACACTCTGTGCTTCAGATTCAAGTACATGTTGTGTTAATTGGCTCCTCACAGCAGGAAAACAATATTTACCTTCAAGCATGTCCACTAAATGTTGCTCTCTTTTGATTTTATTGGCTTTCCCTTTATCATTTTGTAGTTTTGTAGGAGTATTGTATTGTGCTCTGCTGTCTAAGAGTGGTCTCTGTCACTTACATGTGCCACCTTCTCTAAGGTTGTCTTTTTCCTGGCTATTTCTCTTTCCCCTGAAGGAACAGTCCCAATCTCTGGACTTTTTTTTAAAAGTGGTTTCTTATCCCATAGAGTGGATCAGTGGTCACCCTCGTCTCCCTCATCATCCTTCTGTGGCTCTTGGGTTTCTGCCATGTACTTCCAGGTGTTGGTTGAACTGAGCAAAATACAGCATACAAGACAGGAACACTACTGAGTGTAGTGAATGACTTTTCTCCTTCCCATTCCTGTATCTCAGTCTATTCTTGGCTAAATAATAATAATAATAATAATTAATAATAATAATAAAAAACCCCAAAATTTTTGCTGCCCCTTAAATGTAATTCAGTGCCTCTCAACTTTCTACCTATCAAGGTTTTACGCTTTAAAGTAAAATCTTTAGGGGCTTTTTTGGTTGTTTTTTTTTAATTTTTGTTTTTATTTTGTTCGCTTATTTGGGTTTTGTTTGTTTGTTTTGTTGTTTCCTCCTCCCCCCTTTAAAAAAAAATTAAATTTTATCTTTAATTTTTATTTCCAGCACCCTTCTGGATGCCTTTCTGATTAAAATAAATTGTTCTAGTTTGATTTAACAATATTGTTTAGATATTAAACTAATATTTGACACACTATTTGAATGTATATTTTACAAATATATAATTTAAAACTGTAAAATTATTTATTCTTAAAATTTTTCTGTCTCTTTCTCACAGGCAGTCCTGTTTTGATGGAGTTTTTCAATGTGCCTAATATATATATATATATATATATATATATATATATACACCCAATTTTTTTTTATGTCTGGCACTGTGCTTGGCCACCTATATCTTTCCAATCCCAGTGTCCAGATAACCTCCCTTCATCTCAGTTGACTTCATGCCACCGCCAGCAATAGTACACAACAAGGGATATTTATTTTTAAATAATTGCCTTAATCCTAATTTGATTTGCTAGAATAATGCTGGGATAAACAAAAAAGGTGGAAAAATGAGTGTGCCAGGGATACAGAATGCTGGAGACATAAATTTTCCATGAATACAACTCTTCAAAAATAGAGCAATGTTATTAAAGGTCTCATACCCAAACTAGGGAAGCTGCTGTGTGCAGGCAGTGTTCAGCAGACTGCCTGACAGAAATACATTACTCTTTCCATGAGTGTGTTCTACTAAAGATTAAATGTAAGAGTTTCAAAACGTCATTAAATGCTACATTATTTTTACTTCTAATGAGCCTTTTGTAGCCTCAGTGCTGAGAGAGGACATTCTTGCTAGACATCCTCATTATATTTTCGGTAATAACTGATATTCCCAGTGCAATTTGCCCTCTAAAAACTCCTCCCAAGTCACTTGGTTCACGATGTTATTGTAAAAGAAAGACATTAGAATTCGTAAATCAGTGTCTAATCATGGCTAAACCTAATGTTAGCGCAATTGGGCTGGCAGCCACAACAGATACGTCTGGATCTGAATTAAATATTTCAAGGGGCTTTATTTGGCATATATACCATGATAGAAACTCACAGATTAAGCATCCAAATAGTTGGGTAGAAACTGGTTATGTTGGACTCACTGACTCAAATGTGGCCTATATTATATATATATAAAAAGAGGAAATCTGTTAAAGAATTGTTGCTCTAGAATTGCTGATTTTGTAACTAACTCCTTGTCTGATGTCTGCATATTTCCAAAACACGGGAAGTGACCAGGAACTCCAAGTTTAATTGGCCAAATTAACTGGCACCAACAGTGAAGCTACTCAAGACTCAAGCTCTATATTTATGTATTTGTATTTAAAAGCAGTTTGAGTGGCCTTGTGCTTCTTCAGAACACTAATAAAATAAGACCCTTTCTGTTTGGAAAAAGACAAGGTCTACCAGACATAGAAACAATACATTGAATAAAACAAAATGGAAGCTATATTGTGCCTTTCATATTAAGAGTTTTGAACATGATGATGAAAAAAGCTTTGTGCTAGCGAGCAGAGACAAAACTCAGGAAAATTAGAAGAATTGGGTAAAACCAGAAAGCCTTTATTAGTTCTCAGAAAATTCCTGCACTGGTTTAATGGCTGAACACTTAGGGGAATACATGTATCGATCCCTTTTCTAGTCCCTGCAATGTCCTCTACTGTATGTAATTAGTTCCCTTTATATCTAACAGAGCTTGAAAGGCAGATCCAAAATGGAGCTCAGGGTCTTGCATCTGAGTCATGCTATATGCTGCTGGAAAACAAAATGAAAAAACCCAAAACATGAGAAAATTAAACTCAAATGAACAACTCTCTTTCGATTGTTTTTTAAAATATTTGTCATTGCATAAATTGTCTTTTTGTTTAATGTAATGTAATTTGTTACACATAAGCAAACCCCTCTGAACAGCATTGTCTTTAGCAGAGAACAGACACTGATAATGAGGCAGAAAATTATGTGAGCACCCAACACATTGATTCATTGCCTAAACTGTCTTTTAAAGTGCTTATGAAACTAGTGGGTAGTCTGAAGCCAAATGCTTCACATGCCCCATCAGTATTAAGGAGGGCACTTTTCTTGCTCTGAGCTTTATAAGATCTTAATACCACAAAAATTCAGAAGCTGGTTCTTAAGAAAGCCCCAAGTGCCTGGAATGATTCTCACAGTTTTCCCTGTGTGATGATTTGGCAGATCTGCCTTTTTATAATCCAGGGTTTCGGCTGATACTACAAATCAATGCAAAAAAATATAATGAACCTTCTTAAAGTATAGGAATTCATTGTTCCTTGACAAATTTTGGGCTAAAACTCAATTTTAAAACCTTAGTAACTGAAGAAAAACAGATCAGGCAAGCTGAAGCCTACAAAAAGATTTCTTGAAAAGCTTTTCTGCAGGGTGTGGTGGCTTGGGAGCGGCAAATTCCCAGACACAGCAAAATGAAGCCATATGTGAGTTAGGTGAAATATAAACCTGGAAAGACACAGTGTCAGCTCTGAGGCAGAGAAAGAATTAGGTGGTTATGCTTTCACAGGGAAATCTGAAGCTTGGATTTACATTTAAGGAGAGGTAAAGTTAGACAAAATAGCTGACCTAAGGAGTTTTGCAGTTTTGAAGGGAAGTCCTGAGACTCAGGAGAAAGACCCTGTAAGAGAGAGACCCAAAAGAGCACTCTAAGTGCAATGGGAGGATCACCTCGAGGAAATTGTGGGTAGGGGCATGTTTAGTGCCTGTGTTTAAGAAGCAGCAAGACCCGGCTCAACTTGCAAGAAGTTGGAGACTATGTTTCCTTGAGCACCCTGGAGCTTGGGGATCAAGCACATGTAGGGGGTTCAGTTGTAGGGAGCCGGTCAGCAGGGCTCCTCAGGGCTGGAGGATGGTGTTCTGTCAGGATTGTGGGGACCTGACACAGGGGAACCATAAAGAATAGACCCACAGACACAACAGTGAAAGCTGAAGGTTCAAGCATGGTTCTAAGCAGTTCCAGCTGTGCAAACGCCATACCAGGATGGCCACCAGCCACCAGTCACATGTGAATGTGACACCTAGGATGGCCTCAGTCCCTGCTCTTATATCCATGGAGAGATGTTCAAATGCACAGATGAGAGGGCAGCTACAGGCATACTGCAGCAGCAGGTAAATTCAGAAGTAACCATATGGCAACTGTCTCTATGCAAGTCACATTTTCCACACTGCTGGGGATTTTAGATTTGAGACTCCCACTGACTCTAAAAGAGAAATAAATGGATCTTGTTTTGTCTTCTGCAAAGACTGCATTTTCCACAGCCATTTCACTCGACAGGCCAGTGGCCTCCCTCAGGTATGCATCTCTTACATAGTCAGGTGATTTTCTGCAAACAGGGCTGTGAGACATGAATGGGCATAAAGTGGACCCTTGCCTTTTACAGTAACAGGTGTCACTGGAGGTCTAGTTCATGGGCCCTTTTTGGGTCCTTAAGTAGTTTTAATTAGCATAATTAGATTCTATAATTTATGAGAGCAGCTGAACTGCAAGTCTGTATGAAACAGAACCACAGAGTTCTGGGGTGCTTGCTCTGAATAGCCTCCTAGGAAAAATATCATTTGAGGTAATTTGCAGGGTGGGCTATTGTGCTTAGAGGAGGGTATGAGGAAGTGAATATTCCTGATTTGGACAAATGATCAATAATATTAATTTCAGTAGACCAGTAGACTTCTGAAAGAGCTATGATAATTTAGAACAAGGTTTTCTTTTAATGCTTTATTCATCTAATACCTAACTAGTCACCATGCTGATATTGAGCATGATAGAAAATACCTTAGCCTACACAAGGTACATCCCCATGTAGAGCCTCATCCACTTTTGTGGGAGTCTGCCTGCATGCCAGCGCCCTCTTGTAGCTTGAATGACAGCAATAATTTACACATGGTACATATGTATTAAGCTAAGCTGATTTAATATTTCACGCCTTGTAGTTTACATGGCAAATTTGGTATCTTATTCTTCTCACCTAATATTTGTGGAAAGATTGTAATTGTGTGTTACCTAGATCATCATGTACACCATCTGCATGCAGCCCAGCAGACACGACCAGAGTGGCGTTGATCAATTGTCTACAGCAAGATGAGAGCAGCGCCATGTGACTGCTGCTCCCCAAGGCTCACATACAGATCCCAGCAGTTCTCTTCCCAGTTTGTTGAGCTGCAGTTAAAACTAAGCATACATTGAGCACTCATGGGAAAAACTTTCGAGCATTTTAAAAATACGGATGGGAATTAATTTGTTAGAATAAACTGGCATTGAAAATCAGCACAAAGATGATGTCAGCGTCACCGAGGGAACTAATCACAGTGACTTTTTGTGTGTGTTCACACAGATTTGTCCCATTGCATTCACACAGCTTCAGGTAAAGACCTTTTAGCTGATAACCAGGTTTTATATTTAGTATTTGAGTGTAAGGACCACCCTTCCCTGAAACACCTTTCCCATTTCACATGTTTTTATTTCAGAAGATACCTTCTCCTTTTTTGGGTGAATGGTAGACCTCTGTTCTAAGAAAAAAGTGGTACTGTAAGGGAGCAGAAGGGGTCTGCAACTGTACTGATCCTTGAGAAAACCTGGAAAACACACACTTGATAACTCTGCAACTTAATTTTTGTAAGACTGACATATGTGAGGATTCTCAGAAGAACAGCAAGGGGAATTTTTTTTTCAGGATTTCAGAAATTAAACTGAAAGGGCAGACTACTTAGTAACACATCCTGTTGAGCAAAATGCCTTAGAGTGTTGACAGATTGTCAGTACTAAGTTTTGCAACATTTGACTGAATTTTGCAGTGAGTTTATTAAAGTGATTTAGTGCAGTGCAAGCAAGTGCAATATGTGTTCCACCCATTTTGATTAAAACAAGGCTGAACACTGGAAATATGCCAGGAAAAAAATTTAGCAATCCATTCATATCTTTTGAGAAAGTTTCTACAAATAGTTCCTGCTTCATGAATGATAGGACATGCTGAGAACAAAAAAAAAAATAGTAATTGAGCAAGCAGCATAAAAAACTCTCCTTGTTTGTATTTAGGATTTCACAGTATGAGTATGGGGGAATAGCTGCTGACAAATATTTCTCTGGGGAACTAGATCCAGCATTGTTGTATTAGGTCAGCTAAGCAGGGAGGCTGTTGTATGTCCATGTAAGGGTCTAGCAGGGCAAGCAATGGCAATGCCCTTCTTTGCCAAATCAACTCAGCTAACTTTAGAGAAGATTGCAACATAATGGCATGAGAAATCCCCTCCAGCTGCACCAGTAAATAACAAAACGGAAAATGAAACCCTGTTAACAGCAACCTGATTGTGTTTCAGCTAACTGGATGATTTACTGGGTAGAGGTTAGAGGCTTTGTCAGTAGTTCAGTTAACAGACCTGATGCATGAGTATCTGCTGGAATCACCAAGGCTAAAGTGGGCCTGTTGCAAAGAAGGAGCAGTTAAGAGACAGTGTTCAGGCTGCAGCAATATGACAAGTGGCTTCTTAGAGCTAAATCACATACTATTAGTGCTGACCTACAATCTTTTGCCTTGTCAGCTGCTGGCAGAGTATCTTGATCTCATTCTACCTATCTCTGACAAACACCCTAGCTTCCTAGCCTTATTTTCCTTTGGCAACCCATATAAACTTTGATATGTCAATAGAATATTTTTTTCATTGAGTGCTTATGAGAGATGAAAGCAGGTTTTTAGCTGAGCAAACAGTGCCCCACTTGGTTCTAAATATTTCTCTATATCAATGTTCTTCCCATTCTGACAAGAAGAAATATCAACCTGTGAGGATTTTGACACATATCACACTCTGTATTCTTCCAGTTGTTACCCATTTAAGATGTACAAAAGCCTATTGAAAGGATGTTTTTATTAAGTGTAGAAAATATCATTCTTCTGCAATATCACTGTGGGTTGCAATCAGGGTTTGAATTTGTTTTCATTATGGCTTTACATTGCCACTGGTTGGAGGGAAGATTTTATGAAACTGTCAGCATCCAAAACTGTCAGGAAAGCCAGGCTGAGGATATAACAATGCATATATATTCAAACAGGATGCTTCAGAGACAGAATAACTGACTTGTGCAACATATTGATGAAACTCGGCTGCTAAACCTGTCTTGATGGCCTGGTAAAAACTCTGGCTTTGCAGGGGAAATGTGGAAGTGGCCAATGCTTAGCACTGGGGCCCATGTAGCACTTGCTCAGACTAGGGGCAGACGCAAACTAAGCAGCCCTGATGAAAAGCAGACCTTTTTTTTTTTTTTTTTTATATTGTTTCACTAAACCACTACCTCTACATCAGAGATCACTGGGACATTAATTTACCAGCAAGTGCATACAGCTATTCTGGGTTCATTTAGGTAGCATACACTTGCCAGAGTGGCTTTTTAATAACTCTTCAAGACACACTCCACTGCTTATTTCTGCATGTGTGAGATGATAAGACTATTCATAGCATATTGGTGTTTCTGGGATAGATCTTCTGTAGATTTGCTTGTCTTTCTTTAATATTTCCCTGCAACAACAGCAACATAAAGTCACACAGCTGTGTGCTTGTTTTGCAGACAGTATTTTGAACAAGCTTATAGCACTTGAGCTGCTTGTTTGTCAAGTTGTGTCACACCATGAGGTTTATTTAATATCCTTCCTTTGACAGCACTTTGTTGCCTGACCTTAGGAAAATCATCAGATCCTCCAGTGATGAGTTTACCTCACCTGAGATTTGGTGAAGAGTTCTTTAGAAGTGAAATCACTTACTTGTATTAACTGGTGTGTATACACCAATGACAAAAACGTATAACGATCTAGCTATGGCTAGATTCTGTAATCTTTATTCATCCTAATTAGCCTCTAAACTGGAATGGCCCATTGTTCCCAGTACTCCAAAAGACTGATAGAATATGCTAATTTATATTGGAAATAGGCATTTTAAGAAAGCTAAATATTCTTGTGAATGACAATGAAGTTCATATCCCAAGCCACTTGCTAAAGCCTACAAATACAATAATGTTTATGCACTGCAGTAGTAATGTGTAAATGCAGCAAAGGTGTTACTTAGGGTTGAAAATACCACACATCTCTAAAGCACAGGAAAAATGGGTTTTTCATTCCTTTGCACATGAGAATTGGAGGTCATGTGCTGTATTTTACTCCATAGAGTGACTTTCCTTACTTTCCCCCTTCTCACACATAATATTCTATGTATTTTTTTTCTAAACATAGGGTGTTGGACTCCAGACATCACTGTAAAAATCTGTCAGCTCAGTTCAAGTCAGATAATGCCCTTAGCTACTTTTATTTTCCTGTATGTCACAAATGACCACTCATTTCTTGACAGAGGTGTCTGAATCGGAATATACCCAGCTTCCTGCTGGTAGCAATTAAAATTATCCACCACCCATGGGTAGATTTGAATTAAAATATCAGCAGAAAAAATGACTCTTGTAGCCAGCTAGGTCATGCATCAATAGCAAGGTATACGCAAAGGTGGCACTAGAAGGTGAACTGCATGCTACAAAAGAGTGAATGGGGAAAAAGAAAAAGAATTCTAACCTCAATGCTAGGTGAAAAATAGAGAAATATTGCCACTGACATAAGAACAGGCTAGTGCAATGCAGGCAGAAAAGCAACCGGGATGGTAATGATGCTTGTAACATCTGGGAAAAAATTGCAAAGGCCAGGTAAAGCACTGGGGATGCCAGCAAGGTAATTCCTAATTTTGACAACAGCAAGGATCCTCCAAGTAGTGGTGAAGACATCATTTGCAACTGACACAGATTTCAAGACAGGACTTATCTAAAGGTCCTGTGCTGCCCTTAGCTGATTTCAGTAACTTTCATGAGTGAACATAATGGCAAATGGTTATAAATTGTCATGAAAATATCTTTTTTAATATTCTGTTACAAATCAGTGTTTAGACATGACAGAAACAGAAGATGAGAAATTCATATCAGTCCAGCTCTTGAGATTCCCAAACTGATTTGTGGTCCCTGAACTGGTCCTGCAGCACTTTCTCTCTGCCTGCAGAGAACAGGATTGGAGAGGTTTCACCTTGTGCCAAATTATACCAAAGACAGATGACAGAATTATATCATAGAGTCATAAAATGGTTTGGATTGGAAGGGATCTTAAAGATCATTTAGTACCAACCCTACTGCTGTTGTGGGCAGAGACACATTTCACTAGACCAGGTTGCTCAGAACCCCATCCAACAAGTAATTTTACTTGTCTATTGCTGAAATCCCTGAACAAGCATTGGTATTACAGCACAATCTTTTCCTGTGGAAGAGCATGAGGACTGTGCTCTGCCAATGCAATTTGTTCCTACTTCTACCTCTCCAAAGCTGAGCATATTTTTCTTCATCTATTTAGGTGGTTCAGGGTCGAATTAAGAAGGAAAATATCTGTTTAAATTATTTTTATCAAAGTAATCCTACTGGAAACTGCAGGACCTTCAAAGCTATTTATGGCAAAATAAAAAACAGTGAAAGAAATGTTATTAAAAGTTGGCATGAACTTTTAATCATGCACAGTATTTTACTGCCTTGTGTATTCTTCCCCGGTAAAATTTATGCCTCTAAGTAAACATGTATGTTCTGCAGAGACCATAACAAAACAATTCTTTTCCAAAACTGGTGGTAATTCTAATTGTAAGGGGAGCAAAACAAATATAAAAAGAAAAAAAAAAAAAAAAAAAAGGTCCAGGTGATACCTGGGCTGAACCTAAGGTATTTGATATATATCTAGACATCTATACTACAATGCATATTAAAAAACCCCAAACACATCTCTGCATGTCCTAGCTCCTCATGCCTATCAGCATCTGCATTTGGATGCTGTAAGCCAAATGCCCATATTCCTTCAGCAGTCAGAAGGAAGAGAGAGATGGCACTAAAATGTCATTGATTTACCTCCTTTTTATATTTGCTGTAAGGTGAAAGGCTGACAACATGCCTTGGCTGGGTACCTGGGATTTATATGGGTAAAATTAAATTCAGTAAATCTTGATTTTGATACCTGATAGTATAGATGCAAAGTTTTGCATTACATTCATAGAAACACAGTAAATGAAGAAAAGTATAGTTTTTAATTATTAGTAGTAATTCTAAAATAAGAAATTCTTCATTATATTTTTCAAATTATATTATATTATTGTATGTGATTTTCTGCTTCTTAATATATTCTGTCAGAAAGCTTCTGGAGTGCTTGAAGTTCAGTACCATTTTTTTTGACCCATTTCCATATTTGGAAAACTCATCTATAATGGTAGAACAGCATGGAAACGTTAACAGTAAAAAAACTTTCGCACTCATGTCTAAAAGATTTGGTTGATTACAATTTTAGCTGGTCTCATATTTCATCATCCAGTTTCCTTACCTGGACTTTCACACGGCTGAAAAAGAAGTTAATTCCATAATGGTTTCATAAGGATCTGCCATGAAAAATTATAGATGCAAGATTGCTATTTTATGGTTATTTATTAGCGCTACTTTTGAGTTGTAAGCATAAAAAATGCTTAGTGTCTCTGTAATCTATCTTCCAAGTTACGCTCAAGAACACAGTGATCAAAAAGCCATGCACAGCATGGCAATTACAGTTGCAATTTTCCAGGAAAAACTTCAAGGCAGTTTGGATAATCGCTATGACTGAATTAAAATCTGGAAAAATGAGGAAAACCTCTGCTCCCCATTCCTAGAGGAAACATGGCATTCCTATGACTCATCCACACTGAACTCCCTTGCTGGCAGCCACAGGTAATGGGACAAAGACTGAAGAGACAGCTCTGGAAAGGTTTGATTATCCATTCCATGGGGTGTGCACCAAATCCCCCATGGGTTAGTGACTGATAGACTGATGAGATCTGGCTTGCCATGGCTCTGTGCCTCGTGAGTCCCAGCTGAGGCTGAGGGACCGAGGCCCGAGCTCAGTCCTGCCCAGCTCACCATAAGCACCACACACAGACAGCGCTGTCTCACAGGTTCGGGAGTCAGGAGCCCGTAGTTCAAGACTACAGGAACTTGTGGTCTCTCTCTCTGTATGGAATTCAGAAGCCTTATTTTACTAGAAAACCAGGCTACAAAGGTCTAAGCATCAGGCATACCCCATTATTTCAATTCACTGAGCTAAGCAGTCCTTAGCAATGCTAGTATAAAAGGGTAACAAAGCTGATGGCAATCCAAAGCTGGGCATACTGTGAACCTCTCCAGTAGCCTCTAGAATCACCAACAGTTATGGTTTTTGAGACTCCAGGGGCACAACATGATCCTAATGCTGTCATCCTATACCCAGACTGGCATCAGAAGAACAAAAAAAATCTCACCTCAATGCTTTGCTTTCCTCTTCATAGTTCTGCTCTCTAATGCAACAATGAGAAAGAGAAATGCTAAGAATTTAATATTTTTCTTGTGGAGGAGATAATTGACTTTTTCTATCAGGATCTGAAACAAAGTTTTATCCAGATTGTGTAACAATTCAGGAAGTGCCTAGCTATCAGAGAATGCTAAAAGAAGTCCTGTTACATGTTCACAGATAAATCTCTTGTACTAACAATTTGACCCAAATATGCCCTTGAAGATTTAACTCCAACAAATAATAAGCTCTATAGTGAAACTATAAGTTAGAAGGAAATATAGAGCTGACACAGAAAACAAAGTGTAACAAAGCTAATCTCTTAACACAGATTTACAGTATAAGTGTGTTTTGCTGTCTGCTGAGTGAAATAAAAAATGCAAATGAAAAATTCATTTACTCATATCCATTAGTAGAGGGTACTGCTAAACAAACTCATTTACAAGGAGGAAGGACATTTCTGCTAATTTTTGTATCATGAGATACATGTTCCTTGTCAGGCAAAGCAGCCAACATCATGATCTGCAGAGAAGTAATGGGCATGTTACTATTTCTATAAATGGAACACTGCAGACAGCAGAGCTCATCTTGTTCCACCTGCGGGAAGTGGTGTTGTGAGTTAACAGGAGACAAATTATGAGCCAAACTGTAATCAGCTACATTAGCTCAACCCTACTGATTTCAATGAGGCTTAACAGGTGTAAATGAGGACAGACTTGCCTCTACCTAAGAGTTCCTCATGTCAGATATAACAAGAATGAAAAGCCCTTAGAAGTTTCTATCTTATTCTCTTGGGAAATTTTTTTAAAGCGTGTGTGTACAAGACTGTTATTGAAAGCAGGAGCGTGGCTAGTCTTGTGAGATAATATTGTCACAATACTTACTAAACAAGGAAGTAGAGATGACTGCCTGTCATTTGGAGTTAAAAGGCAAGGTCTTGAAAGTTTGGATTGAAAGTATGGATTATGGGGCAAGGAAAACTGGACAAAATTCTGTCATTGACCGCTCAGTTTATGAGAACATTAAAAAATATTTCCCATAAAAAACACCAAATGTATTTCTTGATTTTTCCAAGGAAACAACTTCTGTGCTGTGCAAAGATAAAACTTCTGCCTGCAAGAAGCTTTAGAAGCTGAATGTCAAAGGGTAAATTCCATGAGAGATGACAAGTGCTGATGGGCTTGAATTTGCACAATCAGCAGCATTCAGCCTCCCTAGGGGAGGAAACATGGGGAGTTAAGGGAAGAAGGGAGAGAGAACGAGTTCAGACAGTCATCTCAGGAGGAAAAATGTGGTAAAAATATGTTCAGAATTCAGAGTTTGCTAATGAAATTAGTTGAAATGCCTTAAAATATTTATTTGGTTGGTTTATTAATGAAGAATGGAACAGTCTCTTCAAATTCTTATTTTGCAAAAAGAGGAGCTGGGTGTGGTGGGTTATAACACAGGGAGAGTTATGGTCTACTCATTTTTTTCTTTCTTTGTTTTAGAAAAACAGGCCTTAAGGAATGTCAGAAAAAAAATTGATGAAGTGGAAAAAAGAGAAGGATGCGATATTTCATAGGGTTAAGCATCTACTTGAAAATGCAGCAGTGCACAGCTGGCTGTTATATCTCCTGTGCTGTATGAATTACACAAGAAGAGAATCTGCTAAGAGCTTGTCTCATGTGAATTTGAGGTTTAAGAACTATCCCTGAATATCTTTTGAACTAAAGGTATCTCTGCATGATAGAAATACCTTCAAGAAGAGGTGGTAATGAATTTCAAGTATGGTTATGAAGCACTGCACATTATAGCACATGGAAAGAAGGAAACTGCAGCTCAGGTCCCTGAGGAGAGCAGTTGTGGGATCGATCTCCTTTAGAAACATATACTGGTCCCCCCATACTAGTCTAAAATATCAGATTGGCACATACTTGTATGTATATGGCTGCATATACTTAAGCATGTACATACACATCTCCCCACGCACAAAGGACATCTGCAACAAAAGCAGAGGATAAACATAAATAATCCTACCAGAACAACTAATTGCTTAGGCTGCTTTTACCTCTGTTTCTATGCAGTCTGGGAGCACAACACAGGAAGTCGCTTTAAATATGAATATAATTCCTCTACCATGCTATTTTCCCCCCAGAAAAGTGCCTTGAGACCAGGGGAAGTAGATGTGATACAGAACCCAAGTACAGGTCAAAAACTAGTAGTGATGTCAACCGTATGGATACCCAACCAAAGGCAGGAAGGACCAGTCTTATTAAAGGAGAAAGGACTGTGAATGTGTTACAAAAGAAATGCAGCCACACGCAGTGCTACAGTGTCCTGCAGAAACCTGGCTTTTACAGGAAGAGATACTATCATCCAGCAGAGTTTTAGAGTGTTTTCCCTACTTCCAGAGGTTTTTAATGCAGCAGCTAACAATCTAGTTACCATCAGGCAACCTCTCACATGGCAGGTCTAGCTGAGGTCAGTGCTGTGAGCCTTCCCACAGCTCATTACGCTGTAATGGAAGCTGGAAGCCTCTGTTATCCCTGAGATTTTTCAGCAACACAACTGGTGTATGTTCATTACCTTTTTGTCAATATGCACCTTTGGGCTGGTGGAGATGTAATCTTGCTCTCAGCTTGGTTCAGACAACTGGTGTCCTCTGTGCTTCAAAGGCAGCCTGGATCTGATTTTTCCCAGTCCTATGAAGAGAAATGCTTTCAGATGGTATCGGCCTGTCCCCCACTGGGACAACACCGTAGGATCAGACTCTGACACAAGTGACAACTGAAAAGAAAGCACGGCCAATAGAGAAGACAGGACTCATAAGCCTTGCACAATATTAATTTCCTGGCCTATTCTGTGAGGGAGAAATGGGCCAAAATGGAATGATGGGAATTCTTCGTTCTCAAAAACACTAGGCACAGGAAATCAAGAGGAGGCTCTCATTTTTATTATTTGGAGGTGGAGAGAAACAAATATTCCATAGCGTGGAAATTACTGCCTGCTACTCAACAATTTAAGGGTATATCAGTGTTATTATTTTGCTTGCCACAAAATTGAGGCAATTGAGTTATAGTTGTAAAAACATCAGCTTGACATTTTCTTGACAGAGGAGTTTCTACCAGAGCTGTTGCCTGATGCCTCTTGAAACCCATTCTTTTACACTGAGCAGAAGGATGCAGATAATATGGACAGGGAACACTGAAAAGGGAAACATCTTCAATACAGAATGATTTTTAATTACCGTTTTTATTATCCTCTAAATATAGGAGAAAATATGCTTCAGTTGTAAAAGGATCACAGGTAAACATAAATTCTAGACTATATATTGTGTTGAAGATATGCATGTGGGGAGGGCAGCCTTGGGTTTTGCGGAATATCTTTTAAAGATGTCAAGAGAACTGTTTAATAAAATAAATCCAGGTATTGCTAAAGAGACATAAAGAAGGAAAACATACTGGTCTTCATCTTATTGTAATTACAAGAGGAGCAGCTGAAGAAAATTAGAGAAGAGAGCTAATGTAGGGAATATATCCATAAAGGATTTTACATTGGCCAGTCATGAAGATCTCTGACTACCTGTGTGGTGCCCTAGAAGCACTAAAAAACACGAAAGTGTATTTTATGGTGGAAATTTTCACAGAATATATGTGTGCGTCTGACAGCTGCGTAGCAGTCTGACAGCTCTTCCAGGTACATTCCTCCATTTATTCATGGAGGATGCAGAGCACAGGACTGTTGTGATCAACATTTATAAATGTCCAGACAGATGGAAGGGCAGGTAAGAGCAGTGAATCTGCCCAGCTACAAGTCAGGCAGAGCAAGCAGGAACTAAACACTTAATGTGGTGTGGTAAGCAGGTAAAATCAACATCAGTATGGAAGAATGAATACTTCTGTAACACAGATAAGCGTGATGAGAAACTATTTTTATGATGATAAAGTAATAAAAATGTGTATTTCCTGCATTTCAGGAGATGTGAATTTTATTAACCAGCCCTATTCTTGAGACTTACAGATGGAAGTCAAAACCACTTGCATTTATGCCCGAAATGGGGATTCAGTAATTGAGTTCGCAGTTCAATCATTGAAATCATATCTAGAAAATCACTGAAGAAATATGGCCTCAGTCTTTCTTGCTGGAATATAATATCATATATCAAAACCTGGAAAATGACATTTTTTATATTAATAGGGAGAAATTCTTCTCTCTTAAATCAATGACTAAATTCACATTACTTACAAGTCCCACCCATAAGCAAATGAAGAAGGGACTTTTGTTTTGTTGGACTCTTTCTGTACAAAAAGCAACACTTATTCTTGCACAGGCTTCCATTTTAATTCACCACTGTTGGTAAGAACAATTTTTATTGATAGGAGTGAGAATTTCTATGATAGTGCAAGTGTCACATAAAGTCACACAGGCATTCAATATGGCAGTACAGGGAGTTGCAGCCTTTTTTTCTTAATTTCTTTGAGATACTCCTCTGGTTTTCTGGCATGGATGCTCATGTGTGAAGGCTCCAGTGTAGCTCTCGAGTTAGTTGAAGTCATCTGGAACATAAAGCAAGTCCAAAAAACCTGCTGGTGTTTCCCTCTGGAGTGGTAAACAAAACATGATATGAGTTATTTGTAAGGAAGGGGAACACTGCTAATAAGGCTTCAGAGACAGGATGGGTGAGGGTACCATAGGCACTAAATCATGATAGGGTTAGAGCCCTCTGATCTGCCTATACAGTAATTAAGAAGAATTCTTAGGAAGTTCTTGTTGACAAAAATAAATGAAATGCTCATCTACCTGAAAGAATGAACTTACATGGCATGTGTTTGAATTGCCTCTTCTTTCACCTTTAAAGCAGTGTATGGTTTGATGCTATGCAGAGACTACTAAGGGGCAGGAAGAATAGTCAATCACACAAACTGAAGAAGATCCTTTAATCTAGTGGACAGTGGGTCCTACAGGTCTATTTACTGTCAGGAGAAAGCTGGAATGGCACCAGCTTCCCATTCTGTCAGGGAGGGAAAGTGCACTGCAGAAAATGAAAGAGTTTCATTAACTGTTCCCTTCCCTTTCACCCTGAGGAAAAGGCCCCAGAGTAGTAATTTTAAATGAGGAGGTTATTGGGAATTCCAATTTGCACATGATACGTGCTATGTTGATCCTTGCTGAATGTGAAGATCTGTGAACAGAGACACATTTGTCTGCAATAACAAGGTGAAGAAATGTCTGCAAAATACTCACCTATTTGTAAGAGTCTGCTTCTGCAGAGAAGGCCGTCACTTCACCGTGTACCTCTACTAATAGCAGAAGGAGTGTTTTTCACAATACTTGTGAAAAAAACACCACATCCATTCCCTGTCATCCCAGAACTACTGTAAAGAGGCATTTTCCGAAATCAACACAGCTGAGTCTTTTTTCTGTACATAAAATGTCTGCAAGATTTTTGGAGGTTTTTTTGGGTTAGATGTGGCACACCAGGTTTCCTCAGACCTTCTTAAGAAACAGAAAGAAGGTCTGGGGAACTGTAAAAATAGGCTCTGAAGCTGGATTTTGAACCAGCAGGGAAGAATATCTGAGTTTAATGAGGGTTTGCTTGACATCAGCAGGAGTGTTGGAAAGCCAGAGTACACAGGATTAGACCTCAAAATTAATGATGCAATGAAAAGGAAAAATGTATAATTTTAGGGAAGATCATTTTGATGATTGATTTTATAATTATTCATGGCACCTAATGTGAATTATCTGGATATTTTTCTTGATGGCATTTATTAATGCATTAAATTTTAAACTGTGCTCTGAAAGACAGTATAATGTAGGCAGAAAACAGAGAGGTCAAAATCATTCAAAAAAGGCTGAAAATAAGGATGCTTCATGTAACTAAATGGTCCATACAGAATTCAGCTATTGCTATGTCACTGTTTTAAGCCTACTTCCCTATTACAGGGCTGCTGCAACAATTTAAGATTGAGTTGTTACATCAGATTTTTTTTTGTGATATAATCAATCAATCAATCAATCAATGAAACATTAAAAACCCATCATTCTCAAGGCAAGTTCCAAAGGAAAATTAGTTTAAGTCAGCTTAAAATTACATTGTGTTGTATTTATGGCTGCTTTGCTTCAGTGCTTCAGGAATCCCAAATTTGAGAAAGCATTCCTCCAGTGTGCTAATAGTTCAGACTTGCTTCCTCCCCACACTCAGTACAGATCGTATTGCTTCTGAAGCTGTACGACTTAAATTCTGATTTTATCATGATCAGCAGGTACTTGCACCCAAACAAAACCTAGGTAGCTTTCCTACATGAAGCTGGGCTTGCTACTCATTACACCATAAGAGATCAAAATTATTCATATTGTGAATGGACTTGATGATTCTAAAGTCAGAGGGTTTTGCCTGATAAGAATTTAGATTGCTGTGGATTCTCAGCACAGAGACCTTATCTTGTCTTTGCTGTAAGGGAGCTACAACAACTTGGGACCTAAGCAATCAGTGTTTCCTTACATCACCACCAGCAGGAATCACGGTCTATCAGCTTAATGTGGTAACAGAAAACTGTCTTCTGCACTCTCATGGGTATCCAGCTCCCAATTTATTCCCCAACAGCATTTTATCTTCAAGCAGTAGAGGATTAGGAAACCCTGAATCCGAAGGACAGTACATTTGATGTTAAGGGATTTTCATTTCCATATTGCTCTGTGGGACAATACGAAAACCTATACATCAGGTGAATGTGATGATGGGTATGCTATCCCATGATTTGTATGCCATGCCATAGAAAAAGGAGGTTAATAAAACAAATCCCACTTAGAAGTCCAGAAATTCCCACAGACTAGAGCTTTGTGAAATATAATGCAATCTCATTAATCTTTATGATTTATGGATGCTCCAAAAATGCAATGTTTTCAGTGTAAAATGTACGATTTTCTTCAACATATCCCTGATGTTAAACACTGGACTCTTTGTTCCACTGGCAGGACAGCTTTTGCAGGAACAGTCTGATTTAGCTGAGCTTTGTGTTCAGAAAAGCCTGTTCCTGCGGCAGCCAGGTGCTTGAAAACTTTCTTTACAATATCTGACTGGCTGAGTTCAGAAGAATTAACTTGCTCTTGCTCTTCCCTTTGTGAAAGGGTATGAGGAGTAAAGCCCTGCAAACCTCTCAAAGATTTAAGGATCCCTGCAAAAAAACACAGAAAACCTGGGATTTCTTCTTTACAATAGCAGATAGCTAATATCTTCTACTAAATAACAGTAAATAGCATGTAGTTTGGATAGACATTTGTGAAAAGAAGAGTCTGGGATATCTATATGTCTTGCAGAGTAATAAGCCAACCATCCAAATTTCAAGTTAAAGCACATTTTGCCACATGACCCAGCCGCTTAACACGCACCAATTTCCCTATAAAGTTTGAGTAACAGCATGTAATTTTTGCATTGGCTCAGTGCTTTAGTCATAGCAGTGCTATGACACCAGCACTGCTGCGTGAGCGGGTACTAAACGTGCTTCCCTTCGAAACATCCATGGAAGTGTGCGAGGGAGGAAGGAACTATTGCTCCAAACCCACAGTTCACCCAGCTGCTCTTTCCTTACTGTCCAGTCTGACCCAGCACACAAGGCAGCCAGTGCTGCCAGGGCCAGGTCTTGCTGTTTTTTCTCAGGTTTTCAGGGAAGCACATGGGGGAGGACACTGCCTCTCCCCAGGGGCTGCCAAAGGGTTCCTGGTGCAGCTGCACGCACCCAGCTCGGAGGGAGGCTGCAGGAGGCCTGAGGATGATCTCAGCGTGGTGTGGCTGGAAAGCCACGTGCTCCATCTGTGGACATGCCAGCAGGGATGTGGCAAGGCAAAGATGGGAGCAGCCTCTTTTGTCTGGCTGTGGATTTGCTGGCTGCAGCAAGGACACCTGAGCAGGGACCGAGGCAGCAGGTCTGGCTCAGGCTCAGGCTTGGGCGTCTGCTGCCACCTGAGCATTCTCACCTTTCCTGCTGCAGAGAAAGCCACGCTCGCACACAGGACAGATTAAATGCCTTCCAAAATACTCTTCAGTCATCATTGCCTAGGGAGGATTTCCTACAAAGTTCTCAGGCTTTTGAATGTCTGTTTAGTTACAACCTGCCTGTCACTTCCAGAAGCCCTGGACTGGCAGCATCCAGCCAGTGAAATGGCTGCCCAGTGACCCAAGCGAGATCATCAGCAGTAAATGTACATGATTTCAAGTCTCCTGTGCTACATTTCTTCAAGTGTGTGTCATTACTCTTCCTTCTGCCCACACTAAAAAGGAAGAGTGGTTTAAAGACTCTCATTTCAGCTGTTTATTAGCTGAGTTAACACAAACATTTCATTTTGAGTGCTTTTGAGCAAAGTTTATGGTTTCTCTTCCAGGGAGGCTGACCTGAAACCTCTGTAACAACACTCTTGAGGAAGAGCATAGAAATCTTCTTAATAAAATCAATTTCAGATAGCTATTAACAATCACAATCCATATGGCAATAGAAACCAAGATACAGGCCTCACTAATAACACTTTCTAGGCCTCTCTGTGTGTAATGCAATACAGTATAGATGGCTTAGAATTGAAATTTCTTTTGACAGTGGTATTACAATAGCAAATAGTACACAGGGAGGTATTAACCTTGGCACTGCTCACTGCCTCTGCTGACCTAAAAATTAGAGATCTAATTCAGATCTGTGTTTTACTGTGTCACAAGGTAGAGGACTATTACCTTGTTTGTAGAACAAAAGATTGAGTTCACAATTGTTCTGCACTCGATGGATGCTCTTGCTGGTAAGAGAGGTACTAAAATCATGGTTCCTCAGAATCTAAATTTGTATTCCAGTTAGTAATACCGTAAGCAAAACTTTAAAACTCTCTGATCCCTCTTTTCTCATATTAGTTGATGGCAGATAAGTCCAATCCTGTGGCCAGGATGATATAATAAATTTTTAAAGTATTGGTCATGTTCATTAAGCATAAATCCATGTTTCAAGTAGAGAACCACAGTCAATTTTTCAGTGCTAAGAAGCCATCAGGATGTTACAACTCCTTTTTTTTTTTTTTTTTTTGTTAAGTTTTATAAGGCATTCTCTAAAGAAGTGCTTTCTTCCCACAAGAAAACTCTACAACTTGTCCTCAGCTTTTTTCTTTTTATTTCATGCATCCTGGATTAAGAAAAACAGCAGTCTGGATGCCAAATTTGAAGTCATCTGTAACCCCAGTATGCTGTGATTAAAAATTATAGAGCTGATGTCCTAATCTAGATTTTAATAGATAGTGTGATGAGAGGTCTAATTGTGTTACCAGATTTGAATTAATTTTCATTATCTTTCTCTCTTTTAATTAATTGTTTTTCTCTCTTTTCTTTCTTTCATTCAGAGCCCAGTAAGACCTAATGGTCACCAAGAAAGGGGGAAGAAGGGAGAATAAATGGAACATAGGGTTGTAGTAGCAACAATTTTCTCAAATAACCAGGGCTGTTAGGAAGGATGGAATTCATCTTTAAAATTAATTAGACATATTGAGAAAAAAGATTAAAAGGACTGGAGGGTGAGTGCCCTTTTGTGACCAGCCTAAACTTTACGAATCTTCCAATTTATACCTAGCATTATTCAATCCCTCCAATATGAAACACATTTAAACATTTTAAACAGACTCTCAGAATGTGGGGCAGAGATTATGTTTTTAAAATTTAGTGGTCATTACGTCAGAAAAATTGGTGAAAGGAATGAAAGGAAAGCAAAGGTCCCCTCATTATCCAGAAATAATGATGACTCTTAGACCACATTGACCAAGACGCTTTCCACGTGCTTAGGAGCATTTTAGCTCTGGTCCAATACTTTTGCCTTGATCCTGATCCAAGCCTCAGTGCTACAGAGGAGCGCAAACCCCCCAAACTGAGTTAGTGATGGTAATCGCAGATGCTTTTTTTGTCTCTACTGACAAATGGTTAAGATTTGAAACATGAGATTTAATAATTTTCATTGTCTTCACTTAACTACAGTATTAGAGTGTGTTTTGAATCTGAAAAATAGGTGGTGAACAGGGTGCTCTGCAATCTTGTGTTCTGGTCTCCCAGTCAGACGTCCCTTCATCACAACTGTATTACTAACTTTTTAAAAATTCAGTGCACTCACTTCAATTTCTCAATTATTTTCATATTGAAAAACTTATTTGTGCAATTAGAAAGAATAATATTTTGTAGAAAGAAACCAGAAATATAATAGTCTAAGTGCTACAGAGATATTAAGGAATTCTGATGAAAAAGACACTCAGCAGTGTCACTGCACAACTCCTCATCGCTGCAGCGGAGCTGAGATTTCAGAGCCACTATCAATCAGGATTCAATCAGTAGCAAAAAAGATTGAGTCACTGAGACAGAGAACAGCATAATAATATATGCCTAATATGAAACCAGAAACAACAGTTTGACACTGGTCTAATTAATATCAAGTGTATATTTCTCTCTGTTTTCTCCAAGTTTAAAACGATGTAAGCCAAAATGGCACTTCTGGCAAAAATTGTTTGATCTAAACACAAATTCTATGAGCTCTGGATGATTCAAAGCCATTCTGCATTCTGTGGCTTTGAATGGGAGATTTACTCTTGGAAGTGCTAGGTCATTTGGTAGGAGACTTGGCTACATGGTCAGAAGTAGCCTGGCCTCCCACTTTCTTGTTCTCAGGCTGTCACCTTTACACAATTGTCTCGGAGATAAGAAACTATTTGTCAGGGTCTCTAAGGATATTTAAAATGCTTCAAGTTCATATATATTGCCATATATTCTCTGAAAATAACAACTCCCATCTCCCACATAAAACCTGAGCAATTAGCTTACCCTGGCCTAGGATTTGGGGCAGCCATCCCTGAAATCCTGTAGCACCCAGGGTGTGTAAGCAGAGGGAGATGCAAAACCCATCCACATGAGTCTGTGGTGTTTTCATAGAATCATAAAGGTTGGAATAGACCTTGAAAATCATCAAGTTCAACTGTGATCCCAGCTCCATCAGCATGTTCAACATAAACCCGTTCCCTCAAGTGCTACATCCACATGTTTTTTGAAGAATTCCAAGGATATGACTCCACCATTTCCCTGAGCAGTCTGTTTCTATGTGTAGTTCTGGCACAGAGCAGAAATGGCCTTTCTCAAGGCCTTTGCTACCCAGACAAATCTCTCCCAAACAGCAAAACTGATAAACTTAGCACTGTTCAGCTAAATTACTGCAGTAGATAGCGAAAAATTGAAGATGTAAATAATGGACGAAAAAGGTTTGTTTCTGTCTCCTTGACAGAAGAAAGGTGATTGGATAAAGGCCTTGGTTAATGCACTATCTTTTGGTGATAAACCTTCATAACAATGTAAATAGATTTATGGTGATGATTGAAACAGTCAGAGAACACAAAGAGATTCCTTTCTTCTTCAGCCAAACCAGAAGTCTAGTAAGGATTTCAAGAAATAATTCAAAATCAGCAGAAATGAGAGTGCTGAATTAGAATGCAATGGAAAGGACTTTTCATGTCACATGAAAGGAATGAGCAGTATTGGGACTGTGATGTTATTCACCTAAATAAAATACAACTTAAGTCTAATTTACAAGGTTGACTTACAAGATAAAAATGAAACATGCACTAGAAAATACCTGTGTGTTTTCTTGTTCTACAGCAGCTGAAATCCCGAGAAGGATGAACATATCTGTAGTATAAGACCAAGACAAGGATGCCATAAATAAGAGATTTGGTTTTCATTTGGTTTATAGCAAAGTTTTTCTAGTTAAAACTATTTAAACTGAGAGAGAGTAGATTTAGATTGGACATAAGAATGATTTCATTGTAAGAGTAGTGAGACAGAAGCTGCAGATGCCCCAGCCCTGGAAGTGTTCAAGGTGAGGTCAGATGGAGCACTGAGCAACCTCGTCTAGTGGAAAGGGTCCCTACCCATGGAACAGAAAAGGACCAGGCAATATTTAAAGATCCCTTAAAAAAAGACCCGTATGATTCTATGTTTTCTATGTTTTGAGCTATCACCAAAGATGTGCTCAAAAGGCCATACTTCCAAAGAGAAGGTTCAATGTATGGGTATTTATGTATATAATATATATATACTATATATAAAAAGTAGAACAGATAGGTAAAATCATAAATACCAAACTGAATATGTTCTCAAAATAGTACAAAATACTTCAGTAAACACCTGGAGACTGTAATCCCTTTCCTGAGAGCAGCACACAGACGGGCTGAACAGACTGAGTGCTGGATGAATTCTGTCCCATTACTCACATCCTGGCCAATGGATAAAAACTGGCACCATGAATGATTTAGCCTAGCTAAGTAATCACATATTGGCTGATTGGTCAAAGCTTTTCTAGCCACCTGGGATTGCAAAACTGGGGAATTAAATCCCATAGCATATTCCCATTCTCTTGTGAGATTTCCAGTGTAAAATTGAGGCTGAAAATCATGGGCAACTGATTTGCTGGTGGTTTTTATTCTTGTAATTTACTGTTAAGATTTAATATCTCTACTGCCAATGCCAAAAATTTTGCAATGGTCAGGAAACAGAAGATAAGACCAACATCTGTCAGTTTGTGGTGTGCATTTGTGTCTCCGAAGCAGCTCCATTTGCTGTTTCTACTTGGAGCACTCTGTGGGAAGTTGTGCAGGAGGCAAGCGCCAAGCCACTGAAAACAGAGCTATGCCTTCTCACACCAAGCTGAGATGGATGGTCGCAGCAGGGCGAAACAGCAGTGGGAGTATCTCTGGACAGAATAGTTTCATTAGTGTGTGAGTTGTTTGGGGCAGGCTTAGCAAAGCGGTCTATTCATACCTATCAAAAGAAGTAAGCAAGCACACACTCCAATAAAGCTGAAAGGCTTTAGGCTTCAAGGGACACCAAATGTTGACTTGTGAGTAACAAAGAGAAATCTTTGAGAGAAAGCCCTACAGTAGAGTACAAGACAGAGCAACTGGTCAAAATAAACTGGTTTCCTTCTGTGGGAGAGAGGATGTGACTTCAGATGTAGTGTGTTATCCTAGGACTAGCCCTGGCTGTGTGAAACCACAAGCACTTCTCAATTACAAGTTGTCCTATTCATGGCTGCTCCCTGCCCTTGCGTTTTCCTTGTCCACACCCCAGAGCCAGGGAGAGAGTAAGTGAAAACAGAACATCTCCACTGTCAGCCTGGCAGGACAGCTGTAAGAAATAAGGGGATTCTTGCACTTTTGTATGAGCACAAAAACAATGGAGTGTTTAATCTTTTAAATACTTCATTAGGCTAGATGAATTTCTGTTAATAAAGGAAGCATCTCTCTCTCTCCCTCTCTCTCTCTCCCTCTCCCCTAACATTTCTGTAGGAAATAATGGAAGCAAAGCAGCACTGTGCACTCTCTATAGTGCATAGGAAGTATGAGGGACTATCTATGCTGCTTTGATGTCTCCTTTATACAAACAGTCATGTTAATAAAGAATGTGTCCCCTTTTAACTACCCTGAAGCTGATTTCTGAGAGGTTATAAATTATTTTTAGAGGTTAATTGTTATGCAAATCTGTTCATCATGGGGTTCCAGCACCCAGAGAAATGAGGAAACATTCCCTTCCTCAGTGACATAGGCTCATCATAGAGGACACCTTTTCATTTCTAAAACCATTTGGAAAGGATTATGCACCATATGTTTTCTCAAATGTATCACACACTAGATGCAAGACAGCAATATTAACAGGGTGTTAAGGTTTCACAATTACAACATAATCGTATATTAATGTGCCTAGGTTTTGTATACATATATTTCACAGTATTAATTTCAAAAAATAGTGCCCAGTCCTGTAAATTCTGCCCACAACAGCTAACACATAGGCAGGTATGCCCCCTGACATCTTCAAGTAAGCCTTTCAGAATCAAATCACAAACAATACATACATTTAAGTGTATGTTTGAAAAGAAAAATAGAGATAGCAAACTCTGTAGGTCAAATGATGAAGATTACTAGATTTCACAATGAGATTTTTATTAATACCTGAGAGAAAACAGGAAAAAATACATTAATCTCTCGTTAACTTCCCATTTTGTGTACTGTATGATCCACCTTACATTGCTACCTTCACTTAGCAGGTGAGCCAGTGGTAAATACCTCTTTGGTGTGAATTTGTGTCAATGGACTGTGTACCTAGCTACTGGTGTGGATAGAGAAAGATTTCCCACAAAGCAGACTAAAGGGTAGGCAAAAACTTTTGCTGAGAGGTTGAATGTGAAAGTGTCACAAAACTGGAGTTCCAGAGACTGATGGTCCTGTTGAATCCACAAGAACTGATGAGCTCAAGACAACAAGAGCCTCCACAAGTTACTGGCCCAGGGCCAGTAACACCCACTGGCATCAGCAATGGTCTGTGTAGCTCATTCATATTTCCATTCACAATAAAAAATTTTGTACTGGAACAGGCTGCCCACAGAGGCTGTGATGTCTCATCCCTGGCAGTGTTCAAGGCCATTGTGTGTGGGGTTTTCAGCAACCTGGTCTAGTGAAGGGTGTCCTTGGCTATGTCAGGGAGGTTGGAAATAGATTACACGGTCCTTTCCAACCCTAACTATTCTATGATTCTATGAATTTGAACAGTAAAAGATGGTATAATAAATATTTACTGGATTCTGCAGTGTCCTACCTTGGTCTCCTGTCAGGGGATTCTGCTGCACTACCCTTTGAGAAAAAATGTTGTCATGAGACAGACATAAAAGCCTGATAATTGTCTTGGCAGTTCTTCATAGAGGTTTCCAGGGGAGCAGAAATGCTTGCACCATTCAGGAACCCAGGGATCCTGAGAGCCAGGATCCGGAGATCTCAATACAGCACTGTGAAACTGAAACTTACAGAATCTCTGCAATGGGGAAAACTAAGGGTGTATGAGGCCTGTAATTTTTGCTAGGACTTGTATGAAGAAAGTCTCTCTACCATCAGATAGGCAGCAAGATGAAGAGTAGGACAAGAATAACTGAGATTAAGGAAAACCATATTACAGCAATTATCAACACTGCTTTCTGCTGCGTGCTCCTTCTAGCATTCGTAATAGACCAATAGTTCCTTTTAAGAGTAGGAATAATGACTCTGGAAGTAGAATTTCGATCAATAATTTTCTAAATTGGAAGTAAATACTCTGTCAAGTTTGAAGAGAGGCTCAAGAATTGTATTCCTTTAAATATAACGAAGCGTAGCTAGGTTAGAAACACAGATCAAAAGGCTGTGAACATAGTTATACAGAAACAGAAGATGATTCTGAGGCAGATCTGTGGTCCTAATTTACATAGTCCTGATTTATTGAAGTACCTTAGAGATATCAATAATAAATTTCACCAAATAAACCACATCATTTAAAGTGGTGAAAGGTAACCTTTTTTCCTCCAGCATCAGATAATCATATCTTTATTCCCCCAAGATTTTTATCAGCGAAGAGAGTGGAATCACCACCCTTAAGTTTTAAGTAACAATGAATATAACTTTTGGCAAAAATACACTTAATTCAAATATTAATTTTTTCCAAAAGTATCTGCAAAAAGCTTTAAGTGCTCAACTTATTCCTCCATCATCCTGTTCCAAAGTCCAGTGTCTCGTAGGGAATAAATATCTTTGTGGTGCCAGTGTTGTGGTAAATCTCTGCAATTTAAAGGCTTCTCTTAGCAGACCAAGAGTCCTACTTCCTGGACACGTAAATGTCTTCATCTTTGAATACCTTACCTGACAGTCAGAGCAGGTGTTGGAGCTGGGCAACAAATTCCTCATAAAAAAATGTACACTACAATACTTGGTGGGGTCCAAACCAAGTCTGGTAACTTCCCAAAAAAGGAAGTACCTAAAAAACCCCAAGTAGCAGTTTTTCAAAATGTGATCCATAATTAACACCTTTAAAATCTATATTTTAAACCTGCAATTTATGTAACAGTTGGTACTGACTGCTACCTCTATTTGAACTTGAAAATAATGAGGCCTTCAGTATTAAGTATTAAGGCATTAAGCTGAATAATTTTTATTTAAAAGAAATTTACTTATTATTTTATAAAGCATGTAAATTGATATTTAAATGGTGTTTGGGAGCAGTAACAAGCAGAGAAAACAAACAGTCCCCGGTTTTCCCAATTACTTTGAGAAGAATTAGGTGTCTGCTGAATAATGTTGTTACATTTTGAGCCACTGAAGTAGAGACAGTGTTTTAATATGGTGAGCTCATCCTGAGAACAAGATGAATTTGAGTGAGAAGAATCACAGAATGGATCATTTGATCCAACCTCCCTGCTCAACTCCCTGCTTAACTAAGAAATTACAAGTCAAGCAGTACTCTGATGGTATTTACAGATGAAGAGTCCTAAGAAACAGAGTCTTGAAGAGAAGTAAGAAAAGTGCTTGACATTAACATCTGGATCTTACTTCATGAATTCCTCAGGAGGAAAGGGTTAATAAAAGCAGCAACAACTGCATAGCAGAAGTGGTCAGCAGGAGGAGTTTGAATGTGCTAGTTTCAGTGTATGTGTATAAAATCTCATTGAAATGGATGAATGCTCTAGAGAGATATAGATCTGAGAGGTAAGAATTGGACAATGTCCTCTGTAAAAATGCATGCAATACATTTACCTCTAAGAACAGAGTTGTTTGGTATCTCAAACTGAGGTGCAGGTCTGGACTCCCTACAAAGTTGCCAGAATTCCATACAGCAATGGGAAAGACCCCTACACATCCCTACACCCATGGACTCCAGACCCATGCAGAAAGCTGTTTCTGCTAAAGCTGCAGATGCCTTAGGTTATTAGGCAATTAATTCCTTTATGTCATTCTGCTAGCAATTTCAGAACTCCATACCTCTCCTGTCTGTGAAACACTGACTTTGCGCTACAGTGGATGCGGGTGTTTTGTTAAACAAGTCAGGAAATTATCTCAAAATTCTCATATTAGCAGTAATTTTGTTACTCATATGCATTGTATTATGCTGTGACACGGCTTTAGTCAGCAATTGGGTTGAAACTGAACTCTTACATGACAAAGAGAAAAATGACTACTTTGTAGTGTTTTCCACATCATCTTTTTAATTTTAGAAATTTCACACAGTCACCTTGATGTCCTTTCCTGCTTAGAATTGCCTGAGTTAATCTTCAGTCTTGTTGTAAAACTATTTTGTTTCCACCAGAGTTTTTGTTACTTTATAAAAGATAGGAGCAATTTTAAGATCAGGTAGATTTTTAGGTCAGATAAGAGCATTCCGGTTATTGTGTGGGTCCTTTCCTATCTGGGCATTGCAGAAATACTGGCATTAGAAGGGGAGCATTTTGACATCATTAGTATTTTAGGTTAAGCCAAGAATATCTTCAGCAACTGACTGATATTTTAACTTTCTATAGATTGAGGTAAATAATTAAAAAACTGAGTTCAGAATTTGGAGATATATCTCCCATAGGAGATTAAGTTAATCTAGGAACATTAAATATAGATTTCCTGAATTTGTGCATGGTAAGCATCAATTTGAACACTGAGTGGTGCAATCTTCGACCAAATGCAATGTGTACAACTCTAAAAATAAGAGGTAAAAAATTACTAAATATCTAGCAAAAAAGTTCAAAGATATATTAAAAATATTTGAATGGGTTGCATCCGTCAGAAATCAACTTTCCTAGAGGCAAAATATTTTTGTCAGGTGATTTCTTTATTGGAACAATTTCTATGACTTCCTGCTCTAAATTCTATTTTTCAATCAGTAAAGTTGACAAGTAAAAATATTTTCCTTCATTGCCAATTTAGGAATTTTTTCTAGCGTTCTGCAAGCCAAATAGAACTGTAGATTTTCCTTGTAAAACTACTTTCAATTTTACAAGTTAAGGGGGAAAGAATGAAGGAAACACAGCTTGTTTTAATAAAAATATTGACTCATGGCTTTTCAGAACAAAGTCAAGAGGGACATTTTCTCTGATCTTTCTTTCCTTCCTATTATTTTAAAAACACAGTTTCTCATTAAAACCCTAATGGTATCTTTGTGCATGTCACAGAAGACATGCTTTTCTTTTGTAGAACATCCCAGCTGTGTAATTCATTCCTGCCAGAGCTCTGCTGACAAGAGGAAGGTGAATATTGGTTAAAAGAAGAGGGCTTAGATCCAGCAGAGCACTTAAACAAGTACTTGTCAGTACTATTAATTGCATGTTTAAAGTTTAGTACATGCTTAAGGGGTCCCTTGGTTTGGTGCCTACCTCCACAGCTTTTGATTAGGAATGGTCATTGCTAATTGGTAGTGCCTTGATCTGATAAAATTCATAATTTTCATCTGGAGGCCAACACCACTATTGCAAAACCCATCCCCATGCTCAGCAGAGAAGGCATGACCATCACATTCATTCTTCATCTCCACCTGCAACAGCAAACACAGGATTTGGAATAATGTTTTTCTCCGGATTAAGGCATTTACTTCAGACTAGCAGCCCTGGACTCCCCTCATGGGCAATGGAGAGAATTAGGCAGATACAGAAACCATCTCAGAGTACTTCAGAGAGCATCAAATAGGTGGGTGCTTCTCTCCACTGACTGTAGAGTGAGATGAGAGGATTGAAATTGAGTGTCTTGATTGCAGACAGAAAATGAGGGCAGCTGAGATGAATCCTTTACCACTTAGTGTCTGAACCAATATTCTGGGGCTTTACATAAGCAATACACTAAGGAAGAAGAACTCACAAAAGGTTAAATTCACATTTTATCAAATATTTAAAAAAACCTGTTAGGTGTGGTTCTAGAAACTCATGGCATTTCCATTTGTGTTTTCCCTGGCAATGATAAACAGTTTTAATTCACAAAAAATTCATGTTTCCACTAATCTGCAGACTATCACAGTTATTCTCAGAGTGCATCTAAATATTTCTCCGTAAAGAGTCATGGTCCCATCTGGTACGCATTAGGAATCCATGGTCAGCTGCCCCATGGCAAGTCCTCAGAACAATAATCACAATTTTCCCAACCATGCACCTGAGGGTTGTTAGATCAGCACTTTCAATATGAAATAGCTGTGTGAGATCAGCAAGAGGCTGCTCTGGGTTCCCTGATCCTCTGCCAAAGACTTGGAAAAAAACGAAAAAGGGCAGAAATCAGTGAAGAGATGAAGCATTTTTAATTCTTAAGATTGTTTTCTTACCTCACCAACAAGCACACATTTTCTTTTTAACATTTTCAGTGGAAAAAAATGCAGCTCCTGTTCCTCCTTTCCCATTTTCTTATTGATTTACCAGTTAAAATGTGCTGCATTTGCATATTTAGTAAAACTTGCATTAACATTACAAATAAATTTTGGGGAAAGGGGAACACCTCTTTTGTTAATTTAAAAATTCTTATTTTTTCTGGTGCTGAGGTTCCTTGAACAATGGGGCATGTAGCCATAATGGGGGAAGTGCAGTGTGGCAATATGCATATAACTGAGGTTTCCATGAACCTTGCTGTTTTGCACTGGTATTTAGAGAATTTCAGTGCTGTGCTCTATCTCCTTCCTTCTATATGTCCTTCTTTTTCCATTCCTTTTTTTCTGCTCCTTTCTCCCATTTCTTTCTAACCCCTATTTTGGGGCCTGATTGAGACACTCTCTTTGGAGGCACTCCCAAAGGGCAGCAGACTCCAGGAAAGCTGGGCACTCCTCTAGGAGGAAATTTAAAGGCACAGGAGCAGGTTGTCTCCATGTGCCTAAAGATGAGCTGGCAGGGAAGAAGACCATATAAAGTGTGTGTAAAAGAGGGCAGCTGAAGGAGAAAAGTTTCTATTGTGCAATAACATACAACTTTAATGGATTATTAATGGGGGTGATATCTTTGCCTTACGTAAGTTATGAATGTCTAAAGTTAAAATTGCATCAACATTTGTATTTAAGGATATTTTGTTCCAAATATCAATATAATTATTTAATGGTTAGTGTTGGGAGGAGCCCTAAAGATCACTTAGTTTTACTGCTCTGCCCCATGACGGGCAGGGGCAACTTTCAGTAGACAAGATTGCTCCAAGCCCCATTCAACCTGGCCTTGAATCCCTTCCAGGAATGGGGGAGGATATACTGGAACAGAGTCAATTAAGTTTTGTTTAGTCATTATCTATCTCAAACTCTGTTAGAATGAAGTTTTCTGCTTTGAATGATGAGTGCCAAAGGTTATGGCCATGCCAGAGTAGATGCACAAAATCATCAGGATGAGAATCTTCCCCTTAATGATGTGACTAGTTTTTAAGCTGTGTCCAACAGTAAGTACTGCAGTAAAGTACAAAAAAACAAGCCACCTTTATCAGCAAAGCCATTTGCTTTTCCAGCTGTGTGGTAAGAAAGCTCCCTAAGGTAAAATTTTGTCCAAGCTAGTTGGTGTACTGAAGTGGAAATGCACAAAGGTATGAGGAGCATGGTGGTTGATATTGTTAGAAGTTGTGGGGAGCTGTGAAATACTAATATTGGCAAGGATGTTGATGTTAAGAAACCCTCTTTTGATAGTTTGATGCTCAGTACTGCTGAATAGGAAAGCTGATCAGTCCTACTATTCATAGCAGTGAAAATTCTGTCTGTATGGAAGCAGTATCATATGGAAGTCCTGGATTAAATTCTGTAAAACAGTGCATAGGACAGAAGTACTGACTAAAACCTCTTATACTTTGCAATCTAAATGCCATTATTAAAAAAAAAAAAAAAAAGAGAGAGAGAGAGAGAGGAGATAGAAGGATTACCAGGCTTCTGCTTTATTTTTATGCTAGAATTTTTCAGGAGTATGAAAGGCATTGCTTGAAGAGCTTTTCTCAAGCAACACCGAAAAACACTAAGAAAGCTGAGAGAAATCATCAGATATCATGGTAGAGTGACAGAGGAAATGCAGAGTGAAAAGCAAAAAACAATAGTTTTCAGTTGGGTGTTTGGCCAAAATAGGTTTGGAATTGGGACTGAAGAATTAATTTCTTGTTTGATTCCTCTTGTAGTCCAGGAAACAAGACTGTGTATATATCCCTTATAGATTTATAGTTTCATCAAGGAAATCTTAACTCCATAATCAATCTCTTTCTTTTATGGAAACAAGTTTTACAAGACTTCAAGTTTTGGCCAGCTGCCCAGACCTCAAAATTCTTATGCCATGAGGCTTGTAGTGTAAAGTCCCCTGCTTGTTTCCAGGCAATCCAATGGCTCACAGCCCTGCTGGCTGAAGCAGAAGGTCTGAAGATCTGAAGGTGCAAGGGTTAAGATTTGCCCAGCCATGCCTAAAGGGAGCCAGGAAGAATCTATTAGCAATAAATAGGAGCACATAGGCTTTTTCAGCAGTTAGTTGACTTCAAATGTTTCCTCATCAATTGGACAGTCCCAAGACAGCTCAGGGATGTCAACACCTGTGACAAGCATGGGAAAGCATGGGAATGCATCACCATGCAATTTTCCTTTCAGGCATTGTTGTAGCTTGATAATGATGTCCCCTGGTTATGTTGATAACTCCCAGTACATGGAGAGAACTAGGAAGCGGCGTTAGCTCTTTGTGATCTTGCCCTGGGTGGGATTCCCAAGGTAAAGACTCCCTGCAGTCTCCTTTTTATTTCCCAGAAGAAGGCATCTGACAGTAGTCTTTCACTGTCTGTACTGCCAGTACTCCCTCAAGCAGAGATTTTAATTTAAGGGACCCTTTTGGTTAATGTGTGTAAGAGTAAAAAGAACCAGTGCAAGGGTTTATTTTCATATAAATATGGGATCTGTATGTAGTGAAGAGGAGGGGGAGAAGTAGAAGAATAGAAAGCAGGTCCAAACCTGATCCCCAGGACTTGACTCCAGCCCCTACAGAACTCCAGGACAAGTATAATTGTCCTCACTTTACTCATATGAGAATGTACACACCCTCCCTTCCCCTTCCCCAGTCTCAGAGACTTCTATCTTCAGTCAGTTGTCCTTTCTGTAAATTTCTTTAAGCTGTAATTGGATCCTCTTCCAGATGCATGGGAAGTCCTTTGTCAGAGGAACTGATGGGGACAGAGCTTCTATTCGAAGGAACAAATTATAATTAAATCATCAAAAGACTTGATGGGTTTGACTCTTTTTGTGGTAGAAATCCTGTTTTACTGGCAACTATTTTTAAGGAAACTTCTATCAAAATATGCATGTTTGTTCACTTGAAGGTCAAGTGATTGATTTTATTTTCTGTCAAATGTAAGATTTTAAATTTATAATGATATGTGTGTGTGTTTCTTTGGAAATTTCAAAATCAGCCTTCACACTGTACTCTTGACCTTAGAGATCTCCAATGTGCAGGCACTATTTGAACCAATTCCCCCAAATGGGCTTAATTTTTTCTCTCTCTCTTTCTGTGTGTATGGCCTTAGTCACATGCAGAAGCTGTACAAGCAGCAGTGGGTGCACACCTTTGCTTAGGAAGGACCAGAAATCAGCCAAGACCAAGATTGGTGAGGAACTCTATGCTGGTTCTATACTGTTTGTGAGATTTTTCACATCTATCTTTTGGAAGATCATTTGTACAGCTCTGTTTTAGCCCTTAAAGTGAGTCAGTAGGCACTAAAATTAAAAACAAACATCAATTAGCACGGAAATAGCATCTAAATATTCAGGGAAGTGTTTTATTAGTAGGTAATTAATCACAGGTTGTGCTCCATAGCTTTTGCTATCAAGACAATAAATCCAGAAACTAAGTGCAAACTTGACTTCTGCTTGCCAGCTTTAAGAACTGATAAGCACATATGTTTTCCTACTCCCTAATCCTCCCTTGCAGTTTTTGTGACCACCACAAAAACTCAGTGGTAGGTTTAATGAGGAAAAGTACAATTCTGTATGACAGAAAACTCATAAAAAAAGTGGATTCAGAAAATATGATCCTAGCAATTTCAGGTCCTATAATCTCCTAAATTGTTGTAGATGAACAGATTATTGTGGAAATGAAAATGTATTTCTTGTCACTGCTACAACTTAGATCCAGATGCTGAGTATCACACTATTTTCCTTGTTTTGGCATACGAAAAGCCAATATTACTTGAATATTTAAGATAGATTTGCTATATCTCATACTGACACTAAATTCTTGTAACAGCAGGAATAAACTTTTCAGGTGACTTAGAATGGAAAATGTCTCATTTGTCTGACACAGACAATAACGATTTCTCATTTTCAAGCAGATTAAATGACCTATTGTGTGAAAAACAACTGAAGTAAATTTGCTGTCATGCATGCTTTCTGCCCAGGTGTGAAACGTTTTTATCATGTACAGATACAGTCCTGCTTTCTGCTGTAAGTGAATAATTTTCTTTGCACTACATTTTGTTTACATTGGTGGCCCACAGAATGGCTGATTGAGAAAAAGCTTAAAACTCAGAGCTGGTGCTGATTGGTTTTGGTAACCAATATTTCTATTAAGAAAGGTTATTTTTTTCAATATTCAAAACTACACAGGAAGCCTAAGGAATAGGTGATTCTCTGAGCACTGGCTCATGTCATCACCCAAGAAATTGGCATGGAAAGCTGCTTGGGAATATGAACTGTTTAGTAGAAAAGTTTTGCCCAGGAAGATGCTGATAAGATACCAAGGATGCAGAGACCTGTAAGTGTTGGTAACCTGACCATGCTGAGAAAGGAAGAGAGAATGGCTTTGAGAGGAAGTGTCAGCTGAAGGGGCTCGGAAATGGGTGCAAAGACATTGCCTCCTTCTGCATGTGGATTGTTGCATCAAACATGTTACAGCAAAAACAACCATGAAAAGTGTATCTACCATTAGTCCTCTCCTTATTCATCTTGCTGGCATTTAAAGATCAAGTTTTATTCTTTAAATGTAGGTGCCCATTACTGACACAACTAGCTGTGTTTGTAACAACTATTAGGAAGACATTTGGCCAGTAGGAAGTGATGAGAGAATAGTTTTTCCATCAGCTAAATCTTATCCTTTCTCTCCCATGCTGAGTCTTCATTAGAAATTAAAAATAACTCATGTTCTTATTATTATTTTTTTCTTTCGCTCCCTTTAAACTAACCTATTCAGTAGTTTTCCATAGAAAACCAATGTAATTTCTCAACAGTCTTCTGGCATGCTCCCTTTGTCTTCCTTTTGTGTCAGTCTTAGAGTCTATTTAAAAAATGGAGGATCTTTAAAAACAGAACATTTCTGACATTTGTGACAAGACAAATTTACATTGCTGTGGCAGTGTTAGTACCCATCTTGCCAACATCCTGCTTATCTCACTCACATAATAGCAAGTGGATTTTTAAACTTATATATTAGGACCTGCTGCTGTTGGTAAATTGTATATGCACCAATGCTCACAATTCAAATAAACAGGTGACAGAAACAACAGTAAACTCTCAGTCTTTGACAGCTTGTTTCTTCACCATCACCACTGGTTTCCCAAAGGGGCAAACACAAACCATTTCTTGCTGCAGCTCTACTCAAGGGTTAAATTAACATGTGCTTCCAGATACAGAATTCTCCCTGAGGGGGAAGTATGTACAAAAATGAAACAACACAATATCCACTATTGTAAAATTCTCAAAGGCAGATGTGTACAAAAAACTCTCCTTGTTCCCCACTAACATTAGACAGCCCTGGAGTCTGTCCAAGCACAACATTTAGATGAATAGAACATTTTAAAATAGGATTTTAAAACAATTAAATAAAAGACATACTTTGAAGAGGTACCATTTGCTTTGCACTTCATACTCCCTTGCCTGCTTCTGTTAGAAAAATAAATACACATCCCAAATGACAGGCTGCTGAAGATATTGTCCAGTAGGGACATCTACTTCTTCCCAGAGCCTGTAAAGAATTGTTTCAGTAACTTTGAAGATATGTTTTTGACTGTAACATAAAGAAGTGGTTTCAGAGGTCTAAGTAATAATATGTCCTTTGTTGAACACTGCTTCTTTTAAACTAGTTGATATCATTATTTTTTATCTGAACCTCAGGTGCAAAGCAGTCTTTCAGGAAGTGAATCTACAAAACCACCCCAAAATCTCTCATGTTTAGTTTGGAGTTTTCCCTACTCTGCAAATGACAACAGTAAAGAATCTGATAAAAATGTAATATGTGTTCAAATAGAGGCTTAGCAGTTTAAGTTTTGGGAGCTTGGTCATTTTAGCTGTCAGCTCGAACACAGATGGAAGTGTAACAAAGGGTAGACTGAGCTTTAACCACGTGTACCCACATTTACAATCAGGGTCACTTGAGAAGAGGAGGTCAGCCACAGATCCATTCAGGACATTCCAGCCTTATCTTTTCCTCAGACACAGGTGGCCTGCCCCAGCTGTTTGACACAGCTCACTCCAGAACTGGCAAGTTCAGGACCATGCCAGCAGATTGGCATTGTTTGCGTGACTGTGCCGTGGAAAAACTCTGGAATCAGTACAACCAGCTATTTGTCACTGCTATGCAGGGTGTTGGTACTAGGAACATGGTTTTCCTTCTGTAAGTCCTCCTAGTCCTCAAGAAGTCCATGTAGCCAGGCTAATGGGGGAGTTCAGTTTTTCATGCCTGGATGAGAACAGCCGAAGCAAAAAATTTAAATATTTCTATAACCAAGCATTTTCGTCTTTCTTCACTTCACTGAACCCAAGATTTGTAGTTCATGCTTCCTTTATTTGTTGTGCCCTCATCATGATCTCTTGCTGAACCCCTAAGTTCTTCTTTAGACAGTAAAGATAATCAATTCTCACACTCAGTACTTGACGCTTAAACAAGTATTCAGCAAACTAAAATTAAAACCCACAGCTTTCAATTATTTATCTTGCAGACCCAACTTGGCTTTCCCATTTCTGATCCAAGGAAAGTCATTTCATTTTGGAGGACATCTCCAGTAGACAGGATAATCAGGCACTCACTGAGGTTGGCTGAAGCATTTCAATCAACTCTGAAGATGCAAACACCACTGCCTAGGGCCTGGTTTTGTTTTGTGTCACTTACATGATCACTGCTTGTGGCTGGACAGCACAACCCCTTGGTGTGAGGGAAGGATGGCCCCAGGAGCAAGTGGCAGAGCAGGCAGAGCAGGATGCCTGTGGGTCTGCTCATCTCACAGGTTTCATGGGCAGCCTGCAGAAAGTAACCATCTTCCTGAGGGACAGCTTGTCCAGGAAGGTCCAGCTGTATCTAAAGGACAGTGTCACACTAACAGGCACTACATGAACAGGTATGGTGTGCAGCCACCCATTTTGCTCCAGCCACAGCCTCTAGCCAGATCCAGGGCTGTGCTTCCAGGTTTCTGTGCTCAGGCAGCTCACCTATGCTACAGCTAAATAGACCACAGGTGTGAAAATGGACAGGAAAGCTCTGAATGAAAAGCAAAGCTAGTGGGCTCACATTCATTAGCTGGTTAGCATGTCAGTTCATATGGCACAATTTTCTCCACTGGTAGTATAAAAGGAAATAGCACTCCAGTCAGTCAGTGGTTTGCATGTCCCAGGAGTCCCATAATAATTTCATGTCATAGTCTGCATGCAAAATGTGGTTCTATGGAGTGGAAGAAGTTAAAAAGTCATTGTATTTTGTGGCCCTATGAGGTGCTGATAAATGAATTCTGCCTTTTTCAGACTCAATCAGTGAGGCCACACATGGGGGGGAGCTGGATTTTCTCTCTGAGTGTAGGACTGCCGTTATTATAATATTTATCATTAGCAGCGTGTGCACACACGGCGCAGCAGCACCTCATCCATATTCATGCTTTATGTGCTGGTGCTCTGCAAGCATGAAGCTCAAAACCACTGTCCTGCTGTATACAAGTCACACAGATGTACTGGTGCAAGTCACCCTAGTCTGCAGATGCCCTCTGGAGGTACCAGATGTTCAGACAAAAGGAGGATAGGAGCTGGGAGATAAGTCATGTAAGGTGCAGCATGAAGAGGATATGCAGAAAGTGGTTCAAAACTGTTGGTGCAAGCAGATTTGTGTAAGTATTACTACTTCATTCCTAGACATTTTTGTCCTGTCTCTTCAAGGCACTTTATAAAGAAGTCAATATTGTGATCCAAATTTTCCTAAAGCACAAGAGCTTCCACAATTTCAGAGTTCTCCCTTTTCTCCCTTCCAGGCCTGCCTTGCTCTGGGTATTTGGGATGGCTGACTATGTTTTCTCTGTCCCTGAGCAAAGCACTTCAACAAGGACAAGGTGATCAGGCAGGGTATCTCCCTGCTGCCAACCTGCACCCACTGTATTCAGTGAAAAATAAATGGCAAGGAAATGAACCAACTTGGTGTTATAGGTCATGCAGCATCACTGCTGTTTTCAGAGATTGCACCTTTATGACCTTGTCTGGGGACTCTTCAGCTGCAAAGCCAATGACCTCCTTTGTCACCTCACAAATGCCTCCTTCCTGTGAGCCTTGTGGACGATGTGCATCTTTGTTTAACAGGACATACAGCTTTGAAGAACGAGGAAAAGATTACTGATAGTGATGTGAACTCAGAGCAGGCATAAGTCACCTTTCCAGGAGACCTCAGCTCTGATTAAAGCACAGTTGAAAAATGTGCCTCTCCCAAGAATTCCCCTTGTAGCACTCCCTGTTAAATTTTCCAGATTACATCAGCACATGACAGACTAGGAAAGAAATATGACTACAATTTTGAACATAAAAAACAATTCTTAAAAAGAATGATTTTTTGAGTCTTAGTGTTAAGATCATAAACCTTTGCTGCTTAGTTAAAAGGGGCACCAATTCATTTAATGATAGTAAAGATTTATACAGCCTGTGTGATACAAGACATCACAACAAATGATACAGCAAGTCCTGGCTCTCTCAAAATCCCATTGTTGATGAAAGTAGCTAAAATGAGACTAGGTGATGAAAAATGATGAACATTTATAGTAAAAATATTTTAAAAATCTGAACTTGAGGTGCAGCACTGCTTATTTTAAAACAATAAATTAGAAGGCGCTCCCTTTATGTTCCTATGCATGTAGCACAGTGAGAGTGAGTTCTGTTTTGAGAATATGATGCTTCTCAGATGTCATTAATTTGAACAGGAGGTCAGCAAAAAAATGGATTTACAAGACAGAGATAGGTCATGATCTGATCTGTTTTGCACAAGAATAAAAAACTCAACATTCAAAGAAGAGAAAAAAACATTTTGGAACACTGTTGACAAAGGATCAGAGCAGTTTCTTAAAACATGTCTTGGCAGTACTCTCTGAAAGCTTCTGTGTCACTAATAAGAATGTCACACTTGAAGGAGCATTGTACTATTTTGTAATCTACCACATGAAATCTGGTGCCCAGCCACAGGTTAAATGCACACAATGAAATTCTCTTTACTCCCACCACCAGTTCTGTCACTTACTACACTGAAGTCCGCAAAAATACATATGACTCAGAATATGTAGGCTGTGGCTAGGCAGAGAAAGTTCATTCAAAATTGATTTTCTTTCAGGCGTTCCTGATACTCCCTGTTTCAATTGCTCACCTACTGTACAGTTGAGTGAGCACTTAAGGAAGTTGCAAACTGATGCAGCCTGTCTGGGACATGAAGGAATGTGGAGCAGGATAATCACAACATCATCAACCCAATTCTCCAAGGTAGCTGGCCAATAATACTGTTCTAATTGAATAACTTATCCACAGCTATTTCCCCTGGGAGAGCCTACGGCTTCAGCTCTCTGCGTAGGCAGATGGTGCAGCATACACAATGAAACCTGTAATTTTCTCTCACTACTGAGCATGTTAACAGTGAGCTGTTTTCCCAGTACTGCTAGCCCATTAATATTTTATTTTAACTGGTTTTCTCCAAGTTATTATGCACCATGCAGCAGAGAATGGAGAAATCAATGATACATTTCATATTATTTTTACAGCCAGCTCACTAAGCTACCCCCTGCTCATTAAGGCTTCTGCTTTGCTAATCAACAATTGTATATGTCATCATCAGGTATATGCTGAAATGAAAGTGTCATAATTAAAAACAAAGGTGCATGAGTCACCGGAGCCCTGAATTACTAACTAGCAGCAAGGCATAACAAATAGGCTGCAAGTGAATTTCAAACCTGCAAGGCTGTTTTTTAAAACATGCATTAATGAGCATGTGCCGAGCATATTTCTGACTCCGAGGCTGCTGTCCTGGTCTTGCTCTCTGAACTACACGTCTTAGCCATGCACTGCCGTCCCCTTGTCCCCAAATGCTGGAACAGCACATAATCCTCAGCAGCAAAAGCGGATGAAAGGCAAATGCAGCCTGGGAGGGCAAGGCAGCAGAGACAGCCCATCAACAGTGTAACAACATGACAGATGACAGACCTAGAGGCAAATCCAGGCCTGCCAGCAGATCTGCCTGTAGAGCCTGCCAACGAGCCAGATGCAGCTACTGAAAAGATATCATCCCTAGCTTAGCATCTGGGTCTTGCTGTGGCCAGCCATACTTCATGTGCTCCATGTCCTTACTGCTGACCCCAGCTGCTGGGAGAGGCTGGAGCAATGAGGGAGAGCTCGACTGCATCAACAACAGTGCATTTATATTTTGCTAGTATATGGACTGTGAATATAAAAAATGTCAATCTGCATACAGTATAATTATAATTTATTTTAGCTCTTCTGGCAGCATATATACACTGTTTCCCCTCTCCTACTGTCTCTGAAAAAAGACAGCTCAGGGATTCATTCTTTGTTTTCCATTTCTACTCAGGAGTACACACTTAGCTACTTCACCATCTCTTAGAAATAGCAGTACACTGCAAATCTATGTGTGATTAAACTTTGGCATTGAGATGCAGCAGTTCTTGTCCCTGGAAAGGTAGAGTTCTTTCTAATTCACAAGTATTTCAGAGCTTGGCTTGTAGTATTAACATCAAATAAATCTTTGTCAAGTGACTCAGGTGACAATTGAGGGAAAACTAATGATATGGCATCACAGAAAAGGTAATTGCCTCCATTGTTAGGTACTTCCCAGGTCAGGATACATGCACAGCATTTCAAAAATACAAAAAAAAGGTATTCATTTGTTCACCCTGGCATCCTAATCTGACTACAAAAATGTATTAATAAAATCATCATTTTTCCTTTTATAAAAGTTAGGGACATTCTTTTTGGATGATTCTACCCCCCTTGGAGTTCGGCACTGCTTTTCTGCATACTAGTAATTTGCTCAGTCAGTCAAGCAAAATGTAAATGTAGATCTTCAAAAGCATCCTATTGAGGGCAGGGTGGGCAAGGTTCTGTTCTCTTATTTTCTCATCTATAATAGTTACTAAGAAATACTTTAAGCACATGTTTATAAATGCATTCTTCATCAAATATGTAGTGTTGGAAATTATTGATTTGTAATGGAAATTTCCTTAGACTTGTTTAAGTCTAAGTGCATTTATAGAAACCAAACCATATTGTCCCTTTTGGTTCAAGGCAGGATTAATCTCACTTACCTCAGGCATCTAAGTCACACTAGGATCCCTTTTAAGTCAGTGGAAAAATAGAGGCCCCTTCAGAAGGCTATTCATCTCGTCCTAATGTAGGCATCAGAACAATTCATCTGAAATGAACCCTTCTGTGAAGACACCTATGTCTTTCTATTAATTATAAAGGAAGCCCACAGAGACTAGCTTTGAATAGGTTCCTCTTTTTTACTCTTGTGAGATCAGGTGAGATGTATCCCACTCTTCATGTTTCTTTGGCTGAAGAGGAACGTGTAGACAGAAAACCAGGAAGTTAAAAGAGCACAGTCCTTCGTTTTAGATTCATATATATTCCCATAATTAAGAAAGGATTACCAAATAAGCTGAATCACAAAGCTACTTTTCTCTGTCTAACGCCACAAAGCTGGAAATAGCACAATTCCCCATATACAGCCTTTGAGCCATTTGCTGTGGGAATATCTAGTTCTCTTAGTGAATCAAGCAAAGCTGGAAGATCTCTTGACACTGATTCCTTCTTCTTTTCATTCCTTTTTTCAAACATATAAGAAGATCCCAGATGTATAAAGACAGCCTGCACTGGAGACCTGGTCTATTCTGATGTTAGCGATTCTTGTAGTTATGGGAATATTATAAGGCAAAATTATGGAATATTGAAAAGGACACTGGATATGTTATGAGCTTTGTAATCACAGATGTTTTGAGAGGGGCACTTATGTGATCAGCTCTGATGAAGATTCAGTCCTGTAACTAAAACTGCTTGATTACTCTGTGGATGGTATAAGAATTTTTCCCAGTAAAATCTTATTATTTTATTCTACATTTTGACGGACAAACATGGTATAAACCAATTGGTTCAAAATTTTAACTACCCTGAAAAAAACCCCAAACAGTCTGTTTTAAAAATTTCCAAAATTAACTTTTAAATATAAACATTTCTTTAAAACATTTATTTAAACTATACAAATAAATACCATCTGTTTTGAAGAAATGCATTATTCAGTACTGGAATTGGTTTTCCTTTTGCTTTTAGCTAGCTGAGTACTCTGTATGACAAATTACTTTACAGGTTAACATAAAATAAATTCAGAACTGCCAGAAAATTGAAAAATTGGTTATTCACATGGCAGTACTGTGGGGTTAGTACTTCATCTATTGTTCTGCTTTTGCTGTGCAATAAAAACAGTTTTGAAAGCTGTTGTTCTTTCTCTTTAGGAGAGGTAGAATATGGCAATTCAAGTTTTTCCAGAGCATCCTGTTTTTGTCTGGGGTCACCAGTGCAGAGGAAATGGGGTCACCAGCACATCTCCATACTCACAGACTTCTCTGAAGAGGAAGGAGCATGTTGGCTATTATTGCTGAATTCTCATGCATTGAAAAAAATTAGCTTTTTGAGTGTACACAGTTATTTTAAATATGCTGATGTGTCTTCAAGAGCAGAAGCAAGAAGCTAAGTCATCCGGTGCTTTAAAATATGGAAGAGATGTGGAACTGTTTTTAATGAAAAACACTACTGCCAAAACCTACAGCTGCTTCCATGGGCCAGTCTCATTTTCTTTACTTTACTTCAGAACCAGATGCAAATGGTAGGAACTTTTACAGGTGATTTTTTAAAGCTGACATTCAATAAGAATGGCATTAAGTTGCTTGCATGGCTGTTTTCATCAATACATTAGGTTTACAGAAAAGTGTTTATATTGAAGGAAAAACTTGCAGACACTCAGCTTACTGCAGATTCCAGTGTGGGGAAAAGTACCTTGACATCCCGTAGTTTCATCTCATCTGAAAGGCAGAAATCACTGTGCAAGAAACAGCTTTTCCAAGTGCACAGGTAGGGCCAGATCCATTTCCCTGGGAGATTAATGGGAAGCCTTTTATTGACTTCAGCTGAGACTGAGGACAGCAATAAAGATACCTGGCTCACAGTTCTCTCCTCTAACCAAAACTACTAAAACATGCTTTATAAATCCTTCCTTAAAGGCCTTGACTTGTTCTGCTACTGCTGATCGCCAGAGACGAATTCTGGCTGGTATCTCCATCCACTTGTAAATGAGTATTACCAAAATCAAAATGGTGAAACTGTTATTTCCTGTAGAAATTCAGACAATTTCATTGTCTGCAAATGAATAATAACTTACAGCTGCATCGTTCAACAAAATGAAGATCATTTACTGCAAATTCTATAGGATTTATTCAGGTGACTAGCAAGTGAGAAGATGACATCAAAAATTTTCTAAATTTGCATCAGCACTACTGGATCAGTCCCACACTGGTATAGTATGAAGTAGTGGAGAGGGTACCCTAAGTCATGTGGGATCACCCCAGATCTATAAACAGAAAATGGTAATTATAATCAAGAACGGCCCCATGCCATAATCCTCCTTTATATGAAATAATAAAATAAGAAAAATGAGAATAAGAACAACTCTATCTTTTACCTGTTTTAATCTACTCTGTCCAATATTTCTTCACGGATTTATAATGTAAGTATGTAGTAAATACTACACATTCTGTCTTTACCTGCTCTCATGATTCTTTGGTCACAATATTCAACATAGTGTGATATGACAGAATGCAATCTTATGACAGAATGCAGTCAGCTAAGATTTAATATCCTTTTAATTTTTATCTAAAGATTTTGATAGAAGAGAAAGAGCATAAACTGTTCATGGGAAAACATAAGTATTTGGGATAGAACATTTATATTTATTTATGTAAAGGAACATATGTACATATATAAACAACTTGGGAATAAATAGAGGGAAGAAAATACTGACTGCAAATGAAGCAAATGAGTTATAAACTCTAACCGTAGGAAAAATACATCATATAAATGAATACTGCAATAAACCCCTGTTTTATAAGCAGTTGTGACCTGTTTGAGGAGGAAATGCAAAAGTCTGCCAAAAGCATATCATATCCATCTGTCCAATTTAGAGTAGTAGTTCGGTTTTTACTTGGACAGTTCTCAGCCCAATCCTGTTAATACTTACATATATTAATAGCCTTGTTCCTAAACTTATTCCAAAATCATCAACTCAGCAGAGTGGAATGATGTGTAAGTAAGATGACGTGTAGCTGAGATGCTGTATAGGGCCAAACATGTGCCTAGGCATATGCAGGATAAAGCTGAAAAACTGTAATATTTAGTCATCACTGTAGTGCTAGCCCCAATATTCACAGGCATGTTTTATGTTTCTATCTTAATCTGGATTTCCAGGACCATACAAGCATCATTAGGATGAAGATTTCTGTGTTTTTATTCAACACTGCATTTCAACAAACTTCTACAAGACCAATACTTGCATTTCTCTTTCAGCCTAAGTTTTCAGACAAATCTGCACAGAATCAGATTTTGCTTCCCACACCTAATGGAGTACTCTTTTGATAGAATAAGTACTCTTTGAAGAAGATTTCGAACTTCTCCCTGGCAAACTGATTTCTCCAAAGTCTTAGCTAGGTATTATTCTCTAATCTTTACTGTCACTGTCCTACTGTATTTTAAAAGTTCTTCTCTGCACTATGTGAAGGATGGTAAGCAGGACATTTACACAGTGAGATGAAACAAACTCAGATCCAACATCTGGAAATTTTGAATTAGAGGAAGACTACACCATTTTAAGAAAATACAAGTGATATCCCCACAGGAAATACGTTTTAAATCCTGTGTAGATGTGTGATTTATAGTACTCCTTTCTGTTCAGCATTTTTCTAGGGGCCAGCTTTATTGTCTTATATCCTCTCATCTGATGGTTGCATTCTGAAGGTTTTAGTTATCTCATCTGATGTCTGTACTTCTCCTCAGGTTCCCAGTGTAAAGTTAGGCATTTGACTCTTCCAGGTACCAATATTGTAGGCAGTGTAGTCTGTGGGACTGTATCAGTAAAGTTTTGGGGTTTTTTTGATCTCTGGTGCATTTACGTCTCATCTCCATGTGTATATCTGAACAAATATTATTTTACCACCTCAGAGAGAGTTGTAAAGACAAATCAGCTGCTCAGGTAAGACTATACTGAAGTTATACAAATACTAAAGCAAAGATAAAACATGTTATTGGGTCATTTAGAGCCTTGCCCAGAGGGTGTTCTGGGAAAAAAAAAAGCAGTATTTCCCTGCAGTGGTTAGCTTCCCTGTTTAAACCAAAATGCCTTTTCAGCCTCAGAAATCACAACCACAGTCTTCTAATACTAAATTATTGACCATTAAGCAAGTGTCTTGGTTATTCTCCAGAATGTTTCTACCCACTGAAAAATAACATACGGCTGCTTTATAAGATTGCACTAAAACCTGCCCTTTATTTATCAGAGTTTTGATTTTCTTGGAAAGTATTGTGTGTGTAGAATTTGGGATGCTCATCCACCACTGCTGTGTGTTCAGCCTCTCTCACCAGTTTTCTAGCACAACATAACATAACATGTTAAACAGCTTTAATGAAAAGCCTTATCAGACACAACTTGTTTTTTCTCTCTGGCTAGTTTGCAAGCTGGAGATACAGGCTCTAACTCCTAAGCCTTCTCTGTCAAGCTAACCTTAGGGGTGAAGGAATATTCAGGGATTTGCTGTTTGCAACCAGGCAAAACTTCACAGCTTTATTTTGATTTCCCAAATGTAATTGCAAAACATACTTTATCTGACTATGTCTAACAAGTGCATTTTAGCACAGAAGTAATTTATTAGCTATGAAAAAAATAAGTTACACTACTGCCCTCTTTTTTTTTCCTACCTCCTTTTGACTTTAGACACCTAGTGAGATACTAATGTGTTATCTTCTCTTCCAAAAGTACAGCAGTCCCCTCTTTCCCTCCCTCCCTCAGAATGGCAATGTGTAAATTGTTTATTTCTTTCTGAATGCCTGTTTTATATTTCAAGGAAATTTTTATTAAATTGAATATACGTACCAGGGATTTAAACAACCTGACTGAAAGGAGGCCATACATTCTGTTAAGCCCAGTTCTATTTTTCAGATTTCTAGGCTTTTGGGACCAGACTGGAAATAGATGTTTCTAATGGAAGACGATATACATAGTGAAGATGCTTGCCTAGAGAGTGACATGTCCACATAGCATCACCTTTCAGCTCACCTCTGGATGAAATTTAGTTTGATAGCCTGGCCCAGATCATCTCAGTGCTTAGCTCTGTGTCTCTGCAGGGCTCATTGATCCATGAATACAGTCAAGGGAATTCATATCAAAGCACATAACTGTACCACATTTCTGCTTTTTCAATCAGCACAGATGGAAGTCCAGATCTGCCAGTATAAGCTGTATAAATGAGCTCCCCTAGCCTCTAATCTACTAATAAAGCATAACAGTAAGAATGTTGTAGTAAAAGATCGTGCTAAAGAAGAAAATCTGTAAACCTTCTGTTTTTTCCCCCATGCATGGAAAAAATAATAAAATTATTTTAGTGAGTTACCTTTAAAGGAGCAAGTCTATTTTTATTAAAGAATCAGCATGTCTTCCTCCCTTCCTGCCAAGCAACAGGCACAGACATATCTCCTTCATGGCCTGATAAACCAAATAATAGTAATTGTCTTTTCCTCTTTTCTTTGCCGTCTCTAAGGCTCCATATGCTGCCATTACTTGTCTGATTTACTACAAGCACCCAAAGGAAACAGTCGCCATCGTTGCCTGAATTTTCACACCAAACTAATGACTTAGCAGATTTTAGTGGCAACAGAGGGAGACTTTTGCAAAGACACTGCTATGCTGAAGTGGCTGGGCACTCATATTCTGAAAGCTAGGAATCTGAGCTGGTGATTTTCCAAGAACTTTATCATGATACTGAATATTTAACAAGTGTTCATGCATTTTGGTCACACCTACTATGGCACATTACAAGGCAACAGTTCTTTGAATTTCAGGGATAAATTTTGGATACTCCTTTTTTGTTTTGTTCTGTAGTTTTCCATCTGAGTGTTACTTTTCATGTCCTCAGTGCATACATAAGGAGAAACCAGTGATGCATGGAAGAAAACAGGGTTAAGTATCATCAGATAATAATTACATTAGAAAAACACTGGGTTTGTTGCTCTTGCTTTTTTCCCAGAAAAATTAGAAAACATACTTGAGAGAGGCTTGTCAAGGATGTATTAATGCTGCCTTGCCAGTACACCACCTCCAGGAGGGTTAAGAGAATTGGACATCTTGATTAATCATCTTGGGGTTTTTTAATGTAATCCAAATATTCAGCTTATTGAAGCAGGATTTTTCCTGACCCCAGGCAAGATGGCCTCTTCCTTGTGTTTCAGATCAAGGGGCTGTTGAAAATGATGGAGAGTAGAGCAAGTATCAGGGAGAAAGTACCAAAAATGTAATTACTGAAAGGTGATATGAGCTTCTCTTAATCTTCAAACTTTTTTTAACTCTATGAGACGATTTTGGCTCTGAGGGGGGGAAAAAAAGAGCGGCAGGAGTCCCATCTAACTCACAGAGCTATTCAGAGTGGGGATAGGTACATTACAGCCTGTAAGGCACTCAGCAGCTGTGATAATGGCAAGCAGACAATACAGACTTCTAGATAGGCTTCTGAATCCTAAAACTGTAAGTGTGACAGTCCCACACCTGAGTCACATGCAGGACCACAGAGGGGAACATACAGGCTCCTTAACCTTAATACCACCCAGTCAAAGATGTTCTTTCCTATCTTGAATATTTCCCCTGGTATTTTGCTCCTTTTTTTTGTTTTGTTTCTTTTTCTTCCCCCATCCTTTTTAAACACCTCCCTACTGTTATATTCAGGTAACTGCAGGACATTTACAAGTTTCTGATAGAATATATGAGGGGAGATACAAGGAGGTTTTTGCTCACATGTGAAAGCAACATAAGCCCTTTTTTCAGAGACTTCAGCATCTAAAAATATAGAATCACAGAATCAGAGAATGGCTTAGGTTGGAGGGGACCTCAAAGGTCATCCGGTTCCAACCTTCACGCCTTGGGCAGGGACACCTTTCACTAGACCAGATTATTCAGGGCATAGGAAAACAGAAGATAAGGCATAAACAAACTGAAGAGATGCATCTATTGCATGGACAGACGTTCCTCATCTTGAGCTGGGACATGACTGGGGAGAGCAATTTGGGTCTGGAAGACAGTCTGATGCATTACATAACTCAAGCAAGGAGAAGGATGAAGAAGCATGCAGGTATGCCTTAAGACACCAGGATAAAAGGGAAGGTGTGATGCGGTAGGAGGGAGAAAAAAAGGTTTATTGGACTCATCCTGATAATTGAAAGATTTAATTGCAGGTTTCTTCCCCCCCTCACGGAGTAGCTGGTACTACTAGAAAAAAGATGATTTTAAGAGCACACTGAAAGCTCTCTGCTGCCTTTTGCAGAAGATTAATGCAGTTTTAAATTGCAGCTTTATTGTCTGTTGGCAAAGTGACTGCCATGAAGGGATTTAAAACTGCAAATTCTTTAGCATAGTCAGACATACTTTTGAAAAATGAAGTCCTCTTCTGCTCAGGGGATTAGTTTAACTTTTTATGACATTCATTTTTGTAATTCTTTACTACTTCTTTATCTTGTGTTTGCTTTATGAGGTTATTATTTTTATACATAGTTTGGTAGAGTCTTAGGAAAGCTAAGAGAGACAGGTGTTTGAAATTCTAGGTGCAATAAAGAGACATAACATTTATTAGAAAAGAAGAAATGTGGCATAAATGGGAGTTGCCTTTTGTTGCTTCAATACCCAGCTCAGTTCCCACTGCAGTAGTTGGCAATGGTATTTGAAATAGGGCTGCCTTAGGTCCTTAGGTTAGGAAACACTGACAGTAAAAGTAGAGCAGAGATACAGTGGACCAAATGAAGGACACTGCAGTTCTGGATGCCAAGGTTTCAGCTTTGCCTGTCCTGTTGTGGTTCTGGTTGTGCCTCTTGAAGGCACTGACCTTCACTTATGTTCACTCAGGTTTAGAACCACTTGCTCCACAGAGGCCTAGGCAGCTTTTGTGGTATTCAAATGTCATTACACAAGGTGTTCCTTTAATATTCAGTTCACAGAGTTTCAATTAAAATAACTGCCATTTCAGATCTGACTTACAGATCAACCAGAGAACACATGCTTTAGAAAGCCATCCCATACTGATTGACAAATCCTTATAGCTGGGAAATTGACCCATAGTCCTTGGTAATGTGTTCCACCATTTGCCCTGCACCATTAACTGTTTTTTCTCTTTTCTAGTTTGAATTGATATAAGCTAAGTGTTCCATTGCTGTATTACAGACAGTTATATTAACAACCCTGGTTAATCAATATTTCCATTGGTAACATATGGGCTGATCAAATCAAAACTTAGTTTTCCTTCAATAACTTAAATTCACTGAGGCCCTTGGGTCTTTCACTGTATTTTCTAGTCCTTGTGTTATTCTCTTGTTTTTGATTTCTCACTTTTTAAGGAGTTTGCAAATGAGCTGGTGTGAGTATTCTAATAGTGATAAAAGAACCAAAGAGATATTAACTAGAGCATCCTAACACCTTTAAAACCAGTGATTGTCAAAGATATCTGGGAGGCTAGGGGAAATCTTCATGATTTCAGGAGTTTAACTGAGAATTTAAATGGAATGTAAAACAAGCTTTAAAATGTGTGTTTGACCTTTTTTCCTCATTTCCTCACTTTGTTGATTTTCTCATATCCATCTGTGTTTGGGAAGGTGTATGTATGAGTTTTTAAATATGCTTGTAAAATAAACACAGATAATTTTCAGATTTTCTAGGAATCTCATGGATTATATTCTTATTTAGGTACCTTTCCCTGCCTTTATTCTTTCAGGCCACTTTCACACTGTTGTCCAGCCCTAAATATTCAAGTTAGCCTTCATCACCCAACTGATAGCTACATACTGTCCTCGTACCATCTGATAATTGTGGTCTGCTTTCTCTTTTCTTACATATAAGTTTTCACAATCACATCTATTAAAAACAGAATGCTTTTCTTCCAGCTAATTTGCCAGTAAGTCAAGACAGCCCCATCTCACCTGTCTATATCTTTCATTATTAGCTGCTTTGTAATCTTCAGATCATCTACAAGAGTAATTAGTAAGAAGTAATGCTCATCTCACAAGAGTTAAAATGTTGCACTGATAAAAAGCACTTTAAAGCCTGGGAACAGATCCACTCAGGGTCCTGTGTATGCCTCTCGCTTAGTGATGACTTTTCACTCACATATTTAAATGATAATTACCCAGCATTTACTCCATTTAACATCCATTGTGCTGATTTTCTCTTGTTTTCATTTTTAATTAGAAGGTTGTATACCATCAAATCAAATGCCTCAGAGGAGCCAATGCAAATATAATTACCTCCAGCAGCCAAAGTTCTAGCATCACAAAAAAAGTATGTATTCGGTTCATTTGACAAGAATTCCTTACCATCAATCTATGTAAATCAACATTAATTGCATTACTTTAACTTAAGTCTTGATTTGCTTGGTTCAATATAATTCCATTTCTTTTGCCTGTGACTGAAGTCCTAAGGACAAGGCTGAGCTCCTTCCTTCTTTCCTTCCTTCCCTCCTTCCCTCCCCTCTCTCACACACACTCTTTTCTTGCTTTTAGAATAGTTTAAAGGAACAGAAAGGAGATGAGAAACTATTATCTAATCTCTTCTGCAGTGATCTGACCTCTACAATAAGGATACTGACAATACAAGTTTTTCTCAAGGCGTTTTAAGTCTGCAGGCAGAAAACACTCTAGAAATGCAATGGATTATTGCTAAGTATTGTTGTTGCTGTTCCTAATGTCAGCCTTTCAGACTAAGCACTGCACTTTAAGGCTATGTCAGAGAGTAACAACAAACTAGAGAACAAAGGGAAGGGAGATTAAGAGCTCAGACATGTAGAACCTGCTTCTCTCAGCAGCTGTGCCTCAGCCCCTGGACCAGCAGTCACGTTGGATATAATGGCAAGTTTTCAGGTCTTGAGGGCTTCAACTGATGGTCAGCTCTTTGGAGCACTGTCTCCTTAGGGCAGAAAAAAATTGGAAGGTAAACAATTAGATGGCTGCACTGCACAGGGCTGTGTGCTCTGATTAGGAGATTCTGCCTGACAGGGAGGGATGTCACTGCCTGCAGTGGTATCTGCTCCTGTCACTATCGGCGTGCGGCAGGTGACACTATGGAGGCCGAAGCTCGGCTGAGCTGCCTACAGAGTTAAAGGGAGGTGGCAAGGGAAAGGGGAAAAGAGGAAGATAGGGCTGACAACTGTAACTAACCCTTCAGTGCCTAAAGGAGGAGAAGATGGCTGGATGCAAAGTTGGTGTGTCACAGTGCAGCTACTGCAGCTGGATCAGTCCCTAAAACAAAAATAGCTGCTTATACTCTCTGTCACCACTACTGCTTAGAAATCTCTGACAGCCTGACAGTGCAACCAGGCCTTTCCCTCCTCTCCTTAGCTGAAGGAGCACCCAGAGTCACCAGAATAACAAAGCTGCTCAAGGAAACCACCATCCTGTTCCACATCCTCATGGTCACCCTACCACCACCATTGCTCCCTCAGGAGAGGAGGAAAAACAGATATACTCTATGGGTAGCCAGACCCAGACAAAGGGAAACACAGCTGCTTCAGGAAGCTTTTTTATGGATTCACTTACAGCACAGCTAGCACAAAGCAATAAATATTGGTAGCCACCTGACTACTGAAGGAACTTTATGTGGGAGAGAGGTGCAAATGCATTTCAGATACTGTCAACATACCAGTAAGGTAGCAAAGAGCTTAAAAAAGCCATAAGATATGTTGGAGAATGGCTGTGTCCCTTGGGAACTCTCTGCAGTAAGTTTGTCATCCCTGTGGCTTGTCTTGGAAAACTGTTTCTCCCTCCTTTTTGTGTCATCTTTGGGACTGCCGAGGCAGCCCCCATGGAACAGTTCAGCCAGCTGTGCATTGACGGCTTATTGTGTGGGGAGCTAGAAATGCCCAGTAAAGGTGTGCAGGAATGACCATTCACTTTCTAAAATGCAATGAGGTGCTTTATTCCCATCTATTCTCTTGAAGTCTCAAAGTTTGATAGTAAAAACTATCAAATAAAAATACAATCACTAGGAAGATACAATCTATTATATTCCACGGGAAACCTTGGTCTAGGAAGGGAGTAGTGGATGAATATTTCATACTTTAAATTCCACTGAATTATTTTTCCCAGATTGCATCACACAATAAGCAACTGTTCTAGGAATGCAGCTAAGCCTGGATTTCCACTGAAGGAAGCTCAAAAACAAACAAACAATATTTAAAAATTATTTTCACCCAAAAGTAAATTGAAGACATTTTGTTTAAATCCTTTTTGTTTTATTACAAAAAGGAATTCTAACCACCTTTTGGACAAAGACAATAATTTTTTTCATATGGCCAGGATGAGTTCTGAAAATTCATAAACAGATGTTCCCAATGCTGAGCAAGAGCAACAAGCCCATTTTCAGGATTGGATGTCTTGTGGAAACGTAATCCTCTGGCAGGGTTTATTCTATGACTAAGCTCTATTTCTGCTTTTCTGAGAGCATGAATGTGTGGTTACTTAATGGTTGTGTCAAGCTGGTGTGTTTGTAACTCCTTATAAGCTGGGGTTCAACAGTGCAGGCAGTACCAAGACAGAGAGCCATGGAAGTGCAAAAGAACATAAGAGGTAATCAAGCAGCCCAATGACAAACATTTCTTTAGGGACTGAGAGGAAAAAGAAATTAAATTATTTGTGTTTGTCCATCATGGATATGATGATACCAAATATCACCCTGGGTCTGGAGGAAAAGCTCAACCATTTGTAACTACGTCTTGTGAAAAATTTAAGTGGAATGTGTGCTCAGCCTGCAACACTGAGAATAATAAAATACCTGCACCACCTGTGGACCTTCCAATGTTTTCACATTTAATGTTTTAATGTTCTTCTGTCACGTCATATAATTTTCAGTGTTGTATTTAACTTCGAGGATCCCCGTACCATCACAAGTGTTCAAATCTCTTGTTAACAGAACTTGTATCGTGTGAGGTATTTTGACTCTTCAAAATGCTGCACAAGCATTAATTGATCTGCTTTTCGATAAGTTGGTTCTGTCCTAAAGGGCTAGAAAATGACTACACATACAGAAGAAGTAATTAAAAATATTTTACTCCTCTATTCCTTCTTTTTACCATTGTATTGGAAAGCACCAAAGATGCTTTGATGACGTACTGTAAGGCACTAAAAAATAATAAGAGTATCTATAACACCATAGAAAATTCTTGCTACTGCTTTTCTGTGTTTCTTAATGTCTTATTTAGAGTAAAAGGTAAGAGGGGTAAGAGGAAATAGCACAAAAAAACCCTGGGATTCTTCAGCAAAATACAAATCCTTACTATCTGAACTAAAACTTTAGGAACTATGTTTGCATAATGGAGAATATCCTAAAACACTGTATGTGAATCATTAGCTTTTCTGTTTATGGGCAGAAGGTTGCTAACTGTTAGCTGTGCCTCTTTCTCACTAGTTATAAACAGGGTATTAAAAGGAAACAATTGAGATACCTCAAATTATTTTAAGTGGAAAAATAGGGAGGCTTAAAAATGGTCAGCTATTTTACTTTTTATATTAAAATTTTATTTGAAAGCAATATAGCAATTGATCAAAATAAATAAAAGAAAATCCTGGTAGTATTTAGGAAACACTAGTTCTTTCTTTGATTCCAGTGAGTTTCAATTTACAATCCAAGTATTACTAAAAGCTGAACCAATACACCATCTTGCTTTTTGGTATCTGGTCCTTGGCAACTATTTGTTGAACCCAGGAAGCAAGGAGATATTCTAACCTTTATAGGGTGCAGCTGGATATTCAAAGCCTTGTGTTGTTGACTTTGCCACATTAGTACAGCCAAAAAATCAGTCTGAAAAAGAAAGCTGGAGAGAATTGGTCATCCTTCTCTCCCTCTACCCACATGAAAATTTTACCCTGTGTAGCTTGGTGACATGAGTGGTTTGTTAGCTTTTAGAGAAGGTGAGGGTATGGAAGCATCCAGCAGAAAGCAAAGGATCTAAAACCACATTTGATTATTAAAGCCTTTTCATGTATCAGTGACAGATCTATTCCCTCTAACATCATCTCCCCCAAAATGTTTTGATTACTCATATCTGGAGGTTTGTGCCACCTTAGTTTTACAGAATGTCAAATCAGTACTTAGATTCCCTGAGAAGAAATTTATGGCTGGACAATGTAGGTAAGCGCTAGAAATTGTTTAAAGCTTTTAAAAAACTTAATCACCTTTCTGCAAAAAGTAACTGGTAAAAAGTGATTTGTTAATGGCCCTGTTGGAGCAGAGATTGGTAATTTATTAACAAGGAAAAGCTACTGAAAATCTGCCTTTTTTAAAAAGGGATGAAGTTTACCTTAAAGGGTTTTTTAAACACAGTGTTTCCACTATTTGTTAATTAAAAAAAACCCATCCTGTTAGTTCTACTTTATTACTTCCATATTCTCTAAGCTTCTATATTTCAATGATCATGCTGATATCCAAGACAGAGTTTAAGTTCCTATTTCAGGCATTTAGAAGTCTAACATTTCTGTCTAAAATCTGTCATTGCAGGATCGCTTTATACTAAAAAAAAGAAAAACAGGGAACACCAGGTAGTGATTCACTTAATCCTGAAACAGGCCAGATAAATCATCCTCTGGAATTACCCATTTCTCTGCTAGGAACCTTAGGGTGATGGTTTCGACTTTGACACTGAGTTAGCAGACTTCTAAAATTGAGTCCAATGGGTCTTTCCCCTGGGGGCTCATCTTCAAAGTAGGTCAGCTTGAGAAGTGCTATTAAGCTGAATGGTCCACCAAGAAAGACTGAGGTCAATGTGCTACTCATAAAGTCCTATTAACAACAAGTGAGGCTTTTGGTACTCATTAAATGGATAAAAAAAATACTCATAGGTATTGCCACTGCATTTTCGAAAGGTCTAAGTGCAGTGTTTATGGCTGGGGGTACAATTCAAAACTTCACAAACCTTATCACAGTGAAACATCTCAGTAACTGGCAAAAAAGAAGCACTGTATTTGGATTATTATGTCTGTGGCACTCAGCACACCATGGGTCTCTCCATCCATGACAGGAAAGTGAGCATGGATTATATGTACCAGCTTTCTGCTACAGTAATGGTAAGATCTTTTTTTCTTTTTGGAAGAAATGGTCCTACCTTTCAATGTCTCTGTGTGGGAGTTCGTAAGGAAAGGAAAATCTCTTCAGAAACCTGGCCAGAAATTAAAGGAGAAGAATCTGTTAAACACTACAACTTCAGTGAACCTTTAATGACGTGGGAGTTACAGATCACACTGCAGTCTGAGGTGGCAATCCTGAGCTTCCCTAGTTGAACATTAAGCAGAATTAAAATGAATAGAGGTAATTTTAGCTGTTATAACTGTGATTTTTGTGGACTATGGTTGACACTGAGCAAACTTCAGTCCCATTTTCAAAGCATTCCTCAGTGGCCACAATGGGGTTCTTTTGATGAACCAGAGTGAGATTTGGATGTACTCCTGCATCTTCCAGAGCCAAGAGTTTAGCCTGTGCTCCAGTCAGACTGAGGAAGAAACATGTGTGCCCTGCATCCTCCTCCTGCAGTTGTTTGTACTCGTCTTTCCATTGTCCACCCCAGCTCCATTGCTGAACTTCACAGCCATCGTGCTGATCCTCCTATATCCCAGTGCTGCCTGCAGCTGCTGGCCTGTTAAGAAGCTCAGAGACTGAAGACCATGAGTATCCTGTGTTTACCATCAGAAGGCTACAGTAATGAGTGACACCCTTGCTGACATGTGCTTCCAACACACAAGCTAGTGAGGGAAGCAGAATCTGAATGCTGGGAATGTTAAGAAAGAACAAGAAAGGGTTTGTTGGTGGTTTTTTTTTGTTTGTTTTTAATTATACTTGAGTCATGAAAGGACTTGGAGTCTTCAAGTAGCTTGATTTTACTTTCTGCCTAGCTGAGACTGAAGGAAAATGGTATGATTTCTGCTCTGTATCCTCTTCCTTTGAACTTGCTTCCCATTTTATTGGTTTTCTGACAAACAAAAAAAAATGAGAAAGAAAAGGAAAATAGGAATAATTAAATGTGATCTGTTGCATCTTGCTAATTTGAACACATAGGCATTTGTAAAGAAATCCAAACCCTCCACTGACATAATATACTGAAATTTTCAAAAATCAAGGAAATAAGATTCCCACCTTACCACAACACTAAGGTAGAGAGCAGAACTAATAACTACCAGCTGTTTTTGGTGAAACAATGCCTAAGAAGGCCAGTTAAAGACAGCTTTGATTCGTAACACTGCCCATAACTTGTCCATGTTATCAGAAGCACATGGGCAGCCCCTTGGAACAAACCAATGGCAGATGCACTCCAGGAAGAGTGGAGGAAGACTTGCCGTCTTTTAAGGGCATGAGGTATCAATGCAACACAAGAACAGCTTACTAACATAAACCTGGGTGAAGGCCACCCAGGTTTATGTTAGTAATTGGTGCATTGACTGAATCATACTCGCAAAAGACTGTGAACATAAATAAAACAATGCTTATCTGCACTTCGAAGTTTCAACAAGGTTCTTGAGGCTTGTACTAAAGATTTATTGATCCTGATCTCCAGCAACACCTCAGTGAGCCCTTCCTCTGATCCTTTTTGTTCTTCTCCATTTTTCTTTCATGCCTTGGAGGACTCATGGGATAATGTACTCAGGATACTAAAGGTCCAAATGACAGCCTCCTTTGAGTTACTCTGCAGATGTGCAAATAGCTTGGGACAAATAGTGCAAAGGTCATTCTATCCTTTACATGCTCCTGCTTTTCCTTGGCTGCCTCTGAACATGTTGCATCATTGACCAGTAGAAGGAAATGCTTAAAATATAAATGCTTATATCAACAAATAAATTCCCAGTTTGAGACAAAAAATGTATACCTTTTCCCTTCATTCCTTTGGGTTTCACTCTGATTGCTTATGCATTTGACACTTCAATATAAAAATAGATTCTTAGTAATTTAAGATTGGTCTATATCACTCATAGTTTTGAAAATTATGCTTCCCAGGCCATACTGTATACACTATTCTGAAGACAAACACTAACACAGATTAAAGAATTTGACTGCCAGAAATGGAATTACACCACAGCACTGGCCATAAGATGCTGAATTTTAACTTTAGTTACATCTGTTTTTCTCTTCTCATCACAGACATCTGCTCTAACACAGCTTCCTCTGGTTAAGCGCTGTCCTTGCATGACACAAGAGCATATAAATTATCTCACAGTGATGACTTTTCTTGGTCTTAGAAAACTGAGAGCCAGACATGGTTAAGGGATCCTTTTTAAAATACTGAGGTAAAAAACCCTTACCCTTTAACTGTGTCTGGCTCTCAATTTTTTAAGGAAAAGGCATCAATAGGAGATAAGTTCAGTTTAGGGGCACTGGGTTGTCTCAGTAGTCAATTAAAACCTTTTGTTCCTTCCAGAAGGTAAGTCAAAGCAGGGACCAACTATCTGAAGAAGCAGACAGTTTTTTCATAGTACTCACATGGATCTCTGCAGCTCCCATGTGTAAGAGTTGTGTCCTCCAGACCTCCTAAGAGCAGCAGGTTAGAGGGACAAGGCAGGCTGAGAGCCCAGCTCAGCTGGGAGACCCAGTTACTAGTCTGCCCACTTACTTTCTCTATACCAATATTGGCCTTTCTGAGACATAAAGAGCTGAAAATACCCCCTCAAATTGTATAAATAATATAACTCTTATGTATCATAAAGGCATAAAAGAAAAAATGTACTCAAAATCTCCCACAGCATGCACCACTGCTTTGCTATACCTTGCAGCTGGATGTCTTGAGGAATACACACCAGTAATGTAACACAGAGTATATCTCCCCCCAAAGATTAACTTCTACTCTTCTGACATTTTAGGTTATACTCTTCTCCATTCCAGTTGAAAATACAATTAACCGTTTCATTTTTAGCAGGTTGAATCCTAGGAGAAAAAGGATGACTTTGGACACTAAATGAAAGGCATTTGCACTGTTCTAATGGTGGGATTGTTTAATTCATATCAGATGGCTTTGCTTAAAATGTTGTAATAAAAACAGCTCACATAAACACTCTTGTGAGGTATTATTCACTTGTGTGATCTGCAATAGAATGACGAAGAGTATAATTTTATATAATTATCTTTAGTGATTGTAAATGTTAATAAATCATTGTAAATAAATCTTGTAAATCAGAGACAAAAATATCCTCTCTGTTCAGCCGCTAAAGACAGACCAGTGCCTTCAAATGATGTTTCATCTCATCCTTGAATAGCAGTGTGGGACAGCTGGACTGCCCTCAGTGTGACTGTCTCTCCCCACTGATCATAAAGAGTCTGGATACAGGCTGAGAGGGGAACAATTCATTCTGGTAGTGTAAGCCAGGTGATATGATCCCCATTCTGTGATGCAGGAGGAAACTGCTCTGGAATGTCTCATGTTGGGAACCATGTGGACAACTAGTTGCATTACTTATCAGCTAGAAGCTTAGCCTTCTGTGTAAAGTTCTACCTTTGTTGGTACATACATAATTATTTTAAGAGAGAGAGAGAGACAGACAGGAAATACTTGCTTTCTCTTGATCAAGTGAACTCAGGCAGCAATGGAGTATCACTGATACCTGAGTCTCCATTCAGAATGTTAGGGTTGTCTGTAACAAACTCCTGACAGCACCTCCAATAGGAAAACAACTCTTTGTAGTCCTCTGCTGCCTTATTTTTTATCAGATGGCCCGACTATATATTCCATAACTTTCCCCATAGAAGGCTGGATTGCTGTGCTCTGGGTTATTAAAAGGCAAACCACAAATTTCCTCCAGTTATTCTGACACATTGAAAATAGAAACCAACAGTTTAATATGAAGAATCTCACTCTTGCACATAAACAATCTTTTATATTACATATATTCATTCTATAATAAAACATCTATCTCTGTTTTACCTGCATATTTTTATAGAAAACCTGCCAATGTAATACGAGGTTTTTCTATGTAGCTGTCACATTTACGTAAACTGCATTACAGAACGTTCACTGCTTCCATTTCACTTATTCTTATCTTCCACTAAAACCTGTGTAAGTTTACCTTGAAGGCTCTTCAGGACTTCTGCTTTTATGATTTTTATTGTGTTATTGGTTTTGGTTTTTATAAGGCTGAAAGCAAACTGCTTTTGAGCACTGTCAGGATACAGAGTGATATCACAATATAGTTAATACACCTAATAGGCTTATCATCATTCCAGAATATCTGTCCAGTCAAACAGGGAAAAGCACACAGCTTGCCTGCATGATGTAGCTACATAGACACATTCTTTCTAATACAGTGGGAGAGACACAATGGACCAGCATTTCAATAGTGATATATGCCCCCATTCATATGTTTTTATGTTTAATGCAGTATGGAAATAATTTTTGTGTTTGCTACCTGTTTTCTCTGACCTGAAGAAAATTACTTCAAGTGAATGCAGTCCATTTTACTACCTACATTCTTACAGGAAATTCTTGCAAATAAATACTGTGTTACTGGGCAATACTGAAAATGCAGTGACAGGAGCCTTTTTAATGAATGTTATGCTCTTGGTAGTGACAACACAACAGGGTTTGGAATAAAGCAACTGCAGCTCGATGACAGCTTGGGAAAAGGTGTTTTTGCAGAGTGTCGCATAATGCAGTTGGCATAATTCTTGCCAATGGTAGTGAATGTAAGTACAGCAGCACTGCTTCTTCCAGCTGGATCACAAGTCCCTTGATCTGCAGCTCAAAAGTGATATGAGCTCTAAAGTATTTTTCATGTCAAATGAGGCAGGAGTATTCAAAGATACGCAGAATATACGACCGCGTTTGTAAAGGTTTACACAATGCATCTTAGGTCATCTCAACCAATACTTGTCAGTACAGTAACTTGTTAACATTGAATTGATTCTAAGCTTTTGGGGGAAAACATCTAAGCTTCCTACAGACTTTGTGTTTACATATTGTTTAAAAGGAAAAATAATTTCTCTTGGAGAAATGCAGCTTTTGTTCACTCTCCAACTGACAGCACAATGTCTATTTCTACAATCAAAATCACCCCGATGATCCAAATTCTCAAAAATCTTCTGAAGACCCCACAGCAGCCCTATTACACTACAGAATGAAATGAGTAAGAACGAGCCAGGCACCTCTGAACAACACAGCTCAGCTTGCTTGGAAGGCTGTAGTCAGCTGGTAAATATCATCTTCCCCATCACCTGCACCACGGGAATCCTGTCCTCCTCAGATGGGCTCAAAAGCTTTGGGCCCATGCAAATAGGCAAGCTGGTGGAGCTCATCCTGCTGGGGACATATTTCTGTTGAAGTTTAGCAGCAAGGACACCAAGGGCCTGAGCAGAAGTGTGCTGATCCAGAGCTCCTTCTCCTGCTGGGAGTTGCAGAAAGAGAGGAAAAACAGCCTGAGTGCCCACTGCTGCCCAGCCTGCAGGCAGAGGTGGGCCTTGTTTCCTATTACACCAAACATTTGAAATTCAACCTTTGTTATCAGGGTGGCCAAGAGAGCATTCTACTATCACATCTCCCACGAATCCTGCTTTATTCACAAATAGCAAGTCAAGGAGGGCGCCTTTCCTGGTGCACTGAATCTTTGTGTAAAGAAATCATCTTCAAGAAATTTAAGGAATTTCCCAGCCTTACTCATCCCAGCAGTGACAGTACGGTATTGCCAGCTGACGTGTGGGAAATTGAAGTCTCCCATAAGGGCAAAGGCTATCAATCCAGAGACTTCTTTTAATTGCCTGTAGAATAACTCACCAGTGCAATCATCCTGGCTGGGTAATTAAGAACAGACAGCCACAATGACATCTTCTTTGTTTTCCATCCCCCAACCCTTACCCACAGACTCTGAAACACATTAACATTAACTGAAACGGCTGTAAAACTGAACTTTCCCCATATATATGGCGCAACCTTTTTACATTGCCTGCTCTGCCCATCCCTCCTGAACAGTGAGGTGCTCTTACCACTCTGCACCAGTGACACTAAATCTTCTCTACCTAAGTTACAGATTCACAAGAGACAATGTTCAATGTTCACCTGAAGCATAATGTAAATGTAATTTTGGCAAGTGAGTGCAAATAATTAATAAAAAATGTATGTTTTAAGTCTGATACACAAAATTTGCAAGTACTCAAGTTTTTGATAACAATCTCTACAAGAATTTAAATTTTTCCCTGGAATTCCAAAAGCACTGCAGTGACAGCTGAGCAGAGACTGCCATAGCCCACTCATAAAGCTCTGCAAGTAAAGCATTGTTTTTTCCCTTTGCACGTGACAGCTGAATCCTGAAGCATAGTCAGGGAACACTATCAGTCAGCCCCAACATGTGATAGAGTACTAAAGGCTTATCTTCAAGTGGTAGCCAGAGATGATGAGACCCCCCCAATAACACACTAGATGCCCAGGCTGGGATTCAGCTCCTCTGACATTAGCTATATTAGCTATATATTGCAGACATTCATATTAAATAATTGCTAAGGTCTCATTATAGTTAGTGTAGTGAGAAGTTCGCTCTGCTATCTTTAAGTAGACATTTTTAGGACACCTGTAGACCCTATGGAGTAGGGCCCCAGTTTTGTTCTCTACACACAGACATCTTAATGCCATTTAAGATGCCATAATGTGGCTGGCACCTAAACCTAACAGACATGACACACGACCTATGGACAGTCTTGTTCTTGTGAGTGGACATCTGGAAACCAGAGGAAATACCTGTAGAAACGCAATCATATCCAAATGATGCCAAGGAGTAGGCTCTTGATATTTACTCACTATAAAGGCTGTGTGGACACTGCCTGCAAACAGACACACAGAAGATAGACTAAGCCAAATCTCACTCCAGTTTGAGTTCCCTCTTCTGCCAAGGAGGTTTGTATCCTGTATCACCATAGCTGAGACCTGGTGAGAGCATTCCACATTCATTTTCTGTAAAAAACATGTCCATCTTGCAAGTTTTGGGAAATACAGTGCCAAGTGCTTATTTCAACAAATTATTTTTACATTTTAGAAAAGGACGTGTCTTGTGCCCGTAAATTGCTAATAAGCACTTGTTATTTAAGAAATTATATGAATATGTGACTTTTCTAAGCAATATAAGACACCTGCTGAAGTGAAGAGACATTTCAAAATTAGGTATCAAAGAGTAAAGGCACAGCTCCACCTGTTTTTCCTGCCAGAGTAAGTTTCACAGATAGTGACTGGCAAATTAACATGCTGAAGCAACAGGCTGTGCCAATACAAAATGCCTGCCTGCTGCCAGTTCCCTGTGCAGTATGAGCTCAGCACTGGATTAATTGAAAAAACACCAAACAAATGATAGGTCTCTGTGAGTTTTCAAGAGGTCTTCCAGCAAGACACAAGCAGTTGGGCTGGAAAAGACCTTTGAGGTCATGAGTACTCTAACCCACAACCTACCACCTCTTCAACTACACCATGGTGCTAAGTGCCACAACCAGTCTTGTCTTAAACACCTGGGATAGCTGGTGTGCAGACAGAAACTTTGTTGATATTTGTCTTGCTTTTCCATAAGCAGTTTCTTCTCAGAGCCTTGCCCGCCCCTCTTTCATCATTCATTTCAGCCCTTCACTCTCCAAAACAGCTTTTGGATTGATAACCCACCCTTTGTGTGGCAGACACACAGATGCCAGCTCACCCTGACATTGTCTTACTTTTCTGCCCTGTTCCTTAGGCTTTGATTAAAGAAAATGTTAACATAAGAATATTCTTAATTTAAGCCTGAATCCCACAAAAGTCAGATGCATCAGAGATTTAGCTACAGTCCCTGAACTGGATTAAAATTTGGGGTTTCATTATGTTCTTTAGTGTACTCTTTTCCTCTCTTTACCTCCATTTACAGGCTCTGTCTGGAGGAACAGATTAGTAATTTTCTTTCATAAAGACTGCAAATGCAGAACTCATATTTTCCCCATGTTTTTTGAGTGGAAGGTTAATTTTTCAGGTCTTGCTGAAAGCAAAATTGCTTCTGTGTAAGCTTCCCCCAATGCAGACTTCAGCTCACTCCCTAAGGTAATAGAAAATTAAAATTCTGTAGAAATCAAAAGTAGAGGATGAAAAATAATGATGATAAGCAAATTGCATCCCTGATGGGAAATAAATTTTAAAAATATGGAATACAGACCATTTGGCTAATTGACTTAGATTAAGTGATATTACTCACCACTTCATTGGAAATACATGTCACAGAAGAACAGTAAATATTGCAATGTTGAAGTAAAATTTTCTTGTATCCCTAAGACAGTCTTCCAGCACTTTTATCAGAGGCTGTTGTACTAGATCATTAGGCTTATTACCGTTTTAAAGTTATGCCAAAACCTTTGTAAGAGAATTTTAATAGGTCAAGTTGGCATCATCATGTCCCTACTCTTGCTGAATTTGGACTCATATTCTAAACCACTAAGCTTCTACAGCAGTGGGAAACCCAACCTGAACTAAGAAGTTCAGGTAGAACAAAATACTGACATCTTGTCAGCCTGAACTGGGGATTTTCTTTTTTTTTAACTTTAATAGCATACAATTGCAATCTGCTTCTGTGCTTAGTTAAACATAATTTTAAAACACATTCTACTTCACTAAAATTTGTATATAATCTCTTGAGGACATTAGGAAAGCACATTACTGGATACCAGCTACTTTTAAATTGTCATTTATATGACTTCATAAAGTTCCCTTTCTTATCAAAATACCTAAATTCTGTCTGGGCAGCACAAATCTGGTCCCAGTGGTCTCTTGAAATCTGAATTTAAACTGGTCTTTTCAAGAAGAAATAAGAGAGAAAACCCTAGAAATCAGAGGGGGTGGAGAGTCTCTTAAACAGCTATTTATAAATTTCTACTTCATGGCAATATGTTGAAGCTGCCAAGTAAAGGAAAGTTGACATTGCAGAAGGTGCATAATCATGTGAGGAGTACTTGTGCTTTGGAACAGGAGACTAAAATATATTTGAGTATGCTTTGCTTCTAAAAATACCTGGATCTATTACCAAGTCTTCTGGGAGAAGGCAAAACAATTCCAATTAGAGATTTATTTATAACAGCCAGATTTCAGTAAGGAGACCTCAAACTACAATGTAAGCCTCACTTGTGACAGTATTTTAGCTTCTGAAAATTGTGTACATTAGAATGAGACCAGAGGGGCTTTCAGTACTTTAGTCATGAAGTTAATTTGCAGTTATTGAATTACTGTGAAACACTATGGGATATGGCATGGCATGCTGCATTATTATGTATTTGAGGTATAATATATTGGTAAGAGTCTGAAGAAACGTCTGCTTAGATATTCCATGTAGTTTTCAGACAACACCACAACCAAAACACTGGGGAATTTTAGAGATGGACAAGTCACAGCATATAAGCCAGGTTCTCGGTGTAACAACCACATGTCCCTGTTTGTTCCCTTGAACAGCAAATACATTTTCTAAAGCTCCTAAAAAGGTAAATTTTGAAGTGGAAAACACTCAGCTTTGAGATGTTCCAGTGCATCTTGACACATACTACTGCATCTGAAGTACTTTTCAAGATCTGGACACCTTCCTGAAACAGAAGTCTTTATGAGAATCTGGACTTGAATTTGAATGTGTTTTGTTACTACTATGCCTATAAACTCAGGGTTCTGAGATAAATTATAGAAATTAAGCCACTGTAGTGCGAAACTATTATTACATGTGTAATATGTTATATATTAATTTTTCTTTTTTTTCAAAACATTATCTTTCAGGGTATCCCACCAAAACTATACAAATAGTAAGAAGCCCAAAAAGTGTCTGGAGTGATTTCACTTGCTTAAGAAAGACTCATTTTATTCAGTCAAAAATGGTATCAAATACTGTATCCATTGAGATACATTATCTTAGCCTTTTATCCAATCTCTCATCTTGCTCCAACTGAAAACACAAAATCAGACCCTCTATGAAAGTGATTTCCTCTTCCCTCTATGCCTTCCATCCTTCCATCTGGAGAAGAGAGTGGGTATCTATCTTAGACGTCTTTCTTAGCAGCACATCTTCATTTCTTACAGGACTCTGCTGGGTTTCCCATAGAGCTATCTTTGGCAAAAGTCCCTAATTAATATTCTGCATAAAAATAACTGGAGATTCCAAGACTGATCCACTGTTTCCCACTTGGAAATTACTAAATTGTGAAAACTTAATTTTCCATTGGAATTACTTATCTGGTTTTCACAGAATAGAAGAAAATCCACATGAGTTTTTGCCATTGAAATAATACTTTTCTCAAAATACACAGATTTTTTTGTGCCTTGTGCCCCCATTCTGTTCCATGAACTTGATTCCTTGACCAAAATGTGTCACCTTTGCCAATATTTCTGAAGGACTCCTTGGGATTGTTTTAGTTTTTTGCTCTTGAAGGATTCTTATTGGGGAATAAATGAAAACAAGAATAGTGCTAAGAAAAGATAATTCTATTTTTCCATTCCCAATAAGACTGGTGAAAAGTCTCACTTCTGTCAAAAGCATAACGCTCCCTATTTCCATCAAATACTTCCTCCCACTTCCTAGCCTCAATTTCCCTTTCTTTTGCTGTCTAATACACTCACCTTTCCCAAATCCTTTAGTGCTGTGATGGGAGGGGCTGCAAGCTGGGGTTGTGCAGTCGTGAGGAGGTGCTCACTCTGGGGGCAGAAGCCGCCAGGACCTGGCTGTAACCATCCCAGCATACCTCACACCCTCTGCCAAACAGGACACTTTGCAGGTTCTGCCTCCCCAGAGCTACCAGTTAGGCCCAGTGCTGCCTCACTGCTGTTCTCAGGTGGAGGTCTCCAGTCCGACAGTAAGGACTAGAGAAGAAACCTCCCACACCTACAAGAAAGTAGCAGACACTACTCTGATTTTAAAAAGGAAGGGGAATGTAGAGTCCCCAGGGATTAAAAAAGGTTTAATTGTCCATCTTTTCTCAGAGTCAGGGTAGGTAGGTAAGGGTCCATGGGGGAGAAAAGGCAATTGAATAATACTCTGTCAATATTACTACTGTGTTCTCTTCTAATTCCAGTTTGGAAACATAATAGGGTGACCAAAGTGGATGCACTTTAGGCTTAGGTTATTTCTGCATTTACAGAAGATATATATATGAGAAAAATGTGTTCTTTGGGATTTTGAAGCTTCTGATGAATACAAAGAGACACAATGTAAGGTAGCTAGTAGGACAGAACAACATCTGATCACAGCCTCGACAGAAGTCCAGACAGCTTTTTCAAGAGCCTTCAGCTAGAAAGCCAACTCTAATCAAAACTGATGTCTCAGCAGAAATAATGTATTTACATATGAGAACAGCCATGCTGAAAGGAAATTCAGATTTAAAAACAGTGAAATGAACACAAGAGAATTTTTTTTTTAAATACATTGATGCCAACATAGAATATTTCAGCAGTCAGGAAATAAAATGCATTAGCATTCTCAAATATACAGCTTATACAAAAAATACTGATGATTTTTAAAGTCATTTTACATTCAGGGATCCTGGCAACTAGCAGTGTGTTGAAAGATTCCTTGCAGACATGGGCATCTAGGTGCCACACAAAGCAACTCTGAGCCAGCCTAAGGGGCCAAACCAGTTTGCAGCCCCAGGAGCAAGATGACAAACATAATCACACTGAGTGCTCTTGGCTTCACCTTGCCCTGCCCTACATCTCCTGCCATCCTGCACCAAGCACCACTCAGACAGCATCTTGGCTAAGATTAAAAATGTCAGTAAAGACCAGCTGATGTGGTAGCTGACAGTGGTCATTGTGACACAGGAGTGATTGAGTTGTTTGATATGACAGAGTTACTAGTTTGCTGGGCCTTTGTAGTGTAGTGAATTTCATAAGTGGCATTAAAGACCATAATGTGTTCAAATGCTTTTTTGTATGCCTAAATCAGGTCACATCACCTGACATCATTAACTATTTCTGCCTTTCAGCAATTGCATACTAACTCTAGGACCTAGCACAGCAAAACTGGCATCCAAACCTGGTATCTCACTCAATATTTTGTCTTTCCAGATGAGAGGAGATATTACAGTGCCAACATCCATTTTTATTAGTTTTTCCATCCTCACTATAAACCAGAGCCTTTTCAAAGTAGAAGATATTAGCTACACACATATTACTAAAAAGTCAGAGAGCGTTTACAAAAAAAAAAATAAACCTTAAGTATTTAGCAGAACATGCATTGAGGTAATATGATATTTTACTGTGTTTAAGAGCTAGCTCTAAAAGTAGCATGGTAGCAGCTATCACTCTGTCTGCCTTTCACATAAACAAAGCTTTATAAGTTGATCTACCCAGGATTCCCATCCTGCCTATTCTTTCTGATTTTGTTTGGAGATTACTAGTTTTGAGCTGCGACTGTGCATTCCCTGAAATAGATCTCCACAACTGACTAAATTGTTTATATTCAGGTTTATAATTCAGATACAAATGTACCTGAATTAAGACACATCCAATTTGTAGCCAGGTAACTGTATTGGTATGACCATCATCCTACAACAGCAATTTCAGTAAGATTCAAAACAAATTTTTGCATGTGTTAAAAGAAAGATGCAAAGTATTCAGGTTCATATTATTCTATGCCAGTGAAGAAATTTTTAAGATGCACCTGTGGACATTGAAAATAATGGCAGAGTGAGGCAGAGCTATCCCAGAATAGTGGATTTGGAAAAGAGCTTGTCCTCTATAACCAGTGCTGAGAACTGGACTCTTGGAGCGATGACAATGAGCTCCTCTGTTTGTCCTTTTGGGAAACGTTGTTCAATGAATGGAGCACTGGACTGCACAGGTCATCAGACCAAAATAGCATGAAGTGGCAGAGAGGCAGCTTTCATTAGTGGCAGCTCACAGTTTATCTTGCAGAGGCCAGACCAGTGAAGTTAGCTTTTCAGTACAGGCTCCACTGCAAAAGGTGAAACAACTAGCTGCCTTTATTTCATAAACTCTTGCAGCTATTCTATTTAATTCAATCTCTGAGAGTAAATGCAATGACAGCTGCAGAAAAAGTAGAATCAGTGAGGTGGAAAGGGGACATTTCTTGAAGTTTTCATAATTAAATTACAGCCATTACCAGAGGAAGCAGAAAAACTGTAAATCGTTCTAGCATACAGATCCGAACACAAAATGTAAGCTTTCTTCCTAATTCATTAATTTCCCCACATTTACATTGTTAGTTATAATTACTCCAAAGGAATTATTAATTAGAAATTATTTTGCATTAGGCAGTTGGAAGACACGAAGCTCCCATCTGAAATAAAAATCTGTAATGACATTACAACAGTTATGGTTTTATAACAAGGTAATATGATTAACTATTACCAAATATATAAAAGTGTGACTAAGCAAACTAATTAAAAATGCTGTTTATCATGTCCTTTATTCTGTTCATACTCTGCAATTTGTTCTTTTCACAGCCATTTTATTTATGGAAGGAATAAATTTTTCTTGTACTAATAAGCCTCATTATTATGACAACATGCTTACATTTTTAAGTACCTTTACTGTGTATAAAACTGGATTGAGAAGTTCAGGCTGAGAGGGGTTAGAATGAATGTATGAGAACAGCCTGAAAAGTGTCCCAAAAAAAAGAGTAAATTTACAGAAAAAATAACATGGAATATAAAAAAGGAGAATCATTAACTTAAAAAAGAATTCCAAGATTATCCAGTTTTTGACCTAACACCACCATGTCAACTAAACCACAGCAGTAAGTGCCATGCCCAGTCAATAATGTGTAAAAATGAAAATTCATATGTGTTTTAAAAATAACATTTATCTTTCCAAATTAAGTGGTGGAAATTGCTATGGGCGCTGCTGCTGGGAAGTGGTCACAATATTTCTTTCTGAGCTCTTTTTTTCCTTCCATCACTACATTCCTACATTTTTCTCCCTAGTAGCAGAGGAAGGATCCTTGTCAGACAAGGGCACTGTTGTATAAGAAGAAGCCTAATCAACCCCTCATACTCTGGTGTCATGAGTGACCTTGGTTGCAATAATGTGACCCTGAAGAAAACCTGGATCTAAATGCTACAACCGTCAGGAAGAAAAGCTTTGGAGCCTCATGTGTATTTTATCACTTGGTCCTATATCTAATTAAAGATATGTTATTACAAAATGCTCTAGAATAGCTCAAGAGGATAATCCTTGCTTAACAGAAGCATCATATGATAACTTAATCAAGCCTTTTCCATTTACAGTATGGGCTGTCTGCATCAGTGTACATTATTAATGATCCCAAAGAGATCAGAAGACTGTGTTTTATGAGGAGGAAGAAATAGCTAAGGGAAATACCAAGTCTGATTCACCAGAAACACAGACCACAAAGGGGAATATGAATCATAAAGTAATCATGCTAACCCCAGACACTACAGAGATACTTCTTGCCCAGTAATTCAGTGTCACTTATCTTAGTATATACCATGCTTAAGGTTTTGCAGATAACATGTATGCAGAATGGTTTTAATGACCTTGCTCTCAGACCTTGAGAAAACTGGAGGAGGAGGACAGGTCCTGAGGAAGAGTCTGCCTCACCTGCCCTACTTTCTATACCAGAAGCATCTTTTGCTGGTAGGATGGGTCTGTGCCATAGTGTAATCTGGATCCTTATTTTTCACAAAATGTGTGGGACCAGGTGCTAGTGGCAGAATCTTCCCCTTTGTCTGTAGCTATGCCATATTCTGTACAGTCCTGGTCATTGGTAATTTGGCAGAGGGCCTGAGGACAAACCACATTCTTCTCTCAGCAGTGAAGGGCATAATGTATTCAGATGTTTGTCAAGCAGTGTATCAGAAATTCATATGCACCCCCATGGGGAGGATGGCCAAACACTTTCCTGGTTTACAAAGTCTGTAGCTGTATTTGTTCTAAAAGGCTTATAAAAAATGGTAAATCAGTGCATTCCTGGTTCTTTACCAACCATCAAAGAAGTCAAATTTGAAAGTAAAACAAATGCCAAATGAAACCAGGCTTCTCTGGAGCAAAGCAGTTTGAAAGTACCTGATGGACAGATGGATGGATACACAGTGTAACTCCAGCTGGACTCTTAAGACCATAAGGTAGAAAGCAAATAGCACAAAATCAAACTCCCTCAATGTTCCAGTTTTCTGTACCCTGAAAATACTGATTTCTTAAAGTTTCTATATGCAATAGTATTTATAGCAGATAGACCTCCAGTTCTTTACAGTTTTGAATAGATAAATTACATTTTAAATAGAAAAAGTAGCATTAAACTGGTACTCAATACAAAGGAGGTTTACATTTATTACAGTGAAATTGCTTTCTCTGTGCCTACACAGCTTGAGAGTTATTACAAAGTTTTCTTTAAACAAATCACAAATATCCATTAATCTCTCACAGAGACTTTAATATTCAAATACATCTTTAACATATATTAATAACTTAAATATAAAAGTTTATATCACTTTAATTATTCTTCATTAAGACTCTTGGGGCAGGAGTCCCCCCAAATACATCATTAGCTCAAAGGTGTTATGTCGTCTTCATCAAAACAGCAGTGCTCAAATCTCATTCAGTTGCGTGTTCCAGAAGTGGTTGACAGTGAAGATGAAGAAATGGTTGACAGTGTTCTGTGTATTTTGGGGCCAAAGCATGAATGTAATCTCCTGTGGTAGCAAACAGCTTTGTATGCTATCGTATGTTAACAAATCACTCCTAACTTAGAAATCTCCAACATAGGAGATTGGAAAACCTGGGGTTTCCCAAGCAGGTAGAAGACTGTGCTTAGCTTTTCTAAAGGACATTTGTTTTTTTCAGAACCAAAGGGGTAAAGATCAGGAACATGACATTTACAGTAATGCCAAAGGAAAAGTCTGCTTCGGCTGAAGACCCTAAGAAATGTGCCTGGAAAGAGAGAGTGTAATGGAGAAAAAATGTGGAATTTGCACTCATTACCTATGAGTGTTCTGGAACTTTGACCCAGAACTTCTAAAGTTGTATCAGCTGGGAGTTCTCAGTATAGAAAGCAGGAAAAAATTGGTAGCCAGGTATTTGATACTTCTACTGTAAAGCAGATGTGCAGAAACTTTTGTGACCTTGTCAGCTATTTGAGATTTTACAAGGTTTTTATGTTATTTTATTAGCATTTAACTTGGAATTGAGTGTGATTCAAGATCATTGAACAATGTTAGAAAATGCTAATTCTATAGGTATGTCGATCATTAAAATTAGAGTTCTGGGACATGCTGGCAAAGGCATATTTCGAGATTTCCCCCAAAACCAGAATTTATTATTACTTATTGACACTCAAGTTTGGAGGCTGGTACTAATAGAAACTTGTGCTAGTAATCACTCTTTTCCTTCTTTCCTCCCCCTCAGAATTACTGATATGGCAGAATCACACTGTAGGAATATAGTCATACACCAGGAGGGAGCTTGTGAAAGGCAAGCTATCACAAGCAAGGCACCTTCTTAGTTATCAAAGGGAATCCAATCCTGAGCAATCACAAGCATTATGTAGTATAAGCACTTCTTAAAATAAACTAGTTTATGTTTTAAATCAATTAAATTTAACTCACAGTACTCCTTTAGAAGTTCAGTTTCAGAAGCTCTTTTCTCAGATGTTTTAAACTTCTGTTTAATTCCAATCTGAATTTATTCAAGGCTACTTCATATCCATTTCCTCTTGCAGCAGCACTGTACTTCATCTGAAAACAGTTCTAGAACCTCCCTGATGTATTTATAAGAGCAATTGCATCCCTTCTCAAATTAGACTTACTTTGCTAGAATAAACACAATTTTCTAAGTATTTTCTGATAACAATGCTTTCCATTTCCACAATCATCCCAGCAATAATAAAATCATAGAGTAGTTTGGGTTGGAAGAGATCTGAAAGATCATATAGTTTCAATCCCTCTGCCACAGGTAGGAACACCTTCCTTCAGGCCAGGTTGCTCAGAAACCCATCCAACCCAGCCTTGCAACTTCCAGTGATGGGGCATTCGCAACTTCTTTGGGCAACCTCTGCCAGTGTCTCACCACCCTCACAGTGAAGAATTCCTTCCTTTTACCTAATCTAAATGTACCCTCTTTCAACTACTTTTTGTCCTGTCATCACAGGTCCTTCTATAAAGTCCTCCAGCTCTCTTGCAGGCCCATTTAGGTACTGTCAGTGTACTGTAATTCTTTTACTGGTTTAATTTCTTTTGAAGTTGGACAATCAGAAATACAGGTGGCATTCAAGACAAGGTGTAATTCACATCTTTTAAATATTTCCATGCCTTTTGCTGGGAAGACTTCACCAGAACCATACACTTGTTCCACAATGTATGTCAGTATGTCAGGTGTCCTATGACAACACTCAAATATTATATAATGAATTCACTCCATGCTCATTTTCTGGTGATCAGCTCCCCCTGGTTTCTCCTCCAGTGCCCTCAGCAGAACAGATTCCCTTAGCTATAGTCTTGCACTGGGAATGTATAGAAAGTGGTCCTATTTCAGATACTGCAGTACAACCCTTTTACAATAACCTGCACCTCTGTCATGTCAGTCTTGCCTCCAACCTTGTAACATAGCATACTTCAGTGTGCCAAGCCTGTTGAATGACAAAAGTAAATAAGATGAACATTTCAGAACACCAATAATTTCCTGTCAGCACAGGTTTCTCCTTGAATCACACTTTATCCATCTTTCAGTGATTTCATAAATCTCCACATCACCTGCTTTGCTGCAGTCATGTAGAAGCTCTGCATTCCATCCATAAAAAAAAAAAAAAATCTCTTTTCTTCCAAGTCAGCTCAATTTGCCACATCCACCTTCTGTGAACCCGATTTGATATAATTAGCATTATTCTGGTTGCTTAGATGTTCTTCCTTCTTATTTAGTTCAGATCAGTTCACTTTCCTTGAATGCAGCCCCTTTACTTGCTAATGATATGTGCTCTAGTAGTTTGCTAGTTACTTGAAATTTTTACTCCGTCTGGTACTTTCCTTTTTAAGCCACAAAATAATACAGGCAGTACCCAAATGGTTTGAAACCCTGAACCTATTCCAGAAATAAGGAAGGGTATTCAGCCTTCAAAAGCTCTAGCTTCCTGGCCTGCTGCCCACATCAAATGTCCTTCAGTGACAGACAATAGCAGCCTTAAAAAAAATTATATTCTTCAGCATTTTTCCAGCCATCGCACCTAAGGCTTTTCTCAGAAAATCCCCAAAGCACTTTACTGAACTGCAGCTAAAGAGTCTCCTAACCACTCTGGCAGTCTCCCCACCTTACCTGGTCTGGAACTTTTTATCCCAGCTCTTGAGTCACTGAGCCACAGTTGGGCAACTTGCTCTCTGGTAACCCCATTGTGCTTGTCCATGGCAGAATGTATCCAACTGCAATTGCATATATTTTAAATATACAGACAGCTGTGGCCCCACCTCAGCCGTGGGTTTGGCATTTTTCATATTTACGTTGGGCAAATTATTGCTATAAATGAAAAAAAAAAAGGAAAGTGAAAGAAATAATTCAGAGAAATAATACAAGTTGGTACAATCATATATAGATATTGAAAAACAAAAGTGGTGTAACATGCAGATCTAAAACAATCCAAAAGAGATTCCTTTTGGAAGTAATAGAAATGTGATTATCTGTGTGACCTAAAAAAAAAAGGAATATACAGCACAGTATAACTATATAGGCTGTGAAAGTGGTTATCTCACTTTCATAGCCCTGAAAATAACCATTTGATTTAAAGAGATGGAAAGGTTACAAAATTTTTGATTACTAGTGCAAGCACCGAGTATAAAATAAAACACCAAAAAGAGTTCTTTTAGGTGATTTCATGTCTCAAAGATATTTTTTACCTTTTCTCCCCCTCAATTTCATTTATTTGTAGAGTACTGTCTAACAGAAAAAAAAGTTATTTTCTCTGCAGAGCACCACAAGAGTGCCTCAAGGAATTTAGCCAGACAAAGTGAGACAGATGTGTTAAACAGATGGATGCCAAGGAAGTGGCTTGGTTTCTTAAACAATGGATGTTGAAGGACTGGGAAATAAGTGGAAGAGTCTTGGCTGGATTAAATTAGGGGATGGGGTCTTTCATCTTACTGTAAAGGAAAGCAAGAAAACCATCTATCCCATATTGACAAACCGGTACTTTAATTGTCAACTTTCCTGACTAATCTCAGTGCATATTCCCCACACTGGCCCCACAGCTCAAAGCTGTCTTAAGCAATAAACCTTCAGCACAAGGTGCTGCAATTTTACTTCAGCCCTTAAAGATAATAAACTAAGCACAAATGCACATCCTAGCCAGCTGAATGAAGTAGAAACCATGCAATCTACCTTTGCTGCCAGAGGCCCTCGGGTGTCCCCTGGTCAGCTGCAGGTCTGCAGCAAACATACACATGGAGGTGAGTGGCTATGCAGTGTCACATCCACAATATGCCTGGCAGGGCATGCCTGGTAACCTGACATTTACCTTTTGTCATGGTGTTTGTATGAAACAGAAGTAATTGTGAAGTAAAAAAAAAAGCAAGTTTTTGTCTCATGAAGCATCTGGGAATGCAGTCTGCATTCAGTAGCCAAACGATTTTAGTGAGCCACATACAGGTCTCATTGAAGTCATCATTTGCTGCTTTCTCTATTTATTGTCTACAAAAAAAAAAAAAAAGTTCTTGTACATCTCACTTCAAATTCCCTAAAAAGATCTTCTACAAATAAGATGGATGCTCAATGCTGTATTGAAAATTCTCTTTTAAAATTATGTCTGGTCTGCTGTTTGATAATTGTTCTTTCTCCAAACCAGCAGGCACTTTATAAAACCCTGGATGCAGTCATGTATTCTTAGATATAGGCTGAGTACTCCTTTTCCCAAACTCTACAAAATGAGTTCTGTACCTCTTTGAATGTATGTGTCACAAAGTTGTTCCTGAAGTCTACTTTTTATTTTTCTTGTGCTGAATACAAGGTATATATGCTGAAGTATGTAAAACTGAGGCAGTCTGAAAGGGGTAGGCAAAAATACATCCTGGTTTCGTCAATGTTTTTTGACATAAGATGATGTAATTCATTACAAGGAAAATTAACAACACCTTACCTTTATTATCTCTCAGAGGTTACATCATGAGCTTTGAACCAGTGGACTTATATGGGATAATTACTACAGCTTAATAAAGCAAAACAATCTCCATTTGTGAAAACAGATGTTTTTATTCTCAGATCATGCCTACACACAGGAAAGAAAAGTTACTTATTGCAATGTGATAATACCCAGAAACCATTTAGCCACATGATCCTAATATTTCTGTATCTTGATCTTTTTAAGAAAATATCAAGTGAGCTGCTTTTAACTGTCTCAGAAAGTCTTTACTCCCTCCATGAGACAGCAGAGCCATGCTTTAATCTAGAGAAACACAGACTATAGTTCTCAGCATCTAGGAAAGCACACACTTCTGACCATTGCCTCCATCAAGAATCATAGGGTAATAAAGGCTGTCAAGTTTTCTCTGTGACTTTCCTGCTCCTCAGATACATCAGTCACTTAATCAGCACTAGCAGTTCCTTTACCCTGCATTTCACATTACATTTAGGTGCTGGAAAGGTTTAAAGAAGGATGGCTTTGGTCACTGGCTAACAGTCTAAACAAGAAGGGTGGAAAAGAGACAAGAAGCAATGATATTTTCCAACAGGGGAACAGAACAGGCTGAGACATGAGGTTCAAATTAAATTTATAAGAGATGGAGGTACTGTCACCTGGTCCTCCCACAGGGCATCAAGTGACAGTGGACTTATGACTGACACAAGCATCTCTTATTATCTTAAAAAATTCCATACCTTCTCCCTCAGAGTTTCCCATGGGCAGCTCCACACAGCACTGACTTCTTCCTTCTGCAGCACCAGTCAACTCATTCCTCTCCTGCACACAACCACCTAATCATCCATCCTCACAGCAGATCCCCAACCAATCCTCAACCAGCTACCCACTCTTTCATAACACCCATCCTTGTTGGATACAGCTGTGACCTATTAGGGGCAAGGCTGCTCCCACTCCTTGGAAATTAGTACAGCTGCAACTTATCAGGGGTGAGATTGCCTTCTGCACTATCTCTATTCTCTTACATTCTGTGCCCCCGTAGTGCAGGCTCCCTAGAAATAAGGACTCTCACAAGATTTCATGATGCACAGCTTCCTTGACTCAGTAGGAATTTTCCTTTTCCCTTTTGTGACACGTAAGGAGGAAATCCATGTTCCTTAGAGGTGCAAGACTTGTGTTTTTGCAGCTTTCTCTACAAGAGTGTGTGAGATATGGCAACATTGCAAGCATGATCAGCAGCATCAGTGTGAACATCTTGGCGTGTTTCACCTTCTGTGTGAACAAAATGGGGAGTACAGCTTTTTCTTAGATTGTATGAGTATATAGTAGTTGTTGTGAGAATGTCAAGTGGATTTTGAGTAGGAAACCATGCTAATGATAGTCATAGACATCTCAATATAATTTCTGACTTGCATTTGCTGTAGCAGCACTCTTTTCACTTGCTTTTTCTCCTAGTCTACTTTCCTTTTCTCCCCTTTCCTAGGGTCATTTCTCTACCTCTCCCTGAAACCTCCCTGAAATCATTATCCTAGGTGCTACAGATTCTCCTACGTCCCTTTCTGCCCCCTCTTCCTAGTCTGTGCATTTCTGATCTTGCTTGAGCCTAACAGGTAAGAAAAGGCAGGAAAAAAAAATGCAGTCAGCAAAGCTCATTGCTAATGCTTCCAAAGGAATATCTCCTCCTGCATCCCTAGGTCTTTATGCACTGTTATATGTCTGTACGAGAAATAGCAAGAGGAAAGGGCTGGACAGACAGGAGCTGGGATGGGCTCTTCAGACCAAAACAGAGGCCAACTACAGTTTGCTGTCACTTGCTGCCTGTTGACCTAAGCTGTGCCCTACACTCAGTGTGCCTGTGTCTGAGACTGCGGTCTGACATAAACCTCACAAGCTGTCCAGGTGCCTGAACGTCTGCAGATAGGTGTATTTCAGGAAGAGAGTCCTGCAGGTTCCAGGATTTTGTAAATGGCTTTTCTAGACATGTGAGACCTTGTGGCTGGGCTAAGGATCTCCATTCCTATTTCATGTCTGAAACTACTCAAGTTTGAATTTTTCCCCTGACATACATGGTCTGGTTGAATTTCTTATGAAAAAATATTTATTTAAATTTTAATAAACCATTTATTCTATTGCATTTTCCCCAGGATTTGCAGCAGATATTGAAATGTCAATTAACTTGACAATAAAGCCCTATCAAAAATAAAATAAAGCTTTATTTAAACAGTCAAATAATAATTTAAATTATAAATTAAGTAGAACTAAGATTATTCCCTGTATTTTCACTAGTAGAAGAACAGCTGAGAATTAATTGGATTGGTTTCTCTTCAAACTGATGGAGGAGGTTCTAAAACATCCTGCTTTAAATCTCCATTAAAGAGTTTCAGATGTATTCAGTGGAGCCAGGCACTTAATTTCTAGCCTGCAGAGGTTCCACAAGGATTCTGGGAGCCACTTAAACACTGGAAGATGTAGGTTTTTCTTTGTGGAATTACCTTTGATAATGAGGTTGACTTTCTTCCCTCGAGATGGGTAATCAAACTAGCAGGAAAAATGTCTGTGTCTTACTCCTCAGAGATGTCCCAAAACTGTAAGAAAGTGAACAGGTTGTTTCTTGAGTGCTAGTCAGCTGGGCAAGAGCCAGCAGCTGGAAACTGCTGTGACGTCCAGCAATGAAATAGGGATCATCCAAAGAGAGCACAAAAATGTGACAGAGACAGTGAGCAAAGGGAAGGTGATTGATATTTCAAAATTTTCTGCTCACTGAGGATTGCAAAAGCCTTTTGCCCCTAATCCAGAAACTAAAGAACAGCTTTGTCTGAGGGTTATATGTATTTTTTTTCATCTTCCATATTGAATCATATGGGGTTTTTCTAGCTGCTCAGCAGTAGCCCTTTACACCGGCTGTGTTGCCCTAAGGGACCTAGGCTCAGCAAAGAATATTGGGATGCAAGAGATAGATTAGTTTGCATGAGTTTTTTTTAGAACTTCTCTTCAGCTACCTGCTGGAGAGGTCTAAACTGGGGGAACAGGGCTGGTTGTTTATATAGTTGCTTGTTGGTTTGGTTATGCTTTTTTTAGATTTTAGTTATATTTCAGATGCTTTGCAACCAGTCTGTAAGGTCTCTAAGGAAGTATTCAAGAGGGCTGCTAGAACATGCAGGAAAAAAATTAGGGAGGCCAATGCTCAGTTTGAACTTAGAATGGCAACTTCTGTAAAGGATAATAAAAATGTTTTTATAAATACATTAATACTAGAAGGAAGGGTAAGGCCAGCCATAGTTCATTATTGGACAAGGGAGGGAACTTAGTATCTGCAGATGAGGAGAAGGCAGAAGTGCTTAATGCCTACTTTGCCTCAGTTTTTAGTGGGAAGATGACTTGCCTTCAAGATACCCGTCTGCCTGGGCTGGTTGATGGTCTCAGGGAGCAGAATGGTCCCCCCATTATCCAAGAGGAGACAGTCAAAGAACTACTGAAATGCTTGGATGTTCATAAATCTATGGGACCTGACGGGAAACTCTCTTCAACTTTCTGAAGGGTGGCTGTGGTGAGCTGGGGTTCGGTCTCTTTCTCCAGACAACAACAGATAGAACAAGAGGACACAGTCTCAAGCTGCGCCAAGGGAGATACAGGCTAGACTTAAGGAGGAAGTTTTTCACAGAAAGAGTGGTCAAATACTGGAATCAGCTGCCCAGTGAGGTGGTGGAGTCACAATCCCTGAATGTGTTTAAAAAAAGACTGGATGTGGCACTTGGTGCCATGACCTAGTTGAGGTGTTAGAACGTGGGTTGGACTCCATCTTAAAGGTCCCTTTCAACCTAGAAATTCTGTGATTCTGTAAATTACTGTTCCCATGTTTGTGTGAAGTATGCAACTGTCAGAGAACTTTTGAAATTTGTAAAATTAGAATGCCTTTCATTCATAAGTCACAGACATTAATTGATAGCCTCATTAAAAGGAGAAGGTTTTGAAATATTTAGATGTTCTACAAGTTCATTTCAAAATGACACTGCTTTATAGCATCTAACATCTCAACCTACTACTCTTTATTCCCCTCTTTCAAGAGCAGTATTCTAGAATGTCTAACAAAAGCCAAAAAAAAAAAAAAAATCTTCAGAGCTACAATTATATCTTTTTTCCACCTTTCTATATTTGCTACATTAAGATATTGCCTCATTTGCAGCAAGTTACATAAATTGTTGTAATACTTAGAGGTTCTTGTAATAGCCAGGCAGGACTAAGAGCTGTTTTACCTTTGGCTTTTAATTTCTCAGCATATTTCTGTTCAGAGATAAACCCCCTGGAGGAATGTTTTCAGTATACCATACTGGCAAACACTTGTAAGTGTGCACACAATTACAGCTCATTACAACAGTGGGAGTCATTTGCCTGCCTGCTTTCTCAGCCTTCATGTTGAAATGAGACTTCACTGTTGTTTTTTGAATGATAAAAAAGGGAGAGGTTTATGCCAACATTATCTATACTTAGAGATTTTTATGCATCTATGGCATTCTCATATGTGCATGCCAAATATTTAGTGACAAGAGGACATCAGCAACACATTAGACAGTTTCAACAACCACATTATGACTTCAATTGCTGTATGTCTGCAAGGTAATATGTTGTTGCATTCACTTATATACATTAAACTGCCTTGTATTTTATTTGTGCCACTCTGATGAAACTGGTAGTTTTTAAATCTCTCTGTGATTAAGCACTAAAGAACAGTAGGGACTAATTTCTTTGCCTAAATGCCATTTAGTGCCATTTGAAATGCTCAAGGATATCTGGGGCATTCAGATGGGGCTGGCAGCTACAACATCGGATAGAGAAATACAGAAGTGCTGTTCTGGAATGAGACCTGGATGCCAGATGGCATACCCTAGAGCATCTCAATTGCTTCTACATGCCTGTATGTGCATAACTGAAAGGACAATGCAGTGAACTTTCAGGCAGTCATTTAATTTAAGGCTCTGTCTAAAAGTGATGCCTACATTCACAGTATGCATTCACAGAAGAGAATTACAGAATCAGAATCACAGAATATTCTGAGCTGGAAATGATCCACAGCTGTCATCAAGCCCAGCTCTTAGCCCTGCACAGGACATCCCCAAGAGTCACACCATGTGCCTGAGAATGTTGTCCAAATGCTTCTTGAACTTTGTTAGGCTTGGTGCTGCAACCACTTCCCTGTGGAGCCTCTTCCAGTGCCCAACAGCCTTTTTCTAAACCTTCCCTGACACAACTTCAGGCCATTCTCTTACCAGAGGGTCACCAGAGAGAGGTATTCAGTGCCTACCCCTCCACTTAATCTCACAAGGAAGTTGTAAGAAACTGGCTTAAAATTAGGCAGAAAATACTTAGTCGATAGAAACCTCTAGTTATTTTTCTGTTTCTATGAAATAATCAGTGAATATATGCACTTAGATCTGGATTTATCTGTCCTAGGTTTCACTATCTAAAAACTGTAACCATTTACAGAACTTTAATATTTGGAATCAACTGCAGAGTTCAGTAGCTGCTGCTATTTGAGATCTCTTAGAATAACCAGTACAGCTTCATGGGCATGGCAGATGAGACACATGATCTGTGGGAAGCTTGCACCCTCTTGGAACAGCAGCTGACCAGGCCACTGACAGATCCTGTGCTGTTTCAAATGGGGCTAGACCATTGTGCTGATGTTTTAAATTTTAGCTTTTATATTTTCCAGATCAGTACTGCTTTGGTGTGTAATTCTAAAACTCCATGGCCTGTCAACTACTGTTCTCTCATTTTATTCAGACAAAACAATTTCTCTCTAGGCCTGAAACCCCAGGTCACCTTATTTTCACAGACCCAGAAAAATGTAAATTACAATGAAGTAGGGGGGCAAACTGAGGAATGGGACTCCACTACCTGAAGCTGTAATTGGACAATTAACCTCTGATATGCAAAGAGACCAAGCTTGTATCTGTCCTAAAGACATGTGACGGCCCATCTTGGGTGTAGTCTCTGAGAGACTCCTGCACTGCCCAAGGTGTGCCCTATGAAGACCTTTCAATAAATACCTACTCTTTATCTTTTAACTCTGTCTAGCCTCTGTTCTAGGTAGTCATTCCAGGCATCAGTGACTGTACCCCTCCCTTCACATGATGTAGGTGTCTAAGCTCTGCAGTAACCAGTGGAGATCTAAAGCTTGATTCAGGCCAATAGACAAGTTACTGTTTTGTCTCTGCCAGGAAGGGCCCACTTCTGCTTTGTGTCCAATCTAGCACAAGAATCCTGGAGCTCTTACTGCAAAGCTGCTTCCCAGATGGTTAATCCCCCAGCACACACAAGTTCAGGGGGTTATTCCTACCCAGATGTAGGATTTCACTCTTTCCTTCCTTGGATTGCATGAGGTTTCTGTCAGCCCCTTTTTCCAGACTGTAAAAGTTCCTCTGAATGGCAGCACAACCACATGGCATGTCAGCTAGTCCTTTTGATTCCTGAGGGTCCACTCTATCCTGTCACCTAGGTCATTAAGGAAGATGTTTATTTGTATTGACTGAGAGTATTCTACTATTGACCAAGATCCAGCTGGAATTCATGCTGCTGATCACACCCCTTTGTGCCCAGCAGTGCAGCTGCTGCAGTTTTCACTCAACATCCCCTTACCCAGCATGTGCTTCATGAGTGCTGTCTGTAAGGATGGGTGGTGGTCTTGAAAGCCTCACTAAGTGCAAGACAAGCAATGCTTACTGCTCACCCCTTGTCCTCCAAGCCAGTCATCTCATTGTAGGAGGCAACTGGATTGGTCAAACATAATTTCCCCTTTATAAATTCATGCTGATTATTCCCCATCCCTTTCCTGTCCTATACGTACCTGGAAATAGTTTCCTGGAATTGTTGTTTCAACACTTTCCCAGGAATCAAGAGAAGGCTGGACAACCTGTAGTTCTCCAGATTCTTATTTTTGCCCTCTAGGACAACAAATAGAACTGATTGTTTTCTTCCAGTTCTCAAGAAGCCCATGGTCACCATGACCTTTCCAATACAGTAGAGGCTGGCCTCACAGGGACATTGGTCAGTGTGTGCCTCCCATGAAATCATTCGTGTATGCCTAATTAATTTCTGTGCTCCCTTTCCTGATTAATGGAGACAATGAGGGAAAGGCTTCCTTGCTCTAGATTTTTGACGAAATCCAGGACATCCCTCTGGATGCCCTGGATGGCTCAAAGTCCTGGCAGGGGCTCGGAGACCCTGGCAGGAAGCGGCTTCCTTGCTCTAGATTTTTGTCGAAACCCAGGACATCCCTGTGGATGCCCTGGATGGCTCAAAGTCCTGGCAGGGGCTCGGAGACCCTGGCAGGAAGCCAAAGATACTTGGGAATTTGATCTTAACCCATGGAGCAAATTACCAACTATATACGAAGAATTACAAGTCACAAAAGTTTAAGTAGCATAACAGTAGTTGTCACAGGGTGAAAGGTGAAATTTTGAAGAATTTTACTATGGGGGTCTAGGGGGCAAGATGGAGGGATTTGGGCATTGTCCTGTTCTTCTTCCTTCTTCTTCCTAGCCTCCATCTTCTTGGTGATAGTGGCACTTTGGGATTGGTTTAGATTAGAAAGTCACTAACATAGGTAATAGGTATTGGAAAATAATTGTAAATATCGAATATGGAGTTTGTAGTATAAAAGACAACATTAACCCTGTGGGCAGGGGGGGTGTGCCTCAGACTGACCTGCAGAACAGACCTTGGCAGGCCAGACAGAAAATGTTTTAGATAAGAAATAACAAACAACCTTGAGAACAACAGCCAAAGAGTTCTGACTTTTTCTTCGACAGCTGGGTTGGGGAAAAGAGACTTTTTAGCACTCCTTGGGGTCACCTTGACCTGAGGAGATCTCGAGAGACTTTGTCTCTTGCCTCATGGGCTTGGGATTCCTGAAGGTCAGTTGACAGTAAAAGCTGAGGTGAAGAAGGTTTTGGCCTTTTCAATGTCCTTAGACACCAGATTCCCTGTCCCATTCAGCAGCAGTCCCACATTTTCCCTACACTTCCTCCTTCTGACTTTTTCTGACATTGAGGTCCTTCAGCAGACTCAAGTCAGATAAGTTTTGGTTTTTCTTTCCACATCCCTTCACATTTTTGAAATATAGAAGGAATCTGAAGGTTAGCCTGCACTAGGTAATATTTAGATGTAACCACCCTTCTTTTACCAGGGCTCTTTCACTTGAGGTCTAATGTTTGGATTCAAGTTTATTTAAGTTTATTTCAAGTTAAGTTGCGTAGGCTATAACCTTAGATTTGGTTTCAAGCAGCAAGAGCAGCACTTTTATTAGACCTGTTTTCTCATTTCTCATGCATTCTGTCTTATTCAAATTTACCATACTGTACACAGCTGTTTCAGAAACTAGAAACATAAGGAAAGAGAAAGCCATCCAGTTTGTAATTCCTGTTGCTGCCTACTCAGTGTATCCAGAGCCACTTTGCTCTGCCTCAGGCCCCTGTCAGTCTAATGGATCTGGAACACTTCAGTCAGGTGTAACTGTAATAGATGCAAAACACTGCTGAGTGGGATAGATTTTGATATAATAACCAAGGCAAAAACATGCACAGTGCTCAAATATTATTGAGTAGGGTTTAAAAGGATAAGAAAATACAAGGTTTTACATGCACATGGAGGAGTAAAAACCATTAGAAACTAATGCAAGACCAAAATTTTTGTCAATCCTGAATAAAAACTGGCAGGGGTATTACAGTGGACTATGCTAGAGATCATGTTGACTTCTACCACAAGGAAGCTGAACTGGCAATTAGTTTTAGTAAATCAAAGTAGGTTTTCTGTTCTCTTATATTGAAAAATGACACTATTTGGATACAACAGGCTTTTTATCTTTTAAAGAGAGTTATCTCTATGTGTTTATGACTTGCTGTTAATTTATGTCCAGCAAGCCTAACTTTGAAGAAGATCTCATGATACAGGGAGTGTGGCTTTCACTTTCTTTGTTATATGCTACACTGATTCTAACATGCATGTAGTAGGTAAACAGGTAAAATACTCTTTGTTCATAAGTAGGTAAGATTGTTGAGGTTATGCCCCAAGAATCATTCATTTGCCATTCATAACTGACTTCTTTATGGAAAGCAAGAAGAAAAATATGTGGAACACTTGTTTTTCCATAATTTTTCAGCTGCCAGCTGCTCCCCCAGGATCCCTGTACTAATGGGAAAGAAGTAGCACCTAAATAAGTGCTGATAAATTGCAGATATGCAATCGGAGCACTGCAAGATGCCATATTTATGGTACATGTGCAATGCCATTGATCTGCCGTGGCCACTAATCCTGAAATGCCCAGGCTCCTGTGCCTACATAGACTGATTTAGTGCCCCACATACAAAGCAAGACTCAATAAACATGCACAGAACTGTGTAGGTGAGATTTATCTGTCCAGGATTATCATGCTTCCCAATCAGCACTGTGCCTACAGCTTCTTTAAGGCAGCCAGTTTCTATATGATGAACATTCCAGCCAAGTCAACATGCTGATTGCTCAAAACCTGGTGATTTTATGTTTTCTGACTTTAATGTTAAATCCAGGACAGAAAATAAAAAGTAACCCCGTGTTTCTCACTTAATACAAATGTGTAGACTTGTCACTACTCTTTCTCATGAACCAAAGTATTGTAACTTAGGATCACCTTCCTTTATGCAGTATCCTGATTTTCTGACACTTTCACTCTTTTCCCCACCAAAAAACAAACAAACAAACAAACAAAACAAAACAAAAAAAGTTTCAATCAGGTACTGGTGCAATTCTGAATAACCTGCTCTTTACTATTGGCTCTGATTCTCTGTATATGAGAAAAAGTTGCGTAACAGTCTTTTAACTCCTCTCCTAATAAACATACTTTTTGCCCAATATAAGAAAAGACTTGATATGACCACATGGGACAAATGGACAGCTATTATGAAAAGACATATCCACAAAATCTGATGCACTTTAGACGTAAACAAATCTGGGCCTGCAGGCTCTCTCTTTTCTAGCACTTCAGCAGACTTCTTCGGAGAAAGCCAGGACTTATGTTTACTCTGCCTTTTTAGCTTTTTGAAGTGATTCAGGCATGTTAACAGTTGCAATGCCTTTCCTAGATGATCTAGAAAGAGCAAAATGCCGGTTAAAGTTGTTCAGTATACCAGTAACTTATCTCTTATTTACCTGTGGAGAGTGCATTCAGAGCTGAACTCAACCAAATATAGCAGTTGACTCCTTAGTGTCCTTCTGGTCCCAAAAGTGCCATTGCAAAAGAAGAGGTGGCTTTTCTATGGGTCCTGTGCCCTACCTATCATCTTGTGCAGAGTCTTGTATAACTTAAGACTTCCTAAATACATCCATGCATGGGCAACTCACTGAACCACAGAGCAGGAGTCAGCTGCACATTGCAGACATGCACTTGCTCACAAGGCTGGCAGACATGGCAGGGAAGACTTTATGAAGGCTTTCTGGCTATCTGAAGAAGCAGCTGAAAGCCAGGTTTGATAACTAGATACAGGTGAATAAATATAGCATCAAAAGTCACTTTAAGGACCTCAGAGCATGCTGCCAGGTTTTCAGATGCCACTTCAGAAAGACACTGGTCTTTGTTGTTAGAAATGTATCAAACCAACTAGCCTAATGCAGATATCTTGATAACCCTAGAATATCTGCAGGATACTCTATGGAATCCCAAATTAAATCTGATGCCTACACTTGCGCAGCAGAATACCTCTCCATTGACTCTGAGGTCATGACTTAGACACTTTTTCATGCATCATCACCTTTACTTAGGATGCTAAGGAGCTAAATCTTATCTACAATGGAGAATTATGTGAAACTGCAGTCTGTAAATTTCATCTACAATGGAGAATTATATGAAACAGAGAAACTGGATACACCTCCAAGAAGAGCTTCTTTTGGGTCTGGATATTTCTGCTTATGGCTGTTAGGATCTATCCCAGGCTGTAGATAACAGATAAATTCTGCAGTTACTGGAGAGAAACTGGCTGGGAGACTTCTTCCAACTCTCTGAATGACACCTCTGGATTATGCTAACAATTTGTCCCTTCTTTCTCTTTTTCTCCCATACAGGCCACAGAACAAACACCAGATGTTTCAGTCTGCAATGCAGTGCCAGCCCACAAAGCAGAGCGAAAAAAAGTAGAAAATAACATTCTCAGCCTTTATTCTACATGTATTTCAATGTTAGCAAAAGTCATGAAATCTATTCTTCAGCCTTGAAATGCAGTGTAACTACCAGAGTATGCTGCTTGTGACTTGACCATATTCTAGTTTTTTCAAGTCAGGTAGATGAACATTTTAATCCACTTCCAAATTTTCAACAATGCTCCCATCTCCTTTAATTCTCACAAAATATTTGTGATATACTCTTGTCACTCAGACATCATTCTGCACCAAAATGTTTTTACTGACAAGCCCAGTATGCATTGTCCAGTGCTCTCAGCAAAGTGTCACAGGCTCTTGGGTTTTTTAAATACGACTCTTTGCACACTACTGTGCAGTGGGAAACTCAGGAGAGCTGTACATTTGTCCTTGATTTCAAAATCTACTCTTCTGTGCCTGAGAAGAACAAAGAAGAACAAACGAGGAAAATGTCTGGCTTGATGCCTTCTATTTATTAAGTCACAACTAGATTAATACATCTCTACCCCACCCCATGACTTTGCTTAGGCCAAACTCACATTAAATTCCATTGGTGATTTGTCTTGAGTGAGGATTAGAGTCAAATCCTCCAAGGTATTTACATCTCTTGGAAGTACCAGCACCCTCTGTTCTCACTGTATGCTATGTGAAGGGATGGCACTCAGCCACGTGAAGAGATACTCAGAACACTGCAAAATTAAACCCTCAGAGCCCATAATTCTTCCCAACAGCTCCTAAAAGAGCAGCCACATTCAGTGTTAAAGTTGCTGCTATAGGGTTTCGCTTTCTGACATGTGTCCAAAGCACACTGCTTGTACAAGAGTGTTACTAAAGCCAACATGAAGGGTTTTGTTCCCAGACATCATTTCAAATCCAGGCAAACTTACACAGAACTTAAACACTGGCACAACAAAGGCTGCTTAACATCCTCGATGTTGTCTTTGTGCTGCAGAGATGGAAAAGTTTAGTATTTTAAGAGAAAATGATAAAGAAAAGGTACACTCTTCCTATGTGAAACATTTGCCACACAAAATGTTATACATTGGGAGCCTTGTAATGATATAGAGAATGCTGAGGATTAGGATGCGAATCACAAGATATTTAGGTTCTGCAATCCATTTCAAAGGAGAAGAGTCCAATATAAATCCTCTGGATTTCATCACCTGCTGCCAGCCAACATTTTTATTCATGAAATATTGTTAGCACAGTAACAGGTAGATGTGTTGAGCCAGATCCACAATCAGTGTAAATCAATACATCTCTAGTAAACCACTGAGAAATTACTCCCATTTGCAGCAGCTGGGAAACTAATGCTCTGTCTCTAGACATTAATGTGGTTGGCAATGGAAAACTTTGTAAATACCACTGATAAATTTTATACTGCTCTTAATAAAGAGCTATTTGGGTTGTGATGACTCTCTAATACAGATTATACTTGAAGACATAATGAAAGCACAGAGGCTTACATGCATTTTAGTGAGTTTCTATTTTATTCTGCCTGGCATGAATTAGTCAGAAGAAAGGGCTACAGAACAGAGGCACACCAGCATAGAAGAAGCCTGGAGGAGTGATTCTTAGCACTAGCAAATTTAGTGCATCCTCTGCAGGTCCCATCACAAAAAGCAGGTGCAGCCACACAGCTGCAGAGTCCTCTTCCCATAGTCATGATGAAGTTATTTCTGCCTTGGAGGTCTTTGTGTGATTTAAGAGGTGCAGGGGTAACATATAGTTGCTATGTCAAGATGGGATTTCCACTGTTAAAACAGAGAGAAACAGGATATTCCAGCATGCATTAGGGGTGTTTGGTCTGTTAAGGTATCTTCTTTGTAGATAACACTACCTGAGATGGCAGATGTATTATTTTAATAATTTTAAATAAGGGGGGGAAAATGTGCAAACAGATGGAGCTCCATAGCAGATGTGTATATCTGTAACTGATATATTTGAAACACTACCACCAGCAATGAGCAGCTTAAGTTTCTGCTGTTGCTTGTTCCATAGTGTTTGCCAAGCTCATAACTATTTCAGACCTTGGTTGTCTCCTTCTGAAAAGTCTGCCCTCCAACCAAATATAGCTAACACTGGCCAAAGCAAGTCAACAAAACCTACCCTCTAGGTTCAGTGCTTGCCAAACTGGCAGGCTGTGAAAAGAACTCTCTCAATTTATACTAGAACCATGTGCATGCCTGTTGCCTTTTGTATGTAGGCAGTACACATTTTTTTATTTGTTGAACTCACCAAATCATAGAACAGTTTGGGTTGGAAGCAACCTTAAAGACCATCTAATTCCAACCCACCTGCCATGGGCAGTGCACCTTTCACTATACCAGGTTGCTCAAATCCTCATCCAACCTGTCCTTGAACACTTCAGGGATGGGGCATCCACAGCTTCTTTGGGCAACTTGGGCCAGGATCTCATCACTCTCACAGTGAAGAATTCCTTCCTAATATCTACTCTACACCTACAGTCTTTCATTTTTTAGCCATTACTCGTTGTCTTAACGCTACATGCCCCTATAAAAACTTTCCCTCCAATCCTCTTGTAGGCTGCTTTAGGTACTGGAAGGTTGCAGGATACAGCTAGCTTTCTGGGCTGCAAGCACATGTTGCCAGCTCATGTTGAATATCTTGTCAACAAGCACCTCCAAGTCCTTCTCTCAAAGCTACTCTCAATCCATTATCCACTCAGCCTCTATTTGTGGTTGGGATTGCCCTGACTCTAGCACAACCTTGCACTTGGCTTTGTTAAGCTTCACGGGGTTTTCACAGGATCCCCTCTCAAGTCTACACAGCAGCCTTTTTTAAAAAAAGCCTCTACACTTGCTTTTTCACCTCTCAGTGTTTCACAAATCAGTTTTTTTTCAGTTGAGGGGGTGGCACGGAATCTTAGACACCATTCTTAATAAGTCCTTTAATAACAGTCCAAAGCACATACCCTTTTCTTATTTCTTTATTATAAATTACTTTACTGTTAACTGGCCCATAATTCAAGAAATTTTTTGATATTAATTTGATTGAAGTTTTCTTGCAGGATTAATTTAGAGTCCTAGCAAATCAATAGAAATCAGATCACAGCTGACTCTTGTGCAGAGTACAATGGAATACAAAGCCTGAGCCAACTCTCAAAAAGCTGTCAATGCAGCCTCCAGGTGGAACACTCCAAATTTCTTTGCTGTTAAAAATAGTTACATGTTACTTACATGAACCTTGCAGTATTCTGCAGAATTGTCATGGTTCTGAGTCCAATGAAAGAAGAGATTTAGGATTCAAGTACAAAACCAAGGAGGTGTATGAGGGTGTTGTGTTAGGGGAGAGAGAAAAGCATTCCCCAGGTCAGAGACAGTCATGTGGCCAGGAAACCCTCCCTAAACGAACAAGACAATTCATTGTTATGTTTCATGGGTCTAGAAATAAACAAATGGCAGTGTGAAATTTCCCTCAGCTTTTACTAATCCTCATGCAATTAGCTGAACATTTTTAGCCAAAAATAGTGTTCCTATTTTGTCTGTGGGAAAGACTTTTCATGACAAAGCACATAATCTTGAAAACTAATGCAATACATATTCAGAGTGACCTAAAGTTTGACTCAATTCACAGTGTTACTTTATTCAGTCCCTCCCATCTCACCTGTTCTCTATACACAGCATTTGTTGTACTATTCAACAGAATGGTGACATTACAGCTGAATACTAACACAAATCTAAAATTCACACTCTCAGGGAGCAGTATGGGGAACCATGTGTGCGAGAACATTCTGATGTTGGACTTAATGTCTCTGTAGATCCCTGTCCTAATTTTGGCTGGGGTGGAGTTGAGCAAGTATCTGCTTGGTGCTTATTTGCCAGCTGGACTTAAACCACAACAGTCCTTCAATTCTGATTTTCATCAGAAATTTGTGGATTGTGACTTAATAAATTTCTGTTATTGAAGCATTACAGAGGAGGACAGAAATTAAGTTTGTGGCTATCATTACAGTGCCCAAGAAGACATTCACATTTCTGGAAGTCACATCAAGTGTTCAAAAAGCTGGGCCCTAAATGTCAAGCCTTTCAAAACATAATAAGAGCTGATAAAATTATTTTCTATCTTCCCCCTGACCTGTTGGGGGTCTTCAGAGACAAAAGACTGTTTGCTTTGCTTCTGCTTGTAATTTAACTTAAAAGAACGAATAATTTCAAACACTTCTTTTGTGGTCTGCAAAAGACAACCACAATGTATCTGCCCCTCCAGTGAAGCGTGACAAAAATCCTCTCCTAGTGTAATTAGCCTGCTATCAGTTTTCATGCATCACAGTGACATAGCCTTGGCTTTCTTATAATGATATCTTTCTCTTAAGTAATCTTATCTGTATCATTATGTCTAAATTAAGGTGATCCATATCCTTAAAATTGTCTAGTAAAAACATGTGAAGATTTATACAAACAACAGTTAATTAAATTTAGAGGGAATCAGAGTAGAAACTACTTGTTCATTGTTCAGATATGATCTAAGGCAAAATCATTAATTTTTTATGGAATTTATCAAGGAAGGTCTATAAACAGATGATACTAAAGTTCTCCAATACAATTCTTCTAAGGACTATTTCAGCTGTTCAGTTTTACAGCTTTGTTATAAATGACACTATCTTTTCATTCAAGAAATGAACAAATTATTTCCTCCTACCACAACTCCTTCACCTCCTTCCATTTTAAAGCATACCTTTTGATCAAAACAGCTGCTAAGATACTCTTTGATTTTCCTAGAACTGAGAGGTGAAAATGGATGGGTGCTTTACATACATCACCTGGGAATCATACTTCCCTTCCCATTGCTGTTTTCCCTTATCTCACTTTTTGTCTTTTCCATCTCACCTACTTTGGAGGACTACAGTGTATGGGGTCTGTATCTGAGATCATTCTCTTGGTTTCCTTCAGGCTGTGGTGACTACATTCAGTGGAGGCTCAGCACAGTCCATTTTATCCTGATGTGAAGCTCTGACACAGAGGAGGAAGACTGTTCTGTGGAAGCACTTGCTTATCTCTGTTGACTGTGAAAGAAGTTACATAGCTCAGGTGAAGACTTTTACACTGTAGATGCCTAAAATTAAGATTCCTGATGGGGCAATGTGCTGGGGTTGCAGTACCTAATGCAGTGATTAACACAGAAGTTTATCACTGAGGTACCTGAACATACAACCCCTCTCTGCCCATGACAATGTAGGTTTTAATTAGGTAATAATTAAAACTGTATGATTTCCACACTGAGCGGTCTGGGGCTTCTTTGATAACTATGCCCAAGGTAAACCTGATTTTTCTTTGGTACCTTCAAAACCTCACTTTCTTGCTTCATTGGATTTCCTCAATGGCAGGTAATTAGCTGAGTTCTATTGTAGAATTTGCAAGCATTTCACAGTCTATGAGGAATAATTCAGCTTCTATACCCTACCAAAAAACAAGTCTGATTCATTCAGTCATTTTATACTTACTGCTGACTTCAAAGAAAGCTCTTCAGACCAGTGTCATGTAAACAACTGTAGTTTCTTTAAGAAAAGGAACAATATAAACATGCAATATTGCTCCATTAAATTATCTATTTACAAAAAGACAGTTATTCTGAAAGTAATTGAGGAAACTGAGAGAAGAACATGCTGAATGGGAGCTGTTCTCATTAAGACGGCTCCTGTGTTCCCCTGTTATATCCTTACCTGCCACTCTTACTCATTTCATTCATCTATTCATAGCAGATTCTCTTTATCTTTTATTTTAGTTTTCCCTCACCATATTTGGATCACCCAGTTGTCTTGGCAAATGTCAATTTGCAATGACTTTGCAATGTCAGTTTATTTCAGGTCATATGTAAGCAGCTGTAGTGCAATTCTGTTAGCAGCAGCATTTCAAACTGATCCTCTTCTGGTATTCACAAGGCAGGTAGAGTAGGGCAAGATTGCACACATGATTATTGCACACACATAATCATGTGTGAAATGATTTAGTCGTCTGTAATTAGAACAACTCTTGGCATGCTTTAAGTCACTTGTGAGGCCATCTCATCAGCAAAATCAAGGTGACAGCATCTCAGTCCTTCAGCACAGACCATATTAATATAATTGATTTTGAACTGGTACAGGTCAATCACACATCAACACAGAGCAGAGGAATAAGTACTTTTCAGTGATCTTCTCAATATTACAAAGATCCTGATAACCAAGGTTAATCTGCTGGTGTTATTGCTGTAAATCTCACTACATTTGTAATCTCAGTCTACATTTGTATGTCTCAGGAAAAAAAATGCAAATATTTATTTTCCTAACAAGATCATAGAACAATGACTTTTGTAACTATGCATGTGACTTAAAATATATTTTTTAAGTAATTTTAAGATGGAGTGGTCTTCTTAGGAGAAATGTTCACAAACTAAATCTGAAAACTGACATAATAGTTCAGAACATTAGTAAATCAGTAGAGACATGCTGTACACCCACTAACTTCAAGTCTCCATCTCACTGCCACCAGCTTATAAAAATCTTGCCATGTCCTGTACTTCTGAATCTTAATAGCCCCTGTATTGGGAGAAATCATGTAGGAAGGGAGCAAAATTCTACTCCTCCCACCACCCCCAATCTAATTCTTCAGAGATCTTAACAAGCATCTGTTGATGTTAGGGCATTTGATTTGGATAGACATTTGGTCTAATTGAGTATAATAAAATGAAGATGTTAAAAAATAAAAGAACCAAATAGGCTTCAAGGTAAGGACAGACAAGTGACATCCTGACAAATGATCCACCAGGTAGATGAGCCAAAACGCCTCTATTAGCCCTGATATCAGCCAGCTGGAGCCTTTGTTGTGCTCACATATCATACAGTGACAGGCACTGGCTTTGGGCGATATCATGTCAGCCTCTTACAGCTGGAATTTTTTGTAAACCCAACATGAGAAGTTTTTTCAAAATTTTAGAATGGATTACTCCCCCCTCCCCTCCCTCCTTCCATACTTGACAAAAAAAGGATGCATTATTTTCACTGACAATTAGAAGAGCCAATTAATTATTACTATTAATGTAGCAACTAAGTGTAAAAGCAAGTAAGATGCTAGGTATTTTGATGAAGATAATATCATTAGATGAATACCAGTTCTCAGTTTTGCTTTTGTAAAATACCGTATTTTTGTACAACACCCTAGCACTTTTTTTTTTTTTAATAAAGATAAGTTTCTGGAGGAGAGACACTGACACCAACAGGCAGGGTCTTCCCATCCTTCATGATTAAACCAACCAAAGGGATGTAGAACTTCCCTGTTCTAACATTGACATGCCATGCTGGGAAGAACCAGATGTCCCAGAAGCAGAACATGACGGTCAGCACTTTCAAGGCAATGCCTAGGACGTTAGTTGTTGCTCTCTGAAAATGCAGTGAACTCCTAATGCTCAGTTAGGAAATTGGTGTGAAGAAAGAGAATTTTTTTTCCCCAGGTGAAACATGGAGAAGTCACTTCCACACAAAAGTTTGCTTTGCTGTTTTGCATCCCTCCTTCTGACCCTGTCTTTAGCCAGCTTCTCCAGCCATCAGTAAGGAGAAATTTCAGAACCAGCGAGACCAAGTGACTCCTCTAAATCCTGTAGGCCGAACTGCTGTGCGATAGGGGCTACCAAACACAAGCAGAAGATATGGGAAGGAAGCAGTCTCTCTCTTCTCTGGGAGTGGCAGCCCATTAATAACAGCCCCTGCTTTGTCCACTCTGCACTTTAATGAGGAGTGCACAGAAAACCTCCTGGTGGTTTAAGTGTTCCCTTGAACCTTGGAGATGCATATGAGACCAACAGAGAGAGCTATTTTGCATTCTGCTGCTCTCCAAGGAGATCAGTGACAGGAAAGGATAGTTAACTACTGATACTGCTTCAAATATAAAGTGCAAGAAGTTCCCCAAATCTTGCTGCTGTGGATGCAGACTCTTCTACATAAAATATTTCATTATATTGCTTACGTCCAGTGACTTCCATGCTGTTGTGTAGTAACAGCTCCTCTAATCCTAATGGTCTGGCAAAATTGAGTTGTAATTTTGTCCTGGTGTCTGGGGCTCACATGGCTTGGCGAAATTACTGGCTCCTGACTACTTGTCTCATTGTAACCTTGTAGAGAAAGGGTTTAAAGTAGTTCAGTATATCTTCATAGTATTCACAAAGGAGCTGCTAAAAAACAGGAGGAGAAATAAAGAGAACTAGAATAAGCTTTCTGGTACAGATGGTCATGAATATTTCTGCATCTCCTCCTCTCCTCAGAAAATACAGGGAAGGCAAGCCCTTCCACATTAATCAAGAGCAGAGGTCATGGCAATGTGGAATTGACATAATAGGCATGTTTAAGTGTCTTGATTTGTCTTAGTCCAGCCATGAGATCAATAAATAAAGTGAAAAATGAGCACACAAAACAAACCTGAGACTGTCAGTAGAAATACACCAGCCCTGTGGCACATTACCACTTTCACCACAAAATGATTTAATATTTCTCCACAGTATCCTGTCTCTGTTTACCTTACAGCAAATATTGGAGTGAGGAAAGGAGAGTTTGTATAAGAACGATTCATAGAGAAACACAAGCCTGGGATTCCCAGCCCCCTTTGCTGTGCTCACCTGGTAGCCACCTTCAGGAATTCCATCCTCTCCTTCTGGGAACTTATTATCTTTTCCTTTTGAACCTTTGTGAGGGAATTAATACTTGTAAATAGAAGAAAAATTATACATTTTCAGATTAAATCTACTCATTTTGAACTGAGGTAAGACAATACTGAGCCTACTTATTTTACTCTGTCTGTTGCATCTCTCTGGACTCCCAAATAACTGCTGCAGTGTTACAGAATTTATCTCCTTGGTTTTCTTTTTGTTTCTAGCACATATTGCTGATCTAGCACAACTAACAATGAAGTGATACTGCTTACATTATTGTGGAGAATTTTATACCATAATTCTAAGATGGTGTAAACAATGAAAAGTCAACAAAAGTTTTTTTAATCATACCATTTAAATGTTATTAAAGAAGACACAAAAATTCTGCAGACTTTTACTAGACTGAACAGACTTCCAGAGAATTTTATGTGTCATTCACCACCACCACTTGTAAAAAAAATCTGCTACTCCTAAAATATTGACATACAGTAAACAAATATTTTCTTTCACATTATTCATAAGCTGTTTGCTGAATGGGAGCATTCAGCTTTACATCTATGAATAAGGAACTTAGTCAAGAGTTATCTTATTCAGTACTGATTTCAGAAAGAAAACAACCATAAAATTAAATTAAACATAATTTCCTTGACTAATTTGAACCATTAGATGGAAAATGTTAGAATAAACGCACTAAGAGCAATTTCATCAGTATTGTTTCCTTGTGTTCCAATGCATGGGTTTACATTTTTGATGTTTGGAACTAACACATAATTTGCATTTCATGCATGACATCCTCATCAAGAATGACTGTGATGGTTCATTTCCAGGATGCGCTACATTACTGTAAACAGAAATAACAAGAGTCTATTTGCTGTGGCTTTGTGTACCCGCTGATCTATGCAGGCTACATTTTTGCACTAAATTTCTTGTGCCTGCACTGCAACTTGGTTGGCTCAGTAAAGGACAGAAAGTTCAGGCAGCTTAACTAAGAACACCATGATAATGAGTTTTACTGAGCTCGGAAATTTTGCCGTTGCATGTAGTGATAGCAGTGGCAGCAATGTGTTCAGGGTTTATATCATAATGAATGTCTTTAAACACTCATCTTGGTTGTCTTCCAATCATGTTGTCATAACACTATTCCTAGTTTCATTTGGGAAGTACAACAATATTACTACATAGAATCTCTAACGGATTTTTCTCAATACAAAAATGCATCTTATCAGGCCAAATGTCTGAATATCCTACAGTCAATGTTTATAAATGTCTTAAGCTCTGAACAAACCAATTTCTTTAGAGAATGAAAAAAGTCATTGAGTAGATGTGAAATTAGTGTGATATTTCCTCTTTTCTTATCTTTGCTACCTAATAATCCCTACAAAGACAAATTGCCTTTGCAGATTATTTTATTTGAGTTCTAAACCTTCCATTGGAAGCTGAGTTTTGGTTACAAAGGAATTACAGTTTCCCTTTTGCTGACTGATTTCCCAGGTAATATGTGAAAGAATTTCACTATTTTTCCTGATCCTGATAGTGGATTCTTCCTATCACCGCTCTATATCTTTCATTAATCTTTCTCTTCACTATACATTTCAAATATCTTAATCTATATATTTGAAATACCACATGCAAAGTCATTAAATTTTCATTGTTCTCTCTTTTGCGCTACTAATGAAGAAGTTAGTAGGTAGGTCTAATCCCCAGAGATCCTGCTGAACAACTCCTTATATGTAATGCACTTCTGTTTGCCATTGTCTTATGTCCCCCATCATACCGACTTCTTTTCAACCTAAAATGGCATGTCAAGCATTTGCAATCAATGGACACACAGAATCTTTGTATTTGATTCTTAAAAGTCTGTTGTGTACTCAGTGAGAACACAGTCTTAGGCCACTTGCTTTTTTGGTAGGAGTGTTGAGGTGAAAAAAAAACAAACTGCACACAGTGCTGCAGACAGAGCTTGCTCCTCCTTGTCATCCTGTAACAAACACAGTGAGGGAGAAACACCAGAAACAAGAAGTGGCAGAGTGCAGGTTTGTCCTGCTATGTTCTTAGCAACTTAGTTGCCCTCTAATTTCTCATCTGGATCTTTCTGGCCTGTTTCCTAGCACATTTTTTGACCTAGACAATTTTTGCGTTACTTCTCCATTCACATCCTCACTGTCTTGCTGTGTCGCTTTAAGGGTTAACTCAGCAGTGAGGCACTTTTTCTGTACTCAAACTCCACAGAAGATGAGTGGTTTCCTGCACCACCTGCAAGTCTCTTCCTAGTCTAACCCAAGGCCCCCCATATCTTGAAAGGCATAAAAAGCAGTCACTCCTGGATTCCACCTTCGGGGGCAGGGTCCCCAGGGGCATGGCTGGGTGGGTGTATTCCCCTTTGACTTGCATACTGAATGGTGGCCGAATATTTTGATCCTAAACTGTAACCAAAATTGCTTTTGCCTCTCAAACACAGAAACCAGTTCAAGCATGAGTAAAAGACTGAGTAGAAGGGACAATTGCCTGAACAACAGGGTTGAGAACTTCCAGGCTTTCAGCTAGTGTTTTACAATGAAAATCTTCAATCCAGGCCTCAGCTCTGCAAGGAGACAAAAAACAGTGATGGAAGCAGATCCATGAAGTAAGAATGTTCATTAGTGGTTTCCACTTTGTCTTATGGTCTTCAGTTCATGTTTTCGTAGACAAGACTACGAATTATCATGCATATTGCTACAGGCTAAAACCCCAGGACCTTTTAATTTATCATAATAGATTTACTTTCTGGTTTTAAATTATCTTTAAGCTAGAGTCCTGAAAATAATTCTTCCTTATTTTGGTAGGCTTTTGGTATATCTTTCATGACATACTGCTCTTCAATGGTGTGTCATGAAAGCCACAACAGTTTTGCACCATTGAAAAAAAAACCAAAAAACCAAAACCAAAAAAGCCACAACCAGTCAAACAGACTAATAAACATGCCTTGAACAGATTAGTTAGAAACTGGTCTATTTTGTAGTCTACAGGGTCTGCATCAGTAATTATTTTTGATCCAGCAAAGTTTATTAGCAATAGTTTACTGCAGGTCCTACCAGACTCAAGGTAAATCCATGGAGTGGAGAATCCATTTGGGTGTCAGAACTGTTGATGTAGGATTTTCAAAGAAAACCTTTTACTTTTAGAGTTCAGGTGCCCATGACTCCATCAGGTCTTCTAGAACCAGGGTAACATGCAGAAACACCTGATTTGTGATTTGTGCAAGCTCCTCTTGTCCTCTTGTCCATCAGAGGATGGACCATTAGTAGTTCTCCTATTTCTGCACTGTGCAGCCCAGTGTTTCTCTTCTGGAGTGTTATGAAGAGAGAGAGGGTTGTGCAGCAGAAGGCATCTGTTTGGTCTATACCAGACACATAAAAAAATAGCAGCTAAACACCTTCCAGTTTATTTTGTACTGCAGGCAGTAATTATAATGTTCCTGTGTTGCAAAGTCTCTTGGGCTGACATGGATCTAGCATAGGTTTCTCTGTTCTGGTGCACTAGTTAACCTGCAGCTCAAGGACCTGTCTGAAGGGACATGGAGCTCACTGTTTTTGTATTGTAGTGGCCATGGGTCTAAACATTTCTATTGGTCTGATTATTTTTTGAAAGGTTACCTCAGAATCCAAATCTTTAACAAAATGAATATTTACTGAAAATAGGACATCCATGTTATACAGTTTTGTGTATCTTTCTCAATTTAGTAGTTCCATCATCAAGATATTTTTAATATATTGCACACCATACCTTAACCCCACAATCATTTTTGTGAAGATCACCTTCCCACATGTCCCAGTATTATTATAATTTAATGTAAAACTTTTTTTCAGGTAAAATAAATGTTCTATAACAGCTAAAACCTAAAAAAGAATCATCAATAGAATTTAAGTCTGCATTTAAATTCTTTTTTTAAAAAATTAAAATGTTTTTAATTGTTTTTTTAATGTTTCTCCCCTTTTTTTTAGCTTACAAGTAATCAAATGTAGAAATTGCTTTATCAATAAAATGGAGATGTGTTAAATTCCTCTTGTGAATCAGAATAGAGTAAGAAGAAAAATAAAAGTGCACAAAAGAATAAGACATTCGGCATTTATCAAAAAACCAAAAGGTCTGACCTTTCGACAAAATTAAGGAGAGACAAAATTGAAAAAACATTTTTTTCCTACCAAATCTGAATTTCAAATGGAGAAACTGTGGCCAGCCTAAGCTTCTGAAATGAAAAGGTTGCAAAATAGGGTTTGTCATTTCTCTGGTATCAATGATACTCAGAGTAAACTTATTTAATTATGACAAAAATAATGGAAAATATATTCCATCTGTTACTGCAGAACCAGCACCCATCTCTAACTACTGGAGAAAAAGATTATCCCACATGTGCCTACAGATGGGTGTCTTGCACTCTTACATGAAGGACTGGTACCACTGCCAGGAATTAGATGAAATGTACTTGTGGTTAGAGCTGAGGTGATATTTCCCAAGTAATGGACATAAAAAGGCAGAAAAGCCAACTCTAGGGAAATTCCTACAGACTTCAGTGATTTAACTCTCAGTGTACTATTCTTTCTTACACAGCCTTATTTTCTATCCTTTTAACATGGTGCAATTCACTTTTAATTAGAGGATAGCTGACATGGAATCATTAGAAGTAGAATGAATGTTACGTTCTAGTTCTTCATCTGCTTCACAATGCCTGGTGTTAATTAGAAGAGATTTAAAGGAGGGAAATGCTTGTGGGGAATAAAACGTTATCCCTGTTGGGACTTCTTGTATCATTTCAAAAAGTAGAAGATTTTTAAAAACTGGGTGTAACTTGTCCACATAAACTCAAATTTGTTAGGTGAGCACAAATCCTGATTGTACTGTTATTACTACATTATCTAGTTAGAGGAGACTGAAAAAAAAAAGGTAGAGAGGGGCCATCGTACCCAGGCACAACTTACTTTTTACGTGTTTTGGATATCCTCATTTTGGATATCCTCCCCTCTGCTTCCCCATCTAAGCTAAAGAGGTACAAGTACTAGTAACCATGTACAGGTTTGTACATCTGCACAGCATGACCCTGTACATCACAGAAACTCCTGAACCAGCATTAACCAGGTCAGACACAGGCACAGCCCAAGTGTACCAGAAATACATCGGTGTATCAGCTTAATGCAAAGTTGTCAGAACAAGACCATAAAACTTTCTTCCTTCTGGCGTCTTTGAAATTGCCAGCCTTTATTAAATTGCCCACAAATTTTGCAGTCTAGAAATGTCCTTGATTTTTGGGTTCACTCTGTCTTATTACTTAAGTGACTTTACTGTATTTACTGAGATGTGGAGGAAGAGGAGGGAGTGACCATCTTCTTACACATTGATATCCGTACCCATCTGCAAAAATTCACCTGCTGCCAGGTGAATACACGATATCTCTGTGTAGCCCTGTGTCCAAGTTTGCAACCGGGAAATAATACAGAACATATTGGATTACCAGTAGCCTATTGGAATAAAAAGAAATGTTGACTGTGCAGAGAAATGTGTTGCATTTGCCACTGTGTATATGGAAATAAAACCCAATTAAGGCTTTGTTTGTTAGTTAGATGTTTCCTTGTGCCTTTAGCGGACATAATTTTGTTTGAATGTTGGACATAAAAGTAAAATAAAAATAAAATGGCCTTTCTTGATATGAAAAGGTTACATGGTTTCATAAAAGGTAATAAGAGCAATTAGCCTTCTAGTGATTTTATATGTTCTGCTTAAATGTTTGCAGTCCAAGCAATTAAGGTCAGGTTTAGAGCAACCAGCTTTAGATGTTAATAAGTCTAACTATATTTTACACAATTTATAATTGTTGAGTTAATTTAGGAGTACTAACTGAAGATAGGTAGCAACTTCAATGCAAACAAAACAAGGCTGTTTTTTACATGATTTTTAGTTATCTGTGAATGTTTTCAGATGTTCACACGAAATTAATGTGTATGCTCTTGTTGGTAAGAATTGGTTTTGACATCACGCATTGTAATAAGACTATAACTGATCTTGAAACCCTAAATTTGCTATTACTTATATTGTTTTGATCAGCTTCAGATATTAACATAGTTATAGTCAACCCAACATGTAAATGAGAGAAAAGCAGAATATTAGTGTCTAGAATAAAGATAGGTACAGTAAATATAAGAAAAAATTAATTATCCTTACTTCTCAAACCTGGAGGGTAACTTGGTATGAAGTTTGTCTGGATGGGGATTGAGCAAGTGGATTGTTCCTTCACTATTTTCCTTTCTTCTTATGGTTATGGGCACGAGAAATGAACACATAATAAATACCATGTGAACACCACTCTTTGCTTTGGATTAATAACATCTGTTTAATGTAAACATAATATAATAAAACATAATATAAATATAATGACATCTGTTTAAATCAAGTTTAATTCTCTTGTATGTTAGACCCCAATCTTTACTACAAGTTGGAGCTCCATGACACATCTCATGTATATGAGCATGATCTGTCCCAAACGCCCATGATTATTATCAGAATGCTTAATAGACTAAATAACTATTATCAAAGTGAAATTCAGTTAGACTATATCCTCAGCTTACTCATTAATTAACTGATAGATTTGGTGTCTTAATAAACTAGACATAGGAATCATTACAGCTTAAAAAGATCAAAGTTTTTTCCTCATTTTGACTAAGGATTGCAGAAAACACAGAAAAATATTTAAGTTTATATGAGTTTCCATTCTTTTAAATTAGAAACTTTTTAAATTTAACAAACAATGTGAAACAGGAATTAAAAATCTGAAATCTTAAAAGCAGGGCAACCAGAATAAATATGAATGTTCCACAGGATCTTTTTTTAAACTTTAGAAGCAGCATGACTTTTATTTTAGGAAAGTTGAGTCATTTTTAATGATACCAGAACCAGCTTAAAAGTTTGAGTAACATACTGAACTTCTAAAATTGTTTTGGGTTTTATTTTTTTTTTTCTTTTTTGACTGAATATAAAGAAATATAAAAGTTGTATTTTAGCCTCTGTTCTTTCTATAAAGTACTAGGCTTATTTTCCAAAGACTATCTTTTTTCACCCCCACCTCCTAAATGTGTGTGCTTATTTTAGTTTGCATTTTGATGAATTAGAAAATTTACATTGTTCAAATTTTAATGTATCAGTCAATATTGTTACCCTTTTTATTTTTTTTTAGTTCAGTGAACAATTGTGATGAAAGTCAAAATACATTCTTCTATTTTAAAGTATATAGTGCTTATGTCAGGATTAAGAAAAAAATTAGTTCTTGTTCTTACATAGCAGAACACCTTCATCCATCTAAGAAAGAAGGAATATAGTACAGCTAAGGAGTCTCTGTATACAATTAGTAGAAAATTTTACATAAATAGATTCTGGGTAGATATGTATTTGTATTTTAAATAAAGGTTTCTAGATTTTGAAATTGAATGAGTCATGGACATCCTCCCTGTTCCCTAAAATATTGCATTATGTTATCCATGGAAATTCAGTTTTATGCAATGCAGTTATGCTTTACCTTTCATCCAGTTGTCACAGCTGCACTGTAAAATTGTGCCATATTAAATCTTTTCTAAGCTACATACTCTCAAAGGGTGTTTTGTGGTTTAGAGAAATCTTATTCTTATAGAATAAGGATTTTTTCAGTAGGGGGACAGATTGCCTCTACTTGATATGTTTTAGTAATCATCCATTGTCCAAACCTGCATGTACAATAATAAATAGTGGCCCCAGAAAATTCTTTTTTTCATAAAAGGCATTGAAAGACACTACTATGTTTAGAAACCATGGCTCATATCTAGAAATATATGTAAGCAGTCTGTGAGCTGCTGGTTTTTGGTATTTCTGCAGTATGTTCCTTCAGGTTTCCAGGGACTTGCAGTGTCTCCTTGCTGCTTTAGCTGCTGACTTTCCCTCTATATATCTTTTCATGGAGCATATGGTAGGTGGCATTACTCAGCTAACAGATGTGCCTTTATGGTGCTTGCAATTTGTCCCGTGCATGCAGGGACTTGTGGTATATAAACAGAGATTGGTAACACTTGATAAGGTCATCATACTGGCTGGTTTTGTTCTATGTGTCAGCAGTCTCCAGGACTAGAACTCAGACCCATATATCTTACAAAGACCTCGTTTTTATATCTTGCTTTTCAATGTAGATGGGCTGCTAAGATTATTTGATTTATTAGCTCTTTATGGGCCCTCTGCTATGCTAGTGTGATGGGTACCTTGGCAGTTCCTTTCATTAATATCCCATAATAAAGTATTTACGATACCACCATGGACTCGTGGAGACATATTTTACATCTCTGTGTAGTATGTTAAAAAGCTACATAGACATGAGTTTTGTGTCAGGGAGCAGTAAAAAGGGCTGGATCAAGTCATAATAGGGTTGACTGTGATAGTAAGAATAAAGGTCCACTTTAAAACTCAAGAAAAGCATAAGGTCTTCCTTTGCCACCAAATATAGTAAATTTTGTGTCAGTGAAGAACATTGAAAATGGACAAGTAGATACTGCAAGCTACCAGAACAAATGCAGCCCCTTTAAGGTATTATTTTATGCTCTTGTCAGCTGTGGGTTTGAGGGGGCTCCTGCTGACACAACTTGATTAGTCCCAGCAGACTCAGTGCTCTTTCCTGCAAGTGGCATGAAAGCAAATGAGGAAAGTCAGTTCTGAGGTCTGAAAAATCCTATTTATGTGCTTTAAATTCAAAGGCATGTAACATGCACTAGGTGAAATCTGTGTTCTTTGTGAGTGTGCTGAGATGAACTATTTTAATATATTCTGTGAGAATAATAAGAAAGTTCTTTAACAAGGATGAAAATGCTACTGGACAACACTGAGTCAGATTTTGCTCTGCTTTACATCTGAAATCATTGGAGTGGGTGAAGAAATGCCTATGATACAATGGGGTTTTATTCTTCAAACATTCTAATAATTGCTAATTAATTGCTGTCAGAGTTGTGATTCAGTATAGCAACTTGTATGCACATTTGGTGGTTTTTTTTTGGTTTTTGTTTTTTGGTTGTTGTTGTGGGGGGTTTTTTTTGTTTTTTTGTTTTTTTTTGTTTTTTTGTTTTTTGTTTTTTTTTGTTTGTTTGTTTGGTTGGTTGGTTTTTTTTCTCCAGGGATGGGTGTCCACAAATTCTGTGGGCAAATTCTTTCATTGTCCAATCACCCTCACAGTGAAGAAGGCTCCCATCTAGGTTCCAGGACTTCCAGCCATATCCTTTCTCCATGGACAGTTATCTCCCTTTGAAAAATCTACCATCAGTTGGCCCTTTCTTTAACTGCAAAGTAAACATAAACCTTTGCCTGTTGCAGATTTGGCAAGCATAAAAAAAAAAAAAAAAACAACAAACAAGCAATAATAATACGCCCATAATTTTTTTTCATTAGTTTTCGATGTCTAAATATCTATTCAGTCATATACTGGTGACATAAATAAACCTTAGGTTTTGAATAAAAATCCACTAAAAATCAGTATGACCAGGAACGTACACAAGCAATTTGAGATATCTACTGGAATAAGAAATCAAGACAAGAAATAAACAACTGGACACCTGTAAGAATAAAACCCATTAATGTTAACTATAGGAGAAATTTTGCATCATTTTGGTAGACAAGAATTGAGCAGTCAGCATAAAAAGATAACTCTTAAGGAAAAAATCTAAACAGCAGATAGAATGTTGATTAAAGGATTGCAAACAAAGTAAAGAGTAATATAACATATGGTAAACTATTCAAATTTGTCTCTCTAGTGCAGATCAGATTTTGTTTCTCAGTCTTTCTTCTTATACAGCAACAAATGTCAATGAATAATTGAATCTACAAAGCCAGGTTAAAAAAATTACTCAAAATTGATTATATGCACAATTATGTTGTTTGGTCTATCTTGCTTTCTGAGAAACAAGAGATATGTGGTCTTAAACCAACTATCCAGTCTCAAAAAAATTTGGCAAACATCAGATACATACTCTGGTGTAATGTTTTGTCCCAGTCAGCTCCAGTGAGACTATGCATGACCAAGTTATATCACCTCTGTCTTCCCTTCCAGCTGTCCCTGTGGTCCCAGGAAATTTCCAGTCCACTGTACAGCCACCCAGACTAAAGAACAGGGAAGACATCATTCCAGGTGGTTGGTCACTGGAACAGGCTGCCCAGGGAAGTGGTCAGGGAACCAAGCCTGTCAGAGTTCAAGGAGCATTTGGGTGATGCTTTTAGTCATATAGTTTAGTGTTGGGCAGTCCTGTGAGGAGCAGGGTGTCGGACTCAGTTATTACAGGTTCCTTACAACTTGAGATATTCTGTGATTCAATCATTGTCTAACAAATGCTTTTCAGCCTTGTGGTTATTTTGACTTCTAAAGATAAGTTTGGACCTGTTTGAATTAAGATGTCACACATATTCAGGGTGAAAGCTCTTCCTAAAGATATGGTATAGCAGACAAGTGGATGTGCATCCTTCTAATTCCTTTTTGCAGGAAAAAAGCACATCCAGCTGCACTGTCAATGCACGAAGCCTCTCTGATTGGTGGGAATGTTTGAACTCATATCTGAGCAGGTCACTTTGGAAATATTACTCCCTCTTTCCCTCTTTTGTTTGAAAGCTGGGTTCTAGACAGCGTTCATCTTTCCCAGCCTGTTGTCATGAGAAACCTTTGGGCCAGGCAAGGAAACACCCAGCGTTCCATGATTGTTAAACTGTTTGGCTCTGAGGTTGTATGTTGGGATTTATGTGCCTTTGTACATCTGCAGTGTGATCATTTATAGACATGCAACCTGGTAAACCAAAATAGTTACCTTTTTTATAGTATCTAAAAAAATTTCCTGAATGACAGCATTCATCAAATGCAGTCACCTACCATGTTCTCAAAACATTATTCACTCTATATAAACACAGAATCTGAGCAAGTTAAAGGGGTCTGAAGTCCATGTGATTAAAAATGTATTGGCTGTGGACAAGGATCTGCCACTTTTGTATTCTCCTTCATATAAAAGGAGAATCACCATCCCTGGATGTGTTTAAAAATGTGCAGAAGTGATACAGAAGATCATGGTTTAATGGTGGACCCAGCAGAGTTAGGATAGTAGTTGGACTTGATAATCTTTGAGGTATTTTCTAACTTTAATGATTCACTTTTCAGAGGAATTGTTTTTGTGAGTGTGTAATTTGATTTATATAACTTGTTAGTGATATAAAGTGATCACCCTGGATCACACTTTAAGAAGCATTTCGAAAGGGTACTTTTCAGAAAAGTTGGATCTTCCAGCTTATTTTCATCTTGACATTGAAATACTGCCATTTTTCCATTTGCTGTGCCAAATTTACAGTAGCCTCCCCTGTGCCTAGTTATGCAATGCTCAAGTGGTGAGAGCAATAGACCTCTGAATCAGCTAAGCACTTAGCTCTCACAGTAAAAGTAACCCTGTAAGTTGTACTTTTGTCAGGCATCTCATCACCTCACATCCCAGGTGGGGGATTCTGGTCTCTAGAGAACAGCTGAGACAGAGATTTTCATTTACCTTGTGAGGTACACAGTGATCAGGCTCAGACATCATTATTACCACACCAAAGTAGAATAGAAACACAGCTGTAAATAGAGACTTGGCACTGGAGCAAAGCAAAGACTGGAGTTTTTTTAAATGGTTCTGTTTCTCAGTTCAGGGTTTGGTCATTAAGCAAATTAATAAAATACCTACTCATTATTAATATAATTTTATAGGATTTTGTATCTTAGTGTAGTGCAGAAATTAACTAAAATTAAGTAACTTAGGAAACATTCCAACCTTAGCAACTATAACACACTGGGTTTTTTTTAAAGGGATAGAGACAGGCTGTAACTTGTAAATAGTACTAAACAGTAACACAGCATAAAGTATTAGGCTGTATATTTCAAAGGCTTTACACTAATATAGTAAGTTGTGAAGATTAATTTTAAGCCAGTGTGAGTCACTGCATTTCTCCTTTATTCCTTGTGGTATACTAAATATTGAGTTTTCAATAGATGCAATGATAGCACAATATTCTATGGCTTTCTGTGTTTATATAGAGGACAAGAAATAAAAATTATCTATCTAGTATGCTTAGTACATGCATCTATAATTAATGTAGAATAAAGTCAGAGTGAATAAAGGATGACACTTTGCTAATGCTATGCTTATCAGAGCTGGATTTACTGTGATCTCCACATAGAACTTGGAGCACTCTTCAAATTTATGTACCAGCATCTTTGCTATTTAACAGATGAGGGTATTGTAGTCTCTCATAAGAAAATGTTCTAAACATTGCAAAAATTCTATGGTTTAATCTCAAATGTTGCTTAACTACATAATGAAGACCTATGGTATTTGATTGAAATCATACAGTTTAAATTAACGAGACTCAAAACATAAACATTGATAGTAAAACTGAGTGCATACATATTAATATGTAACTACTGCCTAGCCATCATTTTCTTTGGAAACATTTGCATTCAAATATCAAGCAAGTGATGAGACACCAGCCCTGGGAATACAATACAAGTTTTCACAAAGATTGTGCTACACTGGCTCTGAATTGCAAACAGACCTTTCCCTGTGGAAAGTCTCTTTTAGGCATACTGCTTCAGCAGAAGCAAACTACTGTGCCTTTCAGATTAAGAAATTGTGTATCTAATAAAAATATTTTCCCCAAGAAAGATTAAAATTATGTTAGACTGGGAAAGTTCCACGATATATTTGATAATTATTTTATGCAGCCTATAGACTTATGCAATTAATACAGATTTTTTTTCATGTACAGCAATTTTTTAATAAACTCCCTTTCTTCCATGTTGGTTGAAGTGGAGAGATTCTATTGTCAGTTCTGGAAAAGATGAAGAAACAACCATAGCACAGGGGAGAAAAGCAATATGTGGAAATTTCTTCCAGGCATTCTGACCATTAATAATTGAAAATCCTTGCAATGATCTGAACAGGATTACTAACACAGGTTTTGAAAAATAACCTGTTGTGTTACTTCCCTTCTCACCATCTCTGCACCCTTGGTGAACTGCTGACAGTGTCTGGTGCCTATGCTGTTCAGACACTGTTATGAAATGTATGTTTCCTTCAACCCTGAGTCGAAGGAAACATAGAAGTCTTGTGCTATCTTCTTTCTGTAAAGAAAATATTTGTATCTTGGGAAAGAAAGATGGCTTGATTTGAAGTACCACTCAACTGATCCTAGAACTTGATGGAAAGTATATAGCTCTGTGTTAAAGTGATTTTTAAAACAAGTGAAAGCATTGTTATAGCATAAGTACAGCCAAATCTGCCTGTATTCTGATTCTGAAAACTAGGTAAAGCAATTTTCACCTAAGAATAGTTTGAAGGTAGCTTTTGTGATACTCACTTCCAGAGTGATTTTCTGTATTTTGCAAGACCGTCTTTTTACAGCATCCACAAACACTTCTGCACTGTGACTTTCCCTCTCTGTTATAGAATAATGCAAATATCCTTTTCATTTGTCCTCTGTTTTAGTCATGGAGACTTTTACACCAGTTCTCACTGAATTATGAAAGTATTCACTCTTCCCTTGTATTCTACAAGGATAGAAAAGTATTACTATTGTGATTTCCCTTCCTCAGTCTATTTTTTTCCCCTCAGGCTTCCAGATAGACTGTCTCATATTTCATATATGTACACCTATCTCCTTTCTTCTGGCATCCAGCCTCAATTAGATAATTTAACTATGCATGTTCAACATTCTAGCAGCCTGGTACCTTTATGCCTTTGCTCTCTGTTCCATGGAGCAACAGAGATCTTTAGAAGATGGTCATGTTCATAGTGGAGCTTTCTATTCCAGCAATACAAAACTTTGCTAAGACCCTATTTGTAAGGTCTCTTTTCCATGACTTTTAGGCTGGGTATCACTAGTCCTCATTTTTGTAAAGAGGATTTAACATTACTCTTTGTATAATATATGTATGTGGCTTCACTTTTTTCCCTGAAACATTACATATGTGATTTGGTGGCTGAAATTGGAACACCACATGTTCCTGCAATCTGTCCATCTCTGACAGCTTTGTTTCTTTATTCAGTGGCTGCTCTGGTGCTGATAGAGGTGTCAGAAGAAATTGTCTATCATTCATGTGGGTTTGTCACTCGTATGAATCAGTTTTATCACAGCTCCAGAGCATCCCCAGAGACAGCTCTAACTGCTTTGTTTTTAATTACAAAGTCACTCTTTGTGTTCCTCCATACAGACAGTCATGCAGCCAATCATAAAATCACCTTGTTCAAAATCTAGAATACAAATATTAAAATTTATACATCTTTTCTTTGAAGTGATCTGTGAAATTTTCAGAAGGGTCTCAGTAGCATTGATCCCATTTATGGTTAATCTATTTCTAAAGTGTCATGACTATTCCAGACGCACAGTTTGTGTTTTAGCACATCTTGTCGCAAAGCATATCCTCTTCCCAAAGTGAAGGCTAAGAGATTTAAAGCACAATTGAGGCTTACTTGAAAGCCAGGGTTAAAGAGATATATATTTTTTCAATTGAATTTTAATTGCATGTCAAATAGAAACAAATTCTAGGTATTTCCATGGGAATACAAAGCAGTCCAAGAAACTGAATTCAAGCTCTGAAGGAAATACAAATCCTAGTCAAGGTATCTTAATGTTATATCTTTTGTTGAATCCTTTTTGCTATTTTTGTTTAGTTTTGGTTTTAAATTAGATATTTGAGAACTGGGATGAAACACTCAAGATATTTTAGCTTATTTTGACATTTGCAGTTAGCCAATACATGGGTCTTTCAAAATTTTTCAACATCAAGGAGTAATTAGGTGATGTAGTCAGACATTTCTTGGATACAGATGTTTTTATTTACAAAGAATGCACACAAAATTCTATTTTCTTAAACACCATTACATTTAAACAATAAGATGCTATTTCTTTGCACAACATTTTGAGTTTCATTCCACATAGAATTCTACCACTTTTTAATGTGCGATCCTTATTTCTGCTTGCTGTCTTTTTTTTCTGTCTTTGGAAGTTTTTTGAATGTTTCTGAAACACACTTCCATCAAGTGATACCCAGTAAATTTCCACTACCCATTTCCCCTTTAGTCTTCCACTTGATCTATGTTTTGGGTGGAGGATTCTGTTGTTTCAGGTAAAAGGACATACATCTTTTATGCCTTGTCTTAAACCTACTGTGAATGATAGGCCTGTCCCAGCATGAACACATTGTCTTCTAACTTCTATTACACTTATTTCATCATTTCAGTCTTTTTAATAATTAAGTAGTTCCAGTCTGCTTGACATTTTAACCAGAGGCAACAATCAGAGTATAATACTCAGGTTTTAAATGCCTACTTTACTCTGCTTTTATAACATTGAAAAAATATGTGATATGCAATATGGTACGGAGAGGCATAGATCATACTATATCTAACTTTGATAGCTACATTCCATCCAACTTTACAGTGATTCAGTGAGCAAGATATCCTTAATTGAGTGCCTGCAGCTCCTGCGTAGAAACAGTGAAAATATACTTTGAATTAAGCTTTTGAAGGTGCTTAATCTAATGCCTAAAATGAGGCATGATGTGAAATCGGGTAATTTAGATTTTATCCCATGTATTCCCTCCCCATGTTCTGGAATGGGTCAAGAAGCAAACTTTCCAGATCACTGTGTTTAAGGGTCGTGTTGACAGGAGTCAGTTAATTTGCACTGAGAGGTATTATTTCTTTCGCAAAGACAATATGTGAAATTTGTGCCCAAATAACTGCAACATCAAAAATGTTTTAATTTTGGTGTTGCAGCACACTCCCTCTTAAGCCCTCAAAAAATGTTCCTTAATTAGTCCAGCTGCAAACGGCATCAGCATGAAGATTCTGCTCACATCATTCATATATAGTCCATATATACTTATGTAAAACTTTCTTGGCTTTTATAAGCTGACTTTAGCAATTCCATAATGTTTCAGTAGGAAAAATAGCACAGAAACTGTATAAAGTTTACATAGGACAAAAGTTATGTATATAGAAATTCTGACAATAATCTTTTAACCATGGCTCCTACTATGACAAAGTTTTCTTCTTAGGTTCTTACTATTAAGGACAGTTATTCATACTTTGCAATACTTGGCACTTATGCTGTAAATCAAGGCTCATGACTAAGAGGTATCCACTGTAAAGTCATTTATAGGAGTGTCAACAATATAATAATAATAATAATATCAACTAGTTTTCATGAACTGTTATTCCTGGCTAGCACCACTACTACCATCTGGCTGATATTCATTCTTCCCCACCTCATTCTTGCCCTTTTATTGTCCTCCTCCACCTTTTAAACTCTAGCCAAGAACTCCACTAATACAGCAACAAATGTACTGGCAAGGTCTGCAACAGCTGAGCCCATCCCAGTTGATCTGTGCCAGTCAGCCAGCTGGTGAGCTGGAAATTATCTAAGAACTGGCTACAATGCCATTTTACAGGCCAAAAAGAGACTCTGCAGTATTTGCCTTAAAGAGATGTTTTTCCTTTCCTATGACATTGTTTTCTGTTCATGGTTATTGGCATAAAAAAGTTAATATGGAGGACAACAAAGAGAAACATCAGCAAATGCATTAACCTACTAAGGCAACTGCTCTTGGAGAATAGGAAAGTATTTCCTAAAAGTCAGTGAGGAATTCTGGAAAATACAAAATTGAAAATAAATGTGGGCAGTTAACATTACACTCATTGTCATAGTTTAGGTAATAATGATGGCATTATTCAATTTAAATTAATGCATGGGCAAATAAGTTAATAAATCAAGCCTTGGTGCTATTGCATATTTCAAATTTTACTACGTATACATTATTTTCTTTAGTTATCTCCCACTCTTGCTTAAGACCTCTGTTTTCTTACTATTCTGCTACATTTATTCTAGTACATATTTAGGAAAAGATGAAGTTACAAGGAAATCTTGTTTAATTCAGGTGTTCTTTGCCAGTCCTGGAAGTATTTGCCTCTCCTCAGATCTGTTGGCATAAAGTTCTAGTAACATAAAAGTAAGGTTTTAACATTTTAGTTACCTCACTGCTTCAATTCATATTGTTCCAATACAGTGAGTGATGCCTATATTAATAAATTATGAAGTCATTTGAACCTGGTCTCTTCCAGCAAGGTTGTTGCCAAGACATTAAGTTAAGGTCATCAGTCTCTCTTCCACTTTAATAAATGTTTAATTTTAATCTATATAGTGTGGAATAGCTCTAACAGTGTTGCATTCCTTGATGATTATTCAGGAGAAGCTTGAAATCAAGCTTTTAACTCCTATTAGTGTTTAATGATAAAGTAGGTAGGTTAATATGATATTGAAGGAAAGCCTGTATAAAGGATGAGGAGGAAGAAGAAAGTTATGCCTGACCCAAACTACTAACATTAATTTTTAACTGCACAGCTTTATATAATATACTCCAGCAAATCCTTGATTTCATCACCAACCTCTTTAAGGAATTTTTATCTTTACAAAGAGAGCACACTGAGAAAATGAGGCTGAGGTTTAGAATGAGGTAGGTTATGCGCCCCTGGTAAGAGAGGTAACACAGGTCTAAATAAAAATTGTTTAAAAAAAACTCATAGAACAAACAATCAAGAAAACTTGTTTGAAGTCACCACCATGTAAATGCAGTTCCAAAGGACTCTGACTGTTCTGTAAAACACCTCAAATCTCCCTGGTTCTCAAAGTCTAGTTATATGCTAATGAGGAACATGAAAGTGTTTTAAATCTTGGTGAATTTCATAGAGGATAGGTACTTCCAACCCAGCTGATGGTTCTATGGGTAGTATGCCAAATACATTCAAATTTAACAAGGAAAGTGTGTCCTGTACAAAATGTTATGTAAGTGATGGAGCAATGCAGTTGCCACTGAAGTCTTGGGGGCAGTCTGTTCCCCTTGCAAATCACCAAGTCTCTGTGGGAATTCTGAGTGTGTTCCTCAGGCATAGGCTGAGTCCTCTGTCTCAGGACTACTGGTGTGTACTTGTTTGCTTAGTGCATAATTGCCTTTACCAGCTACTTACAAGTCTGGTACACTAATGAATTTTCCTGGATAAATTAGTTAAGTCATTTGTATCTACCACAGTACCAGTATGATAATCACTGAATTCACTTTCACCTTCGTATTACACTTGGTGTTAAAACAACAACTAAATTTTTAAGCTCAGGAGAAAAGAAAATCCACAGATTTAGACCATCAGCCTGTTACTGTAGTTCCTATCAACCATGAGATTCTATCTAAAAGAAAAAAAATCTGGTTTTGTTTCATCTGTAACCAACAGATGAAAAAGAGGAGACTGCAGCATTTCTTAACATCGGGGATGTTGTGAAATATTGCATCTGAAGCCCAAGTGCCAGCACTTTGTCCTGGGATTTCTGCCAAAACAGGAGGCTGTTCAGCTGTAATTAACATTTCTCATCCCAATATCATTGTTGATGAGTCCCCACACAGTTTCAAGTACAGCTGCCTGCCACAGTAGTTCATTATGAACACAGGACTTCTGCTGACTCCTCTTCTGCTGACTTTTCCCTTCTGCTTTACTTGTCTTGGGCACTTCTCACTTCAAAAGAATCACAGTTTCCTTCTTGCCAGACTTTGTGAGGTAGCTGTGTCATGTCTCATTTGAAGATCTGCATATTGATTTTGGCTTGATCCATTTGAACTTTTTTGCCTTTAGGAAGTCTTTCATCTTTTGTTTGGATCTGCTGGACTTCATGTCTTACTGGAGTGGTGCCATCTTGAACTAGATGTTCACCCTTGTTAAATTATTTGTCCGTTCAATTTGGTGCTCAGGTTAGCCAGATCAGATCCTGATGTATTTCAGCCTGGCTCTTCTGGAATTCCTTGGCATTGCTTCTCTGTAGTCTCTTGGAAGCTTTGCTAGAGCTACATGGAAGGCTAAGCAATTACAAATGACCTAGTCATGTAAGCAACTGTTCTCAAGGACACATTATATAAATGGTCAGCAGGAGACACAGTGGTAACCAGCTAGAATGAGAAAATTGCTTACGAACACAGACACTTGTTATTTCCCCCTAAAACTGCTAATAGAGAAAGCAAAAGCACCTATTTTTAAATGAAATGAACAGTTTTTATTATGTTTTGTATATACTTTATTATTCAACTTCTTGTTTCTGCTGGAGTTATTACTTACTGATTTATGTAGCCAGGGACCAGTCTGTGCTTCAGCAACAGCCCTCTTTCAAACAGCTTATGATCCAAGCATAGATGAGACATAAAGACACCATGCAAAGGGAGTTTAGGGAATCACGGAAACAAATTCAGGGCAGTTTTACCAATCGCCCTTCTAACAGCATAGCAGCCTACACAAGGGATATTTTTTAATGTGTTTTAGAAAAAGGATCAATGAAATTATGAATTTCAGCAAATTTGATTGATTAGCAGGGGTAGATGACCTTTCAGTAGTGAAGGAGACAGAAGCAGCAATGTAGGTGGAGCTAGGTCACATGTGCTCTTTAAAGCAGAGACAAATTATTCCATTTTTTGCTGCAGGACAAACCAGGAAGCCATGAAGGCAGGAAAATGAAGGGGTGACCTTACTAGTGAACTAGAAAAATGATCTTTGCATCATTTTTCTGAATGGAAGGGGAAAAGATCTGTTATGGTCAAAGAAGGTTCCTATATTTCTGTCTGGCAGCAACATCCTCCTTTATTAGAAAATGGCACACCCAACAATAACAAAAAAAATATAGAACTGGCAATAGATGAATAGCAGCACAAGCTGCAAAGTGACACTTTGACAAACATTGTTCCAGCGAACAATCCTGAGAAAACAGAGAAGTGATAATTTCTTAAACATACTGGGGGAAGGGAGAAGGGAGCTCTGACGTTAAGGAAAAGGACAAAAGCTAACAAGGAAACTTCCTGAATCTAGATGACAGAAATCCAGAATCTGTTCTCATATGGCTTAAACAGATGTGCTGTAATTTAACGTGGATATAATTAACAACAAAGTGTAGTCCAGTTAGGCCACTTGGGTTTTAAACAGGACCAGGTCTTTAAGTGTAGAGATGTGAGTTATTGCCTTAAACTGTAATAGATTCTACTGAAGGATCCATAATGTTTGAGAAAAACAACCTTAAGGTGCAATCATATGTATTAAATATTTATTTCTGCTCAAGCAATATGTATCTCTCTAAAGTGCCCCCAACACAAAGGAAGAAAAAAGAGGTCTGACATCAAAGAGAACTTGATAACTGATTGTATTTTAGTACTATTAACTTCTCATGTTTTGGAATTGTTAGTGAAGGAAGGCTCATCAGTCCTAGGGGGTCTTTGGAACCTTTTGATATCCAGATGATGAGACCAGCACTTAATAAGGATCTCACACAAAACAATTAAACACCATGATTAAAAAAAAAAACTCAGTGTCCCTGAATTATGGATATTTTTGTAAAACAGTGTTTCCATCATTTTCTGATTCAAAGATAAAAGTAAAAAGGGGGAAGAAAAAAGAAGCAGCATCCAACATACATCCAAACAATGACTGCCGCTTCTCTTTCCCCGGCTAGCTGATGATAAGAGAGGGGGACGGCAGTTTCCCCCTGGAGCTCCTTGAATCCCAGTTGTCAGTTGTTTCGGCGCAGTATAAAACACAGGCAGCGCACACGGGTCCCAGGGAAACTTTATTTGATGGTAAACTTCCCCTTTTTTCCTCTTCTGGGCCCCAATCAAGGGGTGAACAAAGACTTATATCTTGGGAGAAAGTCAAGGGAAGGCCCATATTCCAACAAATCAGGAGAGTTGGGAAAAAAAACCCTAGGCGGGGAATAACAGTAGTAAACCAATAAACTTCCAAGGAAGAAAAAACAGTTTCAATAAATGGGTAAAGTTTGGAGAAATAGAAACTAGAAACTAGCTGACGACATAACTGGGAAAAGGCGGAGACAAAAGGAAAACAGCACCAAGGAAAACCACCAAATCACAAATCAAACCATAAACCTACTAATAAAACAAAAAGCACAATACAACAAATGACCAGTGGAATAACCTCAAAAATAGATATTGTGGATAATTTTATGGTGCTGGAGCTGAGTTACAGAGCAAAAGTCTTCTGAAAGTCTCAGAACAATGTCTGGGAGACAGGGTTTATATGGGACTTGGAAAATCTTTCCCCAGGAACATACATGATTTTCATGTCATTATTGAAAATTAAGGACTTATAAAACTCATTGGATCTCAATTCTACAATACAGTCCATATGCAGAGCCCTGATGTCATCAGTGAGTGAGTTGGAAAACCATGCCCAGAACTCCATGGGTCTCCTGGAAAATTTTTATACTCACACAAAAGTTATTTCAAGAATGAGTGATGCCACTCAACAGTCAAGAGACTAAGCAGATTTTTTTTTGTCTGTTATCATTTTGATTGAAATAACTCAGCTCTGCTGAGAGCAATAAAAATGAATCAGACATATTTATGAGGTAAGGACTCTACAGTGTCTAGAGTCATTAAGATCTTTCATTTTTCTTGTTTGATTCAAAGTACCTGTCATTCTCTCTTGAAGCTTCGGCTGCTTTACGAAGTACTCACTACTCTCAGAGAAAAGGCTCTTTTCATGAAGAGCAATAAAAAAAATTGTCATTTTATATCTGGGGTGACTGTTTTTGATGGGATAAGTTCTTGTTTAGAGCTCTGAATTCTTTCAAATATCATCAGGCTTTTGTTGTCAAAAAAAAAAAAAAGCGTTAAAAGAGCATGTTTGCATTATACACATATTTTAACACAAGTTAAGGTCTGAACTAACTCCCAATATCTGAATAAGAGCATGCAATCATCTGGGGCATCTTCCTCTGAAATAAATTTTTTTCAAATCTTTCACAGATTCTCATACTCCAAGAAAAAAAAAAAAAAACCTTTAGGCTTACTCTGTGCTTCATCCTCTCCTATGGACATAAATGAAAGTGACATAACGTGCTGTGTTGCTTGAGTTTGCAAATATATACTTTCTCCTAAGGTGAAAATAGATAGAAGCCCTGAGATGAATATTTTGTGCCACTATCCCCTCAAGTAAGAAGCTCTTTTCCAAGCAATACTCGTGAGGAGCAGCATGTCAGGGGCACTCTCTATGTCAGAAAAGCACTGAATCAAAATTAATTCCCTCCTTTGATAGCTTTTCCAAGCTATTTCAGACAATGGCAGATCCTCAAATCTCCCTTGGTAGCTTCCCATCGTAGATGAGGATATTCTACATGTTCTTGACTTCATAAAATTTAAATATTGTTTTAATGAGTAAAACCACAGCCTTTATACTACCGCAGCCTCCTATATTATTTGAAATGAAAAACATACTAAAACCAACTATTTAAGAGCTGGGTTTGGATGCACATCTCTTGGGGCCTAGGGGAGGCTCTGGCCAAGTGCTGTACAGACTGGACACCAGCCAGGCAGTGCTTGGCAAGTACAGGACAGAAGGATGTTCCCTTGCCCTGTTTTAGTTCACAGCACAGACAGAGCCTTACACTCCTAGACTAGAATTCCAAGTGCCAGGGGGTGATTAAAACACCCAGCTATCCAGGATCTCCGCAACAGGAGGAGGTAGCCTCAAAACACCTCCTCTCACCCACCAAAATCACTATGAAACTATTCTTCAGAGCTAGCTGTGAAACTAAAGTATCTTTCCCCGTGTCTTGCCAACATGAAACAAATGTTTTGGAGTCATGTTTTGCACACATTTAAGACACACAAAACAAAGCAGTATGTTTATCCTCCAGAGTTTATTTTGTATCTGTCAAATATAGTGCATTTTTACTGCACAATTAAAAGTTTTGATAAAAAATACAGAAGCATAGTGTCACATCATTCAAAACCTTTCAGTGTGTAGTTCATTCCAACTTAATTTGAAATAGAATTTGTGCTAAATTCAGTGAGATCATTAATGAAACTAATTAAAATTACTAAGCTTCCTCTCTATCCAATGTAAAAAAATCCATGTGCAAAATTAATTGTTACATGACTATTTCCCTTTTAAATTTTTTGCATTAAAAATCAAAGGAAGGGGAAAGGATATAATTTTAAAATGTGTTATATCTTTCTTGTAAAGTCAACATGTTTCATAGGAAGTAGGAAGCTCCGCTTGATCTGATGCATGAGCAGACAGACTGGCTGAGCGCTCCCTGGGCTTGTGAGGAATTCTCTGCTGGGATCACAAAATAGTGTGGCCTTACAGAGTAAAGCAAGTAATTTCCTTTAGCCACTAGGGAAACAAGATTAAGGAGACAGGACATTTTGTCTATTTAGTCTACCTCCTGAGAAGGCTGTTTTGGGAAAAGGACCTTCACACACCATTCTGTTGGTTTGTGCCCTCAAGGCATTGTTGAATCAGATAAGCAAAACTTTTAGTAACATGTTCACAACAGGAGAGTCAAGTCCTTATTCCTCTTTAGTAATCACGAAGATCCTGCATTTCCATAACATCTGTTACAGGCACCCATTGCAGTGTACAGTCTCCTCATTATGCCCCATTAATCCTCTTTTTGTACAGAATAAATTGAGGCCCAGAAAGGGTTTTAGCTTTAAATCACGCACCCACTCCGCATCACACACAAATCACCCAGAACTGATGAATGCTGGTTTCTATTCATGGGGGAAAGGGGGAGCAGGAGTGGGGTGTTGTGAACGAAACTGGAAGAAATTAGTTTCTTTTCAAATAATTAAAAGTCTCAAATTGATTGTAGATCACTTTTTTTCACATAAAAATATTAGGAATGATACAGGAAAGCCACAAGTTCTTGGATTTGAGACATAGCAGACAAGTGTTTAGCCCTGCAAAACATTTTAAAAGATAGAAAGGAACCTTGTTGTTCTTCCTGAGATTTACTGATTACTTGTTATTTCTAATTATTTCAGAAACCACATTCTTAAGAATATTCAATTATTCATGAGTAATAGATTCCAAATATAAATACAGGTCCCTCCCTGAAATGTTCATTTATAACTGGAGAAAGAAAGAGCAGTTCTGCTGAGTGAGGGAAAAAAGGAAATTAGTCATACTTAATCTTAAAAATAAGAGTAGAGTTTTCTTTGGTTCCTTACCATGGCAATGATAACTGTTCTAGAAATGCTACAAAGCCAGAGGTTGCCTCTAGGAGAAAAGAAGAAAAAAGATTCCACATGTGATTTTGAAGCAGGCAATACCAACTTGTTTTTTACTATTTCACTATCTTGTTCAATCGCTGTAAACAATTTTCCAAGACTGAATTCAGATATTACAAATTCAGATACAGATAACATACAAGATGGGATTAATGAGATCCACCTAATTGTGGGAGATAACATACTGAATAGCTAAGTATTTTATGGTAGTGCTGATAAACAAGATCAATAGTACAGGCAGAAAAGTGGAAAACTGGTATCATCATCGTTTATCTGCCATGTAATGCAAGTAACTGTCATCATGTTATATCTTCAGAAAGGCAATATTAATCCATTCCCTACACCAAAATCCAGAAAATTCACTTCACTGCAAAATACTAATACTCTGTTTGCTCACAGAAGTGCTTTACTAAATCTTAATATCAGAAGTGGCAGAAACAAATGCAGTTAAAATAAAGATGTAAAGAGAGCAGCAGCAAGGGTAAACACAAAACACTTACAATAATTAAAGAGCACAAACAGTAGAAAATTCAATGGATTGAAGCAAGCAAGCACTGTTACAAGTAAATAAATAATTAGTGGACAAAGGAAGAATAATAAGAGTTTCTCAAAGAGAATAAGCAATAGGCAGAGGAGAAAGAAATTATTTATCCTCTTAACCATTATAGTTGGAAATTGGAGTGGATGGGCTAAAAAGAATAGAATTAGACATTAAATCAGCTCTCTGGATTGCTTTCAGGAATGGAGGTGGAGATTTACTTAAATCAGGGATCAAAATCAGAGGGATAATAGACAAGGAATCAGAAAACACAGATAATGTTTAAACTTTTAACTAGATCAGAATGATGATCTGTACCCTACCTACAGAAGACACAACAGAAAATATTTTCAATACCAGTTTCAGTAAACTGATAACAGAGAGGTACTAAGATCTGGAAACTAAAAGCACTTTCTCTTGTGAACACACTGAAGACCTCTGCTCAGCATGTGCTTGTCAACTAAACAAATAGTATGATTGTGGAGAACAATATAACAATATTTTAACACAATCATATAAAGTCAAGAGCTTGCCCCCCACTGGCACATTTCTTTCAGTAGATTAGGGCATCCTTGTATCTCAGGGAGGTGTATCCCAATGGACTAATTTGGCAAAAAAATGCAATGCTACTGCTCTATCACATGTTATTAAAATTACATCAAAAGCCAAATCCTTATTCAGTGGAGCATTGTACTGACTAGCTGTTGTGTTGACTGGTTCAATTCCATAGCCAGGTCCTTCTTAGATAACCTTATCCATGTCTGCTGCAGCACTCATTACAAAAAGCGGTGAATTTCCACTTCCAATCCTTTAATACTAGCTGGACCTTTTATCAGAAGATAAAATTTGTGACTTGACTAAGGACTGAGAAAGCTAATCTTGAGGGTAGAGCAATGTAGTTTCTGATAATGTTCATCCCTGAGTGCTTTCAGCTCCTGTGGTTCAGCACAAATCATCACCTTTTCACTATTGTTTTGCTTTAGTGCAGCTTTGTGCCACTTGTCAAAATGGAGCTACATTACATATTTTATTTTGCAATGCTGACTGTTTGATTTCACACTTATTATCTATCATTCATGCATGCCAGTAATACCTTGCATTTGTATAGCTGCTGTCACAACCTGTTCACATTTTATCCACTGTGAGACCCTGTTTCACAGCTGTAGGGTTGTCCTTGTTGGCTAAAGCTAAATACATGGGAGATGGATGAGCTAGCCTCCTTCTCAGATGCTCTTTTGCTGGAAGCCTTAGAATGAGTAGCATAGGTAACTTGTCCCCCAGGTTGCTTTTGGCACATGGGCTACAGGGATAATTGCCAATCTGTTTAGTCAGTTAAAGAAGTTTCTGTGATACCAGACTGTGCAGACTTGACCACATATTTCCCTGCCTTTCTCGCATGCTCTTCACATGCAGTTCTTTAAATATCACCCTTAACTTCCAGTTTAAGAGCAGCCACTTTGGGAAAAAAGAGCATGGATGTTGTTGCTATTGATTGTAATAGCAAATACTTCTCTCCTGATCTAACTTCTGCAGTCTTCAAATTAATTTTCCTATTCCCTTACTTCTCTGGTGATGGCTTTAAAGGAGCAGCACTGATGTGTCTAGTACAAAATAAAACCTTTTGCTGTACACTTGTCATTGTACTCTGTTACATAAACCACAAATTGCATTTTTGCTTCAGCTGAGACGCAAAACAATGGCATAAAGTCACATAAACCACAGAATGGTCAAGGGTGGAAGGGAGGTCATCTGGTCCAACCTTCTGCTCAAGCAAGACCACCCAGGGCCTATGTTCCAGGTTTGTGTCTGGACAGCTTTTGAATATATCCAAGAATGGAGACTCCATAGCCTCTCTAGGCAACTTGTGGCAAGGCTTGGTTATCTCATAGTGAAAAAGTGTTTCCTTGTGTTCAGTTACTTTTCCTGTTTTCTCAATTTGGAAATTAGTTAAATTGGACACTTCTGAATATGATTTCTTACTTTATTATTATTCTGTTTCCTTTCTCTTCTTTTCCCCTTTATTGATATACAAGTGTACCTTGAAAAAATCATTTGAATAGAACAGTAATCATAGCACTACCAATAAATATTGAAACACACAATGACTGATTCTGAAATTACTTGTTTAATGGTTTGATTAGACGATGATATATTTAAATTCAAGTGAAGAGATTAAAACTTGATATTAAAAAATGGACTCATTATTACAAAAGAAGAGTCTTATAATTCACATTTGTCAATTTAGATTTATAATTGGCAGACAAAGTTCAATGCAAATAGACATAGCTTAATAGATAGAATAAAGAAATCAGAAAGGAATGTTTCACACTAAAATGTTAATGTGGGAATTGTTTCTGGTAAAACTGAGAAGAGAGAGAGAAATCTCCTTTTATACAAAAGAAGAAAATCATCTGTGTGGGCTGTTAGAAACAAACAAAAAAAAAAAAGAAAGTAGGTAAGGTATTCTTCCTTTAGTAACTGAAGAACTGATTTGCACAAATTTAAAAAAATTAATAAATAACAAAAACCCAAAGATGGTCGGCCTATCATAGTTGAGCCAAACCTGATAAAAATAATTTTGAAAGGAACTGTCAGAATATTTGTTTACTCTTTTCTTTTGGTTGTCACTAATTTTGCTTAAAAAGGCAAGTTAAGAGGGCCAAACTATGAAGAAAAAGGCAGTACATAGCCAAGTGGCATTTATGGACATTTACACACTTGATCACTGCTGATATCACCAGTGGAAACCATTTCCTCCCTTCAGATTTACTCAAGTTAATTATTTTTACTCTAGTTCTGTTTCCATTTTAGATTTACTCTAGATCTGTTTCCATTTTAGATTTAGCCATGTGTGACTTGGATCTGCAGCTTTTGATTACTTTTTTCTCTGAGAGATGAATGTTCTGCAGAATAACTGGGGTTTGGAGTAGAGGGAAGTGGTCTAATTTTTACAGTACTTGTACATCATAAACGAGTCTCCTGTCACTTTTTTTTTGGTGACAAACCACACAGAATACCACTTATCCCATAACAGGGAATTTTACCAAGCCCTTGGTCCCGTTTTTTACTTTCTCACAACTTTTGCAAATATCTTGGCAGTGTTGACAAGTGTACATCCCTGTGCATACTTACTCAATATACTTAAAAAAAAATTGTGTCATTACTAGCTGCTATTTCATGAATCAGTAGTAAGCCTTCAACCAGAATTTGTATAAAGTATTAGCTGACAGATGTTAGAATGACAAAACCTCTTCTGGTGGACTTTAATCTCTAAATGTCCCTTTGGTTTAAGTGTGAAAGAATAGTATCAAGTATTCAGAAAACAAGTTGTATTTACTATGCAAAAAAAGAAAAATTGAGAATCTCCCCACATAACTCTGCCAAAGCTTATGAAACTGAGATGTATAAAGAAAATATCTCTCTAAAATGAAGTCTTCATCCCATCCAAGTTGCAAATAAATAGTTCCAATGGAAAGGTTACTAAAAAGACAGCAATAGCAGTATAACTGAAGTCTGTCATAATCTGAAGCACTGCATTAATCAGTTAAAATGTAAAGAAAAGAATCTGAACCACTCAGAGTCAGTATCAGCTCCTGCAAAAAGTGTAACTAAAATCCCCACTTAGGTAAGGAGAAATGGATCCTCCAAATCACCAGACTGTGATTAAAAAAAAAAAAAAAAAAAGACAAAGAGAATAGAAAACTGCATATCTCTGAGGGAACATGATATAGTGATTTTTTGCAGCTTCCAAGAATTCTCTTGCTCGTAAACCCTGTAACTGGCTTGTCCATTTATATTGATAAGAGTTCTCTGTCTTGGTATGGCAACTGCCTGTTTCTATACAGTCTTTATGAACTTTTTTCTCTTCTCCATATATACTTTCCTGTATCCATCTATTTTGGGAATATGTTTAAGTTATATACACATGGGATCATTTTCAACCATGGTAATATAATGGGGTTTTCTTCCACACTTAAGGGCTTCTTCATTTTATGAGACCATTGAAAAAAGATGGCACCTCTAAAAGACACATTCAAGAGCTGATTTTCCTTCTGGATATGCAGTTCAGGGCATTGCTTACAGGGAAGCTCACAATGGCTCACCTTTAAACACTGGATCCTGTTAAGTTCCCAGTTTTTCAGGAAAAACTCATCCTAAGGCTTGAGCATTTTATTTGCTTCTTTTCCTTGTTGTATTTCTGTGCAACAAAAGAAGATGTAGGTCGAGGGCATTTTGTAGATAACACAGACTTAATCATGGCAATTAAACTCATAGTCACTGTTGTAAATATTCAGCTACTTCTCTTGAGGTTTTATTGCTGGCTTTCTGGTTTCTAACCTGGTTTATTTAAGTTCAGTGTTGTTAGAATATGTGCCTTATAAGAAAAGGTTACTCTGATCAGTAACACACATTAATCAGAGATTCTAGTTTCATTGACTCTGCATACAATTTTAATCAATATGTATTTAAGTTTTATACTTCGTGCTGCGTCCATGTTCTGTTGAACATTAATTTATGGAAAAGATTTTACAGAAGACAAGCATGAAATTGAAAAGTGTAAAATGAGCTAAGGTTGCTACTTCATCACTTTAAATAATACCACAGACCTCCAATTATCCAATAGAAGAGAAATAATAAAAGCTGTATATAATGTTGTAATAGATTTCACACAGATAGAGCAGCATTTTACTTCGAAGAATAAATCATTTCATGTTCTTCATGGCCACCAAAACAAATCTTGTGCTAATTCAGTAAGGTTTATCACAAACCAAAATGGTTTGAATGGTATATATTACTTGTTTCATTAAAATCTGATTATATTATAATGTAGAAATCTAATTTCTTTAAGTACCTCATTATTTCTTATTTCATCTGCCAAGTGCAAGTGTGATCTTATTGTGAGAGTGAATTAAGCCAAGGCATAATAACCAGATTGATATCCTGAACAAAAGTCACACTACGGTGAAACTTTCATTCTTAAGAAATGTACAGATGGCGGTGTTAAATGATCCACAACAAGTGTACATTCTTCTATGGGTCACATGGTTCTATTACAAATAAAAACTATTTATGTGAAATAGTGCTAAATGATCCACAACAAGTGTACATTTTTTCTATGGGTCACATGGTTCTATTACAAATAAAAACTATTTATGTGAAATTACAAACCTGATCTATCTCCTCAACAACAATTTTGTACTGAAGTAACAGCGCTGAATTTACAAGATCTTTTTACCCATTGACATGTAAGCAGATAAGAGTACAGCTGCTCTGTGAACATTTTAGTGCACTTAAAGCTTGCTGTTGAATCAAAAATGTTTCTTATTACAAGTAATATTTTTTCTTTGATCACAAGGCTCTAGTCATTTTATTAAAATACCCATTCTCACTGAAACATACATATCATATCCACTGCTGGTCCTTAAACTGAAAAAAATCCAAGAAAAAGGGAATTGAAATTGCTACATGGCTGCAACACATAATAATTACTATTTTCCATTATATTATTTATATAGACTCCCCTTAGACTCCCCTAAGTCTTTTACCTCGTTTGGATCATAGGAGTTTAAGAAGGTAAATATTTTCACTTCTGTGTGATTAGCTCAGACTGCTGGTGCAATCATTTGCTTTCTACTAATTTTCTCCTTCTGTTTGGAGAATGACCATTTCAAAGAACTAGTCAGCTATGAAGAAGCAGAGTAACTCACATGCACTGCTGAAGCAAATCTTTTTCTCAGATGGTATTTTTATGCAGCCAGAAGATATATTTGAAGGGCAAAACTCTCTGGCTCTTAAACACTTTTAACTATTCCTTGCATTCTACTGCACCTTCAGAGAAATTATACTGCAACATTGGTTTCTTGGACCCACAGCCAAAAACCATCTCCTACAAGGAATGTCTTTTCATGTTGAATAATCAGTGCTTCATATTAAGACACTGTATGCATTTTGTGGGTCACATTCTGAAAACAACATTTTTAATATTTTGCTTTCAAATCATTGTCTTTGGTTTAAGCTTCCACTGAGAGCATGAGCTGCTTACCACAATGGAGGGGCTTTAAAAATTTAAGGTAGTAAAACTGTTTGATCTTCTCAAAATGTTAAAATACTTAGATCATTGATGAAGAACAAACCTCTAGTGAAATAGGGACATTGGAAAGGGAGAGGGGAAAAGCAGGGACATGAAGCTCTTCATCTGCCATGCATGGATACTGCTTCATGGATATGGCTTAGAAATTACTCCAGATGATGTTCTGTCTCAATTTTGTGGTGAAATATACTGTGATAAGAGGCGGGATGTATAATCAAAGCTTTGCTTGTAACAAACTTAAAAACAGAGACAGAAAAGTCCTTGGTTTAAAATTCCTGACTACTTTTGTATGTCTTGTCAAACTCATTAAATGAAAATCCTCAGCTCTTAATAGAAACTGTAAAATGCTTCAGTCAATAATAGCAAAATCTCAGTCCCATAGAATACCTTTTAATTCTGACTTTGTTATGACTACCCTTGTTCTTTATCTGGACTAGAATTTCTTCAAGTCCTGGAGCATGAGCGAGCTTTCTGACTCAGTCAGCAATTATAGTCAGCATATACAACAATTCATTTTCATGTGTTTATGCATATTTAACCTTAGATTAATGACAAGTATATGGGAAAAATAGGAATATACTAAAAAGACACATAAAACTTACATATTGTGCCTATCTTGCATGCAGATACCATCATCCTTCTATCAACCGTGTGTCAAGATCTTCTTCCACTGTACAAATAATTTTCTGTCAGTGCTCTTGCCATTGGGTCAGTTTCTCTGAACCATCTGTATGCGAACCATTTCTTTAGTTTCTGTCTCACTGTCCTCCTCTTCTCTAAATGTTCTGTTGAGAACCATGAAAGGGAGAAAAGTTTAATGTGGCTGGAATGCAAAATCTGGATAAATACTAACGCCATCATTACCTTCCCCAGTCTCTCTTAACTATTATTATCTGAAATCCCTGCGATCTCAAAACACTTCACTTTATATGAATTATTAGCTTTATAACCTTCAGTGGCAAGCAGAAAAATGTAGACTGTCTAACAGCAACTGCCACTACCTATTGCCTAAATAGGCTGAATGTAGAAGTACCTTTGACTTAGAGGGTAAAAAAAAAAATCACAGTTTGCACAAGACCCTCCTGAACAGAATAGTGAGCTCATCATCCAGTGACCCAAACTCCCAAATAGGTTACAAGGAGAGCAGCAAAAAATACAAGCTATGGTGCAGTAGGGAATTTTGATGGACATCAGTGTCTTTGAAGTAACAACTCATGAAGATGCTGGTACTTTGTGATTATTCCTCTTTCAGCAAGAGCTGCCTGAAAATAATGTCAGTTTGTTTTTCTGTGGTCTCTAATAGATTTGGATGGAAACAAATACATAAATACATGAAGATGCAAATATATAAATTCATGAAGTCCTGTTGACTACCTAGTGGTGCTAGAAAGCCTAAAGTAAGACCCAGGGAAGTGTGTTGCAGCAAGATGTTCAGAAGGGTTGCTGCTCCCATGACAGGGACCAGGACTATTCTGCACCCACCCAATGGCTGTTGAAAGCTTTTGTTTGCTCTGGTGCTTTTACCTTGTTTAAACATCAGAGACAAGGTGAAGGTTGCACCTACTTCCTCCCCAGTGTGGACTGTTATTGTCCATCTTTTCTCTAAATTATTGTCTAAAATAACCTCATTTCACTGAAGGGAGAGTGTCCAACCTTTCTATTCTTAAGAAAACCAATAAACCTCCAAATGGTGGATTTAGGGTTTAAGAGAAAAAAATCAAAACTGCATAAGTGTTTTGGCTGGGGGTTTTTTGTTTGTTTGAGTATCGGGGATTGTTTTTTGGTTTTTTGGGGTTTTTTTGGTTTTTTTTTTTTTTGGTGGCAAGCTACAAAAGTTCTCTATTTCACTTAATTTAGCCCTTTTTTATGATGGGATAAATAACTTTAAGACAATGATAAAAAAAGAAAGACTGCATCAATCTGTGTATCGCTTCCTGCTAAAAGAAAATTTACTTGAGGCTGCTCAGCCTCATCTCCAGCTGCTGTAAAATCTTCCTGAAAAACTACTACTGAAGCCTTAAATTTACTCACTCAGGCATGATTTTTTTAAAACAAAATTTTTAGGAAGACAGGCTCCTCCACCCAGACCCCATGCTGTGATTTGCAAGACCTGAGTGGCATTTCCAAAGCAGTGGCAATTTTTTCTGTTGAACAATTGCTTCTTCACCAGTAGATGCTGTGCTCTTATGGAGTTTCTTTGAATACTTATCCCCTGACCTACACTTTGCTCTAGGCCATTAACTACATGGTAAATCCTGTTGTAGTCTTTCCATCTTTCCTAGGAGAATGTCCTTGTTTAAGTTGATGGATTGCATATTTTACTTTATTGGAAGTAATGCTTTCTTATCAATGTCAAGAAACTAATTTCTTCAATTATTTCTTTATCGGTGTCATTCTTTTCTTGTATAACCATCACTAAGTACAATAAAAACTCCTCATATTGGTTATTATTAACTCCAAGCAGGATAAACTTGATTGCCTCTCCAACTTAATGAAAATTACATTGAGTTCTGTTTGACTGACATTTTTTTTTTCAGTTTTCTGTGAAAGATTGTTTTGGATAATTTGCTTGACATTAATTTCAATCTTTTTTTCAATCTTTCCTCTATTAGTTTGTTTTGCATGGGATTTATATTGTAAAGATGTGTGTGATGATTTGTGTAATATCCACCAATTTAAACTAGATTTAAATAATATATAATCACAGTTTCATTCTTGCCTCCAACAAGGGGTATTCTTTTCAGAACTGCCTAAAATTCCAAGTATTTTTCTTCATTAAAATAACTACACCCTTTCAGAATAAAAAGACTTCTTTAGTTATGTCTTCAGAAACACATACAGACTCCATCTTAAATCAATCTGATTTTATATAAGAAATTATAATTTTTCTTTGGATCCAATATCTTGTAGCAAGAGATGGATTTTTGCTAACAAAGCTTTACCTTTTCTAGGGTTTGAAGATGCCATAGTTGTTCTTTTCCCAGATAGACATGTGAGTTTTGTTCCATTCCTTTCTGACAACACCCTTACGTTTTCTCCATTGTAGAAAAGCTAAAGTTCTTCACTTTGTGTTTCCTGCATAACAATCCAGTGACTTCTGATGCTCACCCAGTTTACTGGAAATAACTTTTATTTGTTTGCTTGGTAGCCTGGCAAACATTATTTCACTACTGGAGAGCAAGTCTGTCAAAGACTTTTTCTCTTTATGTAATCAGATGACCATCTATGAAGGTTCATATTTACAAAGAGTGTTCATTCTGTACTAAATGACATCCTCAAGAGCACAGCATGGCCATAATCAAAGATCTCTCTAGCCCCATAAATCTGGCTCTGTCAGTGGTTGATGGCAGAGGCTGTCAGGCAACTCCATAGTTGAGGTGTTCCTCCCCTGATATGTTTCCCCACATTGCAGAATGTAGTGACACCAGTCCTTCATGAGCCAGAAATGTTATCTCCACAGAAAACGATACCAGATGGATTTTCATTCCTTCACCTTATCTCTTTGCCTTTTCATCTTCTGCAAAGTTTCCAGGGACTGAGTTCCCCAGTTCAATTCCCTAGAGGACAAGGGTGCCTGAGCAGTTGCTTTGCAAAGAGCCTTGTGGAGCAATTGAGGAGTCATTGCATGGCCCTAACTTGTTTATTTTTCTTTTTCCTTCCCTTATACTAAGTGCAATTAAATAAATAAAAAGAGTAATCTTCAAGTACCCTTATTTTCAAACGCTAAGTCTTTTTCAGTAGTGAAAGTGCCTTACCTTTCAGCTGTAGTGCCACTTGGCTTATCTTCTAATTTTGGCTGAGGTAAGGGTGGAACATAGATGCCATACCCTTCCAAATCTGGAAGCTCGTTGTCTGTTGCCCTCCATTTCTGCGGGAAATATAGTTCTGTTACTCTTTGCTCTTTCAGAGCTTTCTAGGAATAACAAACAGTAAGTTTTGCAAATTCCATCTATTTGACCATCTTCATTAGTTCTGGATGGGTTTTTTTAATGTCTAAGTCATCACAGAACTTTTAGGATGAAGATTAGATGAGCTGCTAACTCCCGTTTCCCAAATTTCTGTAGCCTTTTCATGTATGGAGGGCTTTTCATGGAAAAGAGTCAGAATCTTAAAGATGTGTTCTTAAATATTTTCCTGCTTGTTTTCTGACAGTGCCTTCAGAATCTCATTGATAGAGTGTATGGGAATTAACATTGTTCAAGATTTTCATGCTAATCTGTTTGAAATTGAAACTAACATTTAAACTGTTGTCAAAACTAGCCTGGTCTTCTATTACAAACAATATTCATTTTATAGCTTCTCCTTTCTTTGTTTACTTAATAGGTCTCAAGTAACACTGTGTTTTAAGGATGGCTTCATTACATATAATTGCTGAACCAAGAGTTTTGAAAAGCTAATTTGACAGTAATTTGTTTCTTCTCCTTTCTCAGTGCTCCTGCCATGTGAGTAGTTTCCAGTCACGTGATATGCTTAACTCCATGAGCGGATGGCAGAATTTTTAAACTAGCCTTTAATGGTAATTAATTTCTGATGTGAAATTCTGATCAAATAATAAAATACTAAAGTAAAAAAAAATTCTGGAATCTGCAAAGAAATGCTGGCAGATAATGAATGTCTGATTTGTGTTCCCCCAAATTGCTAATCAGTCTTGTGTCTTTTATTCCCATTGTTATTTAACAAAATTATGCGTGTCCCAATGTAAAAACTCAAGAATCTACCTTAAATATGCATCACACATATTACATTTTTCCCCCCCTTCAAAGGTACATTATTTATCTTTCCTGATTCTTGTTTTTTATGCTGCTTGCATTCTTCTGACAACTTCCAACATCTGTGGAACTCCGCAGTAAGACATCTAGCTTTTGTTGCTGTTTTCCTCTGTGAGTTTTTGGAACACCAGGTGCCCACAGATCTTCTCTCTTCTACTTTATTCTATCCATTCATGTCTTTGCCAGCTCATAAGGGAAGTTCCCCGAGACCAGTGGGTTTCTCAGTGTAATAAAGGCACTGACATGGATCTCAATGGAGTGAAACATCTCCCATGATTTTCCCATCTCCCGTCAATGCTTAATGGAGGATAAATCTTGTAGCACAGATTGCAGGAACTGCTCGCTGAACAAAATTGCATTTTTGTTGACACTGAGGATTGTACCTCAGATAAACCAGTATGCAAGATATGCTCTAGCTGCATTTGTCCGGAAAATACATTTGCTCACAGCATATAAGACTGTAATTTGAAAATGTAGTGTTTTCAACAGAAGTGGCTAGTGATTGAGATTTGGAAATCACTGTAGGCATTGCGCTGTTTACACTGACTTAAGAAGGAATCTTCAGCTTAGATAATCTCAGGAAGGATGGAAGATGATTTTTCAAGACTGCTTTTGAAAGTATTGAAGAAAGAAAATACTAAAAACATGGGAGGGAGTTGGGAATTCTGCAAAAATGTTGCATGTTTATCCAGAATGCTTGTTTACTACTTAAAATTTTCCATCACTTGCATGTATTTCAATTACTGAAATTTAGTTATGCAGTGAGAAACAATGAAGAAGGAACAAGAAAAAGTAATGATCATCTTTTCCAAAGAAACATAAATAGCAGCATTATTGGGTTTGCATTTAGTTCTAGTTTTCTTGAATTCCTAGCAGTAAATAATTTAATCCTATAAAGCTATCATTAGAGTAACTGGCACTATAAATCACTGCTTTTACAATAGACATCTAAGCAAGCTGTTTTTACTGCCTCAGTATTTTGAATTAGCTGAATAAAAGTTAAAAGAATTTCCCCTAGAGATTTACAATAGGATTGGGTTTGGCCTTTTGTAAACAAGATCAGATATTGTCATTAAAAAAATGTACTTCCAGCAGCTTCATAGAAATTACCACACACACAAATCTCAGAGGATTTATCTTAAAATGTGAACTTGTGGCCTTCCTACCAAAGAAAGAATAAAACAAAGGGAATCAGGCCAGTGTGGTTGCCTTTTCCCAGGGACCACAAAAAAAAGCCTTTGGCAAGGGAGAAAAGAAAATAAATGAGAGAATAGCAAAAAAGGCATATTGCCTTATTACCCATACAACAGGTTGTCACCTTTTCTTCAGTGAAAAAAGTTGTAACAAGTTATGCATATTTTTAACAGCAATTAAAAACTGTAAAAGTAGAAATTTCAGGATTCAATTGTAAGAAAAATAATTTTGCTCATTACACGTTCCAAGCAGTGCACAAACACAAACTAATTAATCCTTACAGCTCTGGAGAGGTAAGCGGGAGCAGGTATGACATTTTATTCTCAGTATAAAGAAGGAAAAACTGAGGTAGAAAAAAAACTCATCCTAAAAGCAGTCTAAGAGCAGATAGATTCATACCTTGGGCAACCAGACCTCCATTCTCCATGCCAAAATGTACCTTTTCCACCAAGTGCAGGTACAATTCTCACTGTAGGACAATACAGTGAGAATCCAGGGCTTTTGAAACAAGGTTATTTCCCATAGCCAGAATGCAGGCATCTGTCCATAGACAACCTGAAGTCCACTGGACCCCAAAGTAGTTCTGTGCTATTGGCTTTAGCAGAATCATGAGCCCATCACAGGTTGTTGTCATCTTATTGCAAAGGTTTCATACCTTCTTGGTGATTTCCCATGGAGCAGCTCCTCACAGCACTGACTCCTTCTTCCTCACAGCACAGACAACAAACTCTAACTAACTTCTGGACCAGCCAACCTACTCTTTTACAATACCCATCCTAACTGGACCTAGCTGTGGCCTATTAAGGGCAGGCCTGTTGTAATTAGTGCAGCTGTAACTCCTTAGGGGTGAGATTACCTTCATCACTATCTCTATTCTCCTACATTACACCCATCCACAACAGGTTGCAAAAAGAGCTGCAGTTCTTTAGGATACCCACAAAGGTAAGGATAATAGTATGCTATTTTCCTCCTCTATGTATTTTTTCTTTCCTGTGAGAGCATAGGAGCAGTAGCTCATGCTGGTAGCAAGCATACTGCAGCTGGAAGAGACATTTCTCAGGAAAAAAGGCAGAGGATAAAATCCCCAGGAATAGAAGGTATCCTCACTAAAGCATTTCTTCTAGTCTGGGCAGATGCCTGAAAGATCTCCTTTGCTTTTTTTATTTCTTGTGAAAACATATCATAGCAGGATTTCCTTGTGCACAATCACGCTGTATATAAAGCATTTTTGAGTTATGATTGTATAATCTTATCAAGACTATAATCAAGATTTAAAATGTAATCAAACTTCTTCAAGAGTCTCCTGCTCAATGCACCCGATATTCTGAGTTCAGAGTGTGACTGAAACTTAAGTTTTAGTCACACATGCCTAAAGCTAAGTTAATTTACAGTTTAGGCAAGGAAATCAGTTATAATATTGACTTGATTAGTATTTTGGAAACCCCTAAAGTTGTTTAGACTTAACCATTTATTACTTATGCAGAAGAAACTTTCTCAGGATATCAATATTGATTCTCAATAATGATTAATAATCAATAATGATTTCTTAATAATATTGAACAAAAATAGGCTTTGTATCTGGAAGTGTACTGTTCTATGAAAAGTTAAGTCTGAAAGTATCCTCGTGGGAACGTACTTTGGCAGCAGACCTGTGTCCTTTGACTCTAGGATAGTCTAGCTAGGAAAGTTGGCAAGATAGCATCCTTATTCTGTATTTCCTAAGGCCTTTTATTTTTGTAGAAAGTGCTGAATTATTCACACTATGCTAATAAAGTTCATTTGAGTCATCTGAGCAGTCTCCTGAGTTTATTAATAAATTATTTTAAAAAAGGAGTTAATTTGGTCAAGTTGTCTCTACAGTAAACTGGTCAGCAATATAGTGATAATCAAATAAAAAACCAAAGATTAATTACAGGACAGGAAATTCAGGCAGGATTGCCCTGGGTAATGAGAAAGCCAGTATTTCAGGCTGCAAAAGTCTGGGGAAATTCAGACAGCAAACCTCAAGTAACATGAGGTGGTAAAACCATGCACTTTGACGTGGAAGAAAGTGATTCTGTGCATGGATGCAGGATACAGCCAAGATAGCAGGGTCACTGACATTTTCTGGTACAAAGCTCCACCAACATCCATGCCAGAGTGGGCATCCCAGGAGGCACTGATACAAAACACAAATAGATGCAGCTGATTTTAAATAGACATTCTGCAAATACATCTGTTTATTCTTTTCCCAGTGGGAAGTAGGTACTTTTTTTCCATTTCTTGCAGTATTGAGAAAATAGCACCCATCTTTCCTTTGTTCAGCCCTCCTTGATGTATACTTTCAACTAATACACATTTCTAATCCTGATTAAGAGACATGGCTATTTCTCTCTTCACATGATCCAAGATTTTCATAATTCAATACATACAAATGTTGATCATTTACCAAGGTCACATGTTTTCCCAAAACTTTCATTCAATTATTGTTCAAGGGCACTCCTAGACACAGCTAAGGAGATACCTGTCCAAAAGACTGAATCTCTTGGCAGTTTGTGCTAGTATACAAGGAGAACAGTAGAGCTCCTTGGTTGAAGAATGAGGTTCTAGCTGTGTAAAGGCCTGTTGAATCAATTCAGAAATGTATTGCATAATCCACCTCCTATTTAACCTATAACAGTTTGAGTTGGGTACCCTCTCCTGAGTTTGGTGTGGAGAGTGAGAGTGTACACAGAAAAGAGAGGAGACTTTTTTTTATTTGATGCTTAAATATTTGGTGGGAAATTAAACAATAGAGGATGAAATCTGAGAAGCAATTGTTGCATTCTCTGGGAAAGAATTTCATAGCTTTGTTTTTCTGTCCCTTGCTTTAGCAAGTTGACCCTTGCAGCTGACAGCCTTGTCATGCCTGCAGAACTTTACTGTAGAGAGATGTTATGATCTCCTGACAAGAAATGAATTCTTAGAAAACTTGGTCAAGTGCCAAAAGATCACTGTCTTGGAGGAAATGCAGTGTTCCCCGGGGAAGCAGTATGAGAAGTCTTGGATAAACAGCACTGACTTGTCTCTGAGTAAGAAAGCCATCAGTCACTCTGCTGAGTTTTCATTTTTACCAAACAGAATTACAAAAAATATTCTCAGCATGAAGAAAAATTCTCATTAAAAAGTGAGTTTGTGTTTTTTATAACTGTTTAAAAAACATTGATATATTGGAAAATCGTGCATTCATCCCACAGGATCTTCAAAATTCTGATTCATATCATTTTACTTAGGCCTAAGAGGAGATGTTAGTTGTTTAAGCAAACAGAAGAAAAACTGAATTGTTACTAAGGTTGTCCAACAAAAATTTCTGAGCAGGACTAGGAAACGTTTTAGCAAATTATTTCTTCCCTCATCTATAGTACTGGTAAGAAGAAAGACAAAACATTCTTAATTTGTTTCTAATACTCAGGCAGATGAAGAGACCTGACCTAATAGGATGAGAGTATCTTTTTGTGATGGTTATGATACATTAGCCCAACTGTTGATTCTGGAGTAACTGTGACATCATTTGAAAACAGTGGGTTTGTTTGCATAATTTTATTGATATATCCAAAATAATTAATTCCTTCTAACATTCTTTGTGTTGCTTCAAAGTGCTTTGAAGCACAGATGCCAAAGCAGCAATAAATTCATTCTGTTATTACTTCAACATCTATATTGAAAATACTCTCTTCTAAATATCAAGGTTTAGGAAACAGGATTCACAACAACTTGTGATAATTTAGATTTTTCTTACAGCACACTTTCTACATTAAAATAATTGCCAAATTATGTCCATCATTCTGGAATTAATGTTAAATTTAATGCACAGAGTATCATCAGCTGTTTGTTTTAATACTTGGTATGTAATCAATGTTTTGACTGACAACCTGTCTTTGTCTTTTCACCCTTTGGTGTGGACTATTGCCAGCATTCACTGCTATGTACATATCAGTGCATATGGTCTTGAATTGAGATGTGTATTGTACATCACTATGTAGCTATTTACAATGAGGCATAAAGAACCTTTTTGAAACTGCAAGAGGAAAATTCTGTAAATGGGCTGAAAATAGTCAGTACAATTAGAAGCCAGCAAGGACAGCAAAATCACAGTTGGTCCTCAAGCACAGCAGTGCTCCCAATCACTTAAGTGAGGAAAATAACTTGATATACAAGAGTTAGCATGTAGTGAATCACCATACACACATACTCAGTGCTTCAGTTCACAAATTCCCAATATATCATTGAATTGGGTTTGCATGGCCAGGCTTTGGTAGCTGGGGCCCTGCAGGGGTGGATTCCATGAAAAGCAGAAGTTTCCTCTGTGTCTGGCAGAGCTAATGCCAGCCATCTTCAGGCTGGACCCACCACTGGCCATGGCCAAGCCAAACAGCAGTGGTAGAAACACCTCTGTGATAAAACATTTGGGGAGAGGAGAGGAGAGGAGAGGAGAGGAGAGGAGGCTAATAAGAGGCTTCTTATTATCCTACTCTGATTTGATTGATAATAAATTAAATTCATTTTCTCAAGTTGAGCCATGATGGTGACTGGTGAGGGATCTTACCCTGTCCTTATCTTGACTCATGATCTTTTAATTATATTCTCTCTCCCCTGTCCAGTTGAGGATAGAAGTGATAGAGCGCTTTAGTGGGCACCTGGCATTTAGCCAAGGTTAAATCACTAAAATGATTTACAATATCTTAGGAACATCAAACACTAACTCTCCAATACCTTGGTTACCTTTTGGGATCAGAGACCTAAGGGCTGGCTGCAGCCCTTGGATTGAAGGTCTTTGAGCCTTTGCATTTTGCTCAGTACCTCTCAGCATTAACCTACGCTGAGAACTCCCCTGAACCTGCTCGTCTCCAGTTTGAAGACCTTTTTAGTTCAGACACATGAAAGAAACCTCTACCATGACTCCAGAACAAAGCATGAATTTATATTTGCAGTGTGCTTTAGTTGCCCTGTCACTTCAGTTCTCCAGTTCTACAGTCTTCTATTACTATAAACCTTTATTATAAACTTTGAACATCTAACAGGTTATGAAATATATACATCTAAACACCGAGAATTTAAAGGCTTCTGGATATCCTAAATCATGTGGTATAGAAAATACAAGTCTCTTCCTCAGTAAATATGCTAAGAATATATATGCCAAATATTTAATTAATTAACATCTATTCATGTAAAATGCTTTTATTTCTATCCAGCTGCCTTCTAAGCTAGCTGACATATCCTTAGACCTGTTCTTTTTAAGGGTTATTACACTATTAGGAATACTTCAGATTAAAAATGCTTTCCATCCTCAGGTCTCTTCGTTATAATTTAATTGTTACACAATCCACGTTATCAGTAGGAGCACAGTATGAGAAGTAGTTTCAAAGCAGCATTTTTCTGTGAGATTCATACACTTAAATATGCTTATGATGTATATTTATTTGCTCAAAACAATTTGCTAAGGGTTTTGGACATTACTTAAAATTTCAGGAAGCAAAAGCACAACACTTTTCTTTTGATTTCACTTTTTATTTCTGAAAACATATACATGTTTCCTTTCCTTTACTTGTACATCTGAACCGGAGGAAAGATGAGAGAGTATTTAAAGTTCTCTACCTTCCCTCTAGCACAGTCAACATCCCATCTGTTCCCCAGACTGATGTGCTTAAGCTTTATCATGGTGGACAGTTGCCTCCTGGCTGGCACACCAATCCTCTGGCACTCAGAATGAGGTCATAGAAACGAGGTACTGCTGCTGATAGGAGCAAGCTGTATTCACTTTTATCTGCTCCCTATGAAATAAGAGAGAACAGCAACCTGCCCCCAGCAGCAGCATGAACAGAAGCACATCCTCAGAAACAGGAAGCAATTTTTTTTCTCAGGAAGCAATCTTTTGGAAAGTTTCCCAAACTGAGCCATGCCTGTGCCAACTACAGAACCTGGTAAAATAATGAAATACAAAGCAGCTTACTAAAATTAAAAAAAAACCCAACAAAACAGTAAGCCTTTTTTTCCACTCATCTCAAAGGATTTTTCTTTCATTTGGCTTATTTTTCTACTGTTATTTAAATTTAAGCTGAATAACAATAACAATAACAACAGCAATAATAATAATTATTATTATTGTTATTATTATTATTAAATTGAAGTTAATTAAATAGTAAGCACTTTGATTCCAGACACACTGGAAAGTGTAGTCATTTATCAGGAGGTGTTTACAGGAAAGTCAAAGATATTAAGAAAATTTAACCAGATGAAATGCAAGTCAGAGAACAGATCTTAGACAAATTAAGGCACAGCAGTGAATGATTTTCCCAAGGTCATACTGTGCATCAGCTGCAGAGCTGGGGCTAGAACCAGGTCTCCTGATACACAGCCTAATCATACCTTTCTCAGTAGCAAAATTTGCAAATAAGATACCACACACATAAAAATTCTATTTATGTGCAGTATCTCCTTAGTGAGCAGGAGCAAAATATAGGATCAATTATTTAAGAGCTTGTTTAATAAGGAGAGTATGTTTCAGTAATTACTGAGGCCAACCAGTGGGTTGAAGGTCTTATAAACTATACAATGTTTTCTCATTGTACTACAGAAGATGTTCTTGATTAGCCCTCTTGTGGTTTGTGTGCTCTGCCTCTCTGATAATGAGTAGGGTGAATACACATGGTACTGATTGACACGTGGTTCTTGCATGTTTAAAGATGACTTATTTTCACTCCTGCCAGAAGAATTTTACTTTTCATGTTTGTGTGAATCTTTAGATTATTTGCTTTTTAAGTGCTTGAAGTACTGCTTCAAGCAGTGCTTCAAGCAGGGAGCACTGCTGTGCTTGAGGACCAACTGTGATTTTGCTGTCCTTGCTGGCTTCAAACACTTCAAACAAAGGGTATTTAAATTTCTGTGACAATAAAAACATGTAAGACAGATACCCATGATCAAGTGATTTTTGGAATTTTCCAATTTATAAGTATTACATGCCCATTGATTTGTTATGTGCTTCAAGAAAAATCTGTAAAAAGAAGAATCTCTGAAGTTATCCAAGCTTTCTGAGTTTTCTTTATGCAGGAAAAAGCAGTGTAAAATTCTTTGGTCTGCACTACAATAAAACAAGTAGTAATTTTGAATGTAGGTAGGTAGCAGCAGAGTTCCCAGGTGACCTCAGTAAAAGAAAGTGATGGTCAGACATCAAGACTCTTATTCCAGATAGAGCTGACCCACACGTGGGGAGTTTACAACCATATGAAGGTTGAAGTCCATTAGTCACTTTAAATTTGGGTCAACTTGTTCTCTGTCACGGGATCTGAAATAAAGTCTTGGTAGGTTTATAACCAGGCTATTAAATTACATAACTTTTTGCTGAGTTTCAGTCTGCCATATCGTAGGACACCACATCACATAAGAAATGTCACCAAGAGGAATGACAGAAGGGCAATAAATGGATGCAGTTCACATAACCTGAGTCTATCCTCTCTTTCTTTAAAACAAAAGCCAGCAAAGCACAGGGCATTTCATCGGCATTAATGGTCAGAAAGATATGTTGATGTGCTGGGACACAGCCAAAGCCCACTGGGTTACACTGATCACGCAGTCTGCAGGAGAGGGCCTTTGTAAAGGTATACACATAAACATTAGTGACTGAAAAGGGACATTACTTACCCATTTATAAGGTATGACCAGTAGCATCTCATTTTTCCTTCAGTTTTTCAAATTACATTGGAAGTTGCTGAGGTGGTTTTCTTAATTTCCTATTTCCTACTCCCTTCCTCATCTCACACTGCAAAACTTGTCCCTAACCTGGAATGGCCAAATATCTCCACAGTTCTAGGAGATGTCTTGGGGGTTTTTTTGCATTGTCTTTTCTCCTTCTGACAACCTCTGCCAAAAGCAAGCTTTAGAAAATGCTAACACGCTGTGTGTAGCAACCTGCAAATTTTTCACATGCTATTAGAGAGTGTCACAGTTTTAACAAACTGGATGCTTCTTTTCATTTCCCTCTTCTTACAAAAATATTGTACCAGCAGCAGTGCATATTCCACTGACATTCACTGCATGTGCATTGAGGTGTTGAAGATTTTTAGGAGAGTCCGATCTTTGCAACTTCTTTTTGTATTTCTTCCACAAATTAATATTCTACAACTGCATAGAAAAAAAGGAAAGGGGGAAAGTGCATGGGAAGGGAAAGAGGAAGGGGTAAAGGAAAGAAGAAAAGAGAGAAAATGTGCTGGTATCTCAGATAACTAACATGCATAGCTAACTATGGTAAAACTCTGCTGAAGATAAATTCTGCTTCTTTGCCATCAGACACATACATACTGATATCTTGGCCTGTCCTTGCTGTCTCTTTTTTTTTTTTTCCAATACAAGAAAAGCAGCTTGTCTTGTGTATTAGTGGTTCTAATCAGGATAGCTGCTGATGAAATTGTTATTAAAATATTACAAGAATGTCAATCCAGCTTTTTTATCAGCTGTTCCAGTCTTCACATACATTTGAGGAAGGTTTGTCTTGCCTAACTAGATGCCTGTTACTAAAGCATCCATGTCTAGCCTGGCTACTCTAAATTCCCTTTACTGACCATGAAGAGAAATAGAGCATTTTTGAACTGTGATTTTTTGGTCTTGGATCAAAAACTGCTTGCTGTTTTCAGCCTTGCCTTTGAAATGTCTATCTCTTCCTAGAGATTCTAAGACATTTACAGAGACCATTTCAGATTTTTGGATGACTCTTCCGTAATTCAGACCAGTCTGACATCTAATGGCAGATGACTGTTCTGGCCTGCAGAAAAATGTGTGCATTGCCTCAGGTAAAGGCTTGCTTTCTGTCCAGCACTTGAACACAACAAGTATTTCTGAAGAAATTAAGGAACTCAAAATCCCGAGGTTTTTAAATGATCCTTGTTGGGCTGTGTCTTCCAAACCTTCAGGAAAGACAAGACTCTGGAACATCTGGATTTTATCAACTACATCCTCTGTTTTCCATAAGTGTCAGATGTCCTTGCTTCCACACACTACAGCAGGCAAAACTATGTTGTATTTCATTCTCAGTTTCTCCAGGGAGACTCTAGTCCCTTCCTTCTTCCAGATTGGCCCTTCCTTTTGGCTGTGCTGGCTACCTTCCAACAAAAGCATGGAAAATTGACTCAGTCACATATTCACCTGGCCCTGGAATTCAAAAACATATTCCTTAAGCATCTTAATTAAGCTCCTTTTCTGGGGCCTAACTCTTCTCAAAACATAAATAATAAAGAAAGGCTAAAATTTTAACTTAGACACTTAAATTTATGTTGGAAGCAAATGATATGAGAAAATGTAGTAGTTTGCTAAATTTTGTTTGCACAGAATCACAGAACTGTTAGGGTTGGAAGGGACCTCTGGAGACCATCTAGTCTCTTTATTGAAGAGATTTGCAGAATATTTCCTTTATACATGGTAACAGATTTCCAGTGCGCCAGTGAAGACATTTAAAAGCCAAAAGATCTGGCATAAAGAGAATAGTTCAGGAGGCCTGAGGAGTCTCAGATAAGGAGGATACAGCTATGGAGGACTGGAGGTCCAGTGGTGACCTGAATTGGTCCAAAATCCTCCAGAGTCTTAGGATCTGTCCCTGCTCCTGCTGGGGGCATGAGTACCAATTTCTGTTCCAAGGTTTCCATCCCATGGCTCACACCATCAGTGGCTCCAGCCCCTGGGTCTGTTGAGAGCAGCCTGAGCCCTGGGTGGGACCCCAGCCCCTGGCTCAGCCACCTGCATGGTGCTGGGCATCCCTGGTTGTGTCCCACTTCCTCCCAAAGGAGAGATTTTAATATTTGGCACCACCTGTATCAGACAGTTGCCAAGAGGCACCAAAGCCCTTGTAACCACACAGCTCCAGAGCAGTTCCCTCCCTCTGCACCTCAGGCCAGTGAGCAGTTGTCACCAGGGTTTCCTCACCCTCTCATCTCCTACCTTGAAAGCATCCCAGAAGTGTGAAGTTAGATGCAATTACCCAACAAATTTCAGCTACTGCTTCCTTGGTTTTTTGAGCTCATTCTGGATTAATCCAGTCAAAGCTAAGCATCTTTAGTCAAGGTCTTTCTTACCTGAGAGATGCTTTTAGCTAAACACTACCCCATGACATCTTGTGATCCTGAATGTCATCCAGTAATAAACAACCCCTTCCCAGAAAAAAAAAAAAATTAAAGATCCATTCCCTCTTCTCCATTCCTGGGCAACAGGAAGAAATTATCCACATCAAAAGCATAATTCTGCAGTCTGCAGTACTCAAGGGGATACAGTGAACATGAATTATAACATGATTTACTGACAAAATAAGATGTAACTCTTATACAGGTGTTGCTAGAGAAGTAATGGTTTATATCAAATATTCTTCTCCAATCTCAATTTTCAGATGAGCCATTTTTCCTCTTAGAAGACTGCCTTCGGGTTGACTACATCCTTACAATCCTTTACTTTCCTTACAAGTGTTTTTGACACTTACAAACATTACAAACACTTCGTATGTTGCTAAGTAGTGTACATTTGCTAGAGGCTAAGTTACTACTTTGGTGCATTTTTACTATTATTAGGCACAAATCCAAACCTCCAAAGTCTAGTACATCTGACCTTTAAAGAAGTTCAAATCTGATTTACCTTGAAACAATGCTGCTTTAGGCTGTCTCTGGTGGCGTGGTCAGGTGTTGCAAATGATCAAGTTAATGTGTTACAAGAAATTCTCCACATAGCTAAAACAGTGTCATGTAAAAAAATCAAAATCAACTAAGGTAGCATAGAACAGACTGTGATGATGCCCATGCAAAAGCAAAGCAGTGCTTTTCCTAAACTCTGTTGCCATCTTCATTAACCCAACTTGCCTGGACTAGAGCCACACCAGACTGCAATGACAAAAAGAACTAAATATTACATTTGTAACAGCCTATAAAGATTCACAGAAAATAACAGCTGGAATTTGTAAAAGCTCTGCTGTGCTGATCTAAATTACTCTGAAGGATTTCTGAGGATTACATGGGTTAAAGAACCCAGGACTGATTAGTCTTCTTGACCCTGCACTGACATAAGCCATGGACAGAAGAAGATAGTAAGAGCCATAAGCAGCCTGCACAGTCTAGCAGTCATCTTTCTCTTTCTGTCCCTACTGGAGAAGCATGGATGGAACACCATCAAAGGAATTGCTCTCTGCATTCCTTCCTAAAGCCTTGATCCAATGCTGCGCAACCAGTCATTTAGGTAAATATAACTACATGAGGTGTTGCAGAGTTCAAGAACAATTTCATTTAAATGCTGCTTTTTTTTGGTGGTGGGTTTGGTTTTTGGGTTATTTTTTTTTTTTACTCAAACTGAGGCAAAGCTTTCAGAAATCCTCTATTCAACACAGAAAAGGAGTTATGCAGAATACTGGATTTTAGTCTTATCTGCCACTGCGTAGGTTGTCTCACTTGACGTAATCTGTTTTCCTGTGTTTTCTGTTTTCACTGACATTACCCTTATTTATACTCAAGACCTAGGCTGTAGCACCTTCCCCAGCTTACTGTTTCCTGTTTCTTTTCCTTTCCCTTTGATCACTGCTGCTGGCTACCTAATAACAATTTTAGAACAATCAATCAGCAGTCTGTGCAAGCAAATAACTTACTGAACACTTGAACCCTGTAATTGTGTTCTGACCTTGGGTGTACTAAAGGTTAGAGTGATAGATTCTTTGCAGCAATGCCATGCTCTGTAGTTCTGTAAATGCAGTTCACCAGCCTCAGGTGAACTTTACTGCAGAGGAAAGAAAAATCAAGTGTGGCCACATAAAACCTAGCAGTACACAGAGAAGTCAGTGACAACATAAAGAATGTTGGCAAACAAGGCACACTAATACCTAAATCAAACAAAACTTGAGGAGGCAAGAAATGTCTGAGGCAACTGTGTAGGGACTCAACAGTCCTTATTCTGACATTGCAAAAATGTGAAAAGTTTTAAAATACTTCTTTCTCTTCAGGGTTTTGAAATATGAATTTAAGAAGATTATTAAAGGATTTGCAGTGGCATACTTCCACCCTGAACTTATGAAAAAATGTTGTCTTCCTTATAATTAAATAAACCAATAGAATTGTTCCTAGAACAGTATGTGATTCAGGCGTGATTCCTACTGACCAAACTGCATTCTAAGTATAGAGATTTCCTACTGGAATGTCATTATGACCACCACCTCCTTTGCATCCCCATTAAGAAATATGCACTATTAATATTCTTTCCATATGAAATATTTATGGAGTGAAGACCAATTGGCTGAGGCTCATGGGCAAAGCTCTTTAGATACTTAAAGCCAAGTAATTTGCCCTTGCTAGCAATTTGGATAGGATGACAGTTTTGAGTTATTGCCAGAAGTTATTCTAACTTCTGAACGTGAATGGAGTTTGTGAGAGGAGCCTTGCAGGTACAGTGAGCATGTCCATGAATGTGTGTGAGAGACAGACATGCTGAGAAGGCAGTAGTTGATAGTGGGCAGAAATGCAATTGCAAGTGACAGCACCCATGTTCCTACATGAGCCTATCATGGTGATGGACTGCCCATGCTGTGCCCTGCCCAGATATAGAAACACAAACTCTTACACTACATCTATCAAAACAGGTCTCACATATGAACATGAGCAAGAATTTGGGGGAATGGAAGAGGACCACAAGAGTAATACTGATTCTCTGATGAACAGTAACTAGGATTGAATTGTTGTCAAGCCTGACAAAAAAAAAAAAAAAAAAATTCTTGGAAGTTCTTTCCAGCCTCAGAAGAGGCATGACAGAAAGAGTGGAGGAATTTCTTTAAAAGTATTGGAAGGGAACATTGGAATTTGATCAGTGGCATATCCAATACAGCAGCAGCTTTCTGAGAAGAGCATTGAGATGGAACACAATTGTCATGATTTTAAAAGCCAGGTGCTGAGCAGAGGTGAGTAATCACTACCTTAATCTTCTTTCCTTCCCTCCCAGCCCTCTGTGCAGTAGCCTCCCAGCCAGACTGCAGTGCACCACTGGCTCATGTCAGCTGAGTCCATGGAGATCACAACTGCCATTCCTCTGAGCAAGGGATCTCTTTAGGCATTATAATTCTCCAGACCTGGAGTATTTGTTTAACTGATACACTCAGGTTTAGTGATATTCTGGGATATCTTATATTTCAGCCACCCTCCAGCTGCCACTGTTGATGACCCATAGGGTCAGTGTCAAATCATCCCTATAAGAATGTTTGACGCAGCCTGGGAGATCTTTGGCAGCCCTAGTCACCAACAGCTAGGAAGAAAAGCAAATGTTAATCCTCTTGGATTTGCCCAGGTGGCTAACAGGAGGAGAGGAATACCACAGGGCAACACTGAGTACGGTGTTCAGTAGGCTGTGAAGTAAAAAAGGAAAGAAATGGTCTCTGACAGGATGTAGAATAAACATATTTTTTAAATTTCAGTCAGTTATAAAAATATGTTTAAGCTATGAAGCTTGAATTATCAGTAGTTGGCAAAAAAGCAGGGAGAGGGATTAAGAGAAAAACAAAGGAGATGTGGTCAAACTTAAATTATCAGAACAAACCTAAACCACCAGAATACTGATCTTAGCAGAAAACATAGCTGTCAACAGAGAAGAAAGCTTTTCTCCAGAAGAAACTGGAACACCTGGCACTAAAGGTGTAACTGGTGTCAGGAGCATGGAAAGTCAGTAAATGCAGATGAGCTTCTGACGGCTTCATTTGCCATCAGATAAATGGTAAATTTATCTACTATTTATAGATAGAGAATGACAAAATGAAGCCATCAGAAGCTCATTGGAATAGGCCACCAAACCTTGTTTCCTTTTGGGGATTTTCTGCAGCTGCAGACTTATCAATGAACAAAGAAGCCACAAGTGTTAGTGGGCAATCTTCACATCCCTGCTCTGCCAATGCATTTTCTAAGGCTTTGGTCTTTGGGGGGGAGTGCTGGTGGTTTCCATCTGAAGTGCTTCTCACTTGAGTTAAATAACACGGACTACAAGATCTTGTACAAACTCTCATTTGTCTGACAAAGCTCCTTTTCATACATTCTCTGTTCTAATTGCCAGTGGATATTTTATTCAACAGGCTGCAGTAGCAAGTGAGATGAGCCATCATCTTCCCGGTGTAGCACACTGACATGAAACCAGAAGCCGTGGACATTATGTTATATCAGATAATTACTATGCATTAATATAATTAATCAAAATCAACAAGCACAATGCATCTAGCACAAATGATCAAATGCAAACATTTGAATTGAATTTTCACAGTAAAGTATCTCAAAATTACTAAGTTCAATTAGTAATTCAGCAGATCATCAGTCAAATACCACTCATGGCAGATATCGGAGCAAAATTTGACTCACATCAGGGAGCCTTGTTGATGTGAAATATCATACAGGCTTGATGCCAGATGTGAAATTAGCCTTATTAGGTATTTTTTCTTTAACAATTATGTTTTACTGCAGTGATTAGAGCAGACGGAGCATAAATTTTCCTCCTCTTTTCTTTTTTTTTTTTAACATGCATCCTTTCAAAATCCAGTTACCATTACAATATTGTTTAAGTGTTTTTGTTAAATCACCTTATTTTTGTATCACACCTAAAATGTTTGTCTGTCTCACAAACGAGCATATCAAATTTTCTTAAGTTAATTTTTTAAGTTAATTATTCGTTTTCAAAATATGTCAATAAGTCATTCTTGGGGGGAGGATGGGAGAAAAGGAGTAATGTCCTTTTTTGGGGTGTTTAGTATCAACAGTAAGTAGATAGAGTGATATTGTAAGCCTTCTACAAAACAGTAAAACAGACGGACTCCCAGCAGAAAGCTTGAAAATCTCAAACCATACTTACACAAACTTCTAATGATAATGATAATTTTTAAAGGATGTACCTTTTCATGAAAATTAAATACTCCCTGTAATTTCACAACACTAGAGCTTTGTATATATTTCCCTCTTTGTTTGAGTGGGCCAATTCAAATATTCTTTTATGATAACAACATAAAACCATATTGTACTAAAATACCTTCCCTTCTGTCTCCTTTTTCTCTTGGTTAATATCTATGTGACTTTGTCAAGTGAAAAGAGAGACAGCAGGAGGTGTGACAAGTTAATATCTAGGAATAAAAAGGTGCTACCTAGCAACATTTCTCTGGAAACTAAATCTCATTTGTCAAGGAACTCTAAAACAGGGGCTGCACTGCCCAGGGGATTGATAATGGCATATAGAGTTTTTCACAGCAAGTCACTAAAATATAAATGCAGTCCAGGTCAGTGGCAACTGAGCACTGTTACCACCTTGTTGCTTAGTGCTGTTTAGTGGATGTATGAAGTGCCTTACTCTTCATCCAATTCCTAGTGGGGAAGTGGCTGTATCCCAAATAGCATTAATTGGCTCCCTTGTTTTTTGCTGCAGCAAGGCAAGCAAAGACCATGCAGAGCCAGGGAGCTAGGGCTGGAGGCAACGTGCTGTGACCCACTAGGTCAGCTGTGTCTCTGGTTAAGCTGGACACTTTGACTGCAGCATTCCTGACAGACTGTGGTTCAGTCTCTGCTTAAGAGCTGGAAATGAAGGCACCTCCTTGGTAATACTTTGATGCTCATCTCAATGGCTCACATCTCCTGTCCTTACACCAGTTTTTTTTCATCTCAAACCTTACCAAAACTATCGTTGTTTGAAAAATTAAGGGATTATTTTCGTCCTTCTACAGGGAAACAATCCATCAAAGGAAGCTACCACATTTCTCAGCCCGTAATCATTCTGTGTTCTTTCTTCTGGATTCTGTCAAATTTTTCTACATACCTCATAAAATACAATAACCACATACAATAAGCAGACAAAATGCTCTAACTGAGATTACCAACATTAACTACAGGGTAGTTATTATTTCCCTTGCCATACGTTAGTGCTCCTCTTACACAGTTCAAGATATGTTTTGCTTCTACAGAATCTCAGGTTCACTCATGCTTTCTAGTCCATAACAGAGTGTCCCTTGAATGCATGTGTTTCTAGTGCTTCAGAGTATATTTCAGCTGGATTTCTAACCACTGGGGGCAAGTTTTAGGTGCTTATGAATGGATAATGTGATGGACTTAAACACTCTTTAGGCTCTTTTTTTCTTGGTTCTACTGTGTTCTTCTACCTCTCTGTTAATTTCTAAATCACACTTCAGGTTTCAGAATCACAGAACCACAAGGTTGGAAGTGACCTTCAAGATCATTGAGTCCAACCTATTCCCTGACACCTCAACTAAATCATGGCACCCAGTGCCACATCCAGTCTTTTTTTAAACACATCCAGAGATGGTGACTCCACCACCTCCCTGGGCAGACCATTCCAGTACTTTATCATTCTTTAAGTGAAAAACTTTTTTCCTAATATCCAACCTATATTTCCCTTGATGCAGCTTGACACTGTTGTTCTTTCTTCTTCTGTCGGTTGCTGCCTGAGAAAGAGACCAACCCCCACCCGACCACAGCCACCTTTCAGGGAGTTGTAGAGAGTGATAAGGTCACCCCTGAGTCTCCTTTTCTCCAGGCTGAACACCTCCAGCTCCCTCTGTCATTCCTCACAGGGCTTGTGTTCCCAGCCTCTTTGCCCTCCTCTGGACGCGCTCAAGCATCTCAATGTCTTTCCTAAACTGAGGGGCCCAGAACTGGACACAGTACAATTATGAAGAAGGAAAGGTGACACTGAATGTTTCTGCTCTTCCTGTTATTCACCGTCTTTCCCTGTTTTGCAATAACCCTTTTGTTGCCTTTATGTTCTACTTCTATGTTGATAAAAGTTTCCTTATAATCTTGCATGTTCCTACTTATCACACCATATCATAGAACAGTTTGGATTGGGAAGTACTTCACAGATGATCCAGCTGCCATGCCCCTGCCATGGGCGAGAATGTCCTTCACTAGACCGAGTTGCTCAGAGTCCCATCCAACCAGGCCTTGAACACTCTCTGGGATGGGACATCCACAACTTCTCCAGACAACTGTTCCAGCGCCTCACCACCCTCACAGTAAAGAATTTCTGCCTGATAGCTAATCTAAACCAACACTTATTCAGTTTAAATCCATTCCAAATTATCCTGTTACTACATACCCTTGAAAAAAGTCCTGTTCCAGCATTCATGTAGGCCCCCTTTATTCTGCTATGTTGTGTTTTTAATGTTGTAGTTTTACTGTTTTTTACTCTCTTTGTGCTGCTTTTTATCCTATTTCTCTTTTTTAGTGATGCCTTCTTGAATGTCATCAAAGAGCTTTCACTACAGATGGAAATAGGTATTAATAAACTTTTTTTTTTTTGCAAGAAGACAGCTAACTTGCTGTTTTACACTTGGTAAAATTTATAATTTATCTAAATAACTCCACCATGCTCCTTCTTCTTAATATTTTACATCAGGCATAAGTGACTAAATGTCTATAGTTTAAGTGAGCTAAATGACAGCTAGGAACTGAAAACCAGTTCAGGCACCATTGAAAATGGTCTAAGAGACTTCTCCAGCCTCTGGTCACTAATCTAAAAAAAGCACAGAACATCTGTAGATCTGGTGTAATATCTGCCATGCTAAGGAAACTTCTCAGTCTGACCATTCACAAAGCTCTCCACCACTCACATTCCCAATACCAGAGAATTTTCTGGGACTAAAGCCCCTTCACCTCATGGGAAGCTCCAGTAACCCAGTGGATGCCCTGCTTTGCTCCACAGACACCCCACTCACACAGTCAGACCAGATTTACTCAGCAGTTCAGCCCCAGATTTCCCACAGCAAAGTCTAAGGTGGCTCATCCCTTAAATCCATTTATTCACAGCAGAGTAACACCTTACCTGGGTCCTCCAAGAAGGAACTCCCAACAAAGGAAAAAAATAAAGTCCTTGGGCTTTTATAGCCTCACAGTCTCTCCACATGCCAGTCTCATTCTTCCTCCTGAGTCTTTGGCTCTTGGCCCACCCTGTGTCCATCCACCTCACTGGCATCACACATCTTCACCTCCTTTATTATCCAAAAGATTGGTAATTCTCAGGTCCTGCTGTGTCTCTCATGCCCCAGCTGGATGTCACCTCTCTTCATGCCCTTTGTTATCCCAAAGTTTGTCAGTCCAAGATATTCACCTTATGCTAAAGCAGACATCTATAGTGAACCTCATGGCACTCTAAACATCTTTGACTTTTTGACAAGCAGGTACATGTTAATTCAAATATCCAAATGCAGATATTTAGTGCTGTTTGGGATATCATAGGCCCTAGCTGTCCTTCCAGAGGATCACAGACATTCTGCAGGTTGCTTGTCATACTTACCACCCCTGTGCAGGTGTCCTGGACAGCTCAGAAAAATTCAGTGCTGCTGCATACCTCACTATGAATCACAGTGGAAAGATAGACCTTCTTGAGGCTGTCCAGAAATTAGGCTTTTATTCAGTGTGGTCTTGCAGATTTGGAATTAGGCAGTATTGTTTAAAGATGACAGGATTCTTGAGAGATGCTTAAGTCTCTTTAAATATATTTTTTAAAAAACATAAATAGTCACATCATTAAAGAACAAATAAAAATAATTCATACACATATAAACTGATTATTACTTTACCTCTTGTTGCACCACTACAGGTTCAGCTCATGATTTCTTTACAATCTATCATTTCTCAGCGCACATTCAGAAATAGCTCACCATTCATACTGGTTTCTTAAGCTGAAGTGCATAATTAAGTTTTGATTTGCATACTGGCACAGCTGTGTTAGGTTATGTGATAAGGCTCATCTGCACCACTGCAAAAGGAGCTTAGATAGACAATGGCAGAAAGCAGCCCCAAACCCCCAAACCCTGCCAGGCTACTCCCAGGCTTATCCCAGGGGCCATCAGTCCATCAAAGGCACATCCCCAAAAAGTACAGAGGAGCTGAGGGGTTTGATGCTAGGTGAGAACCCAAATCAACTACTCCCAGGGAAGGAGTGCCTTGTCCCAGCCCCTCTCAGGACTCCTCCAGGAAACCCATCATCCCTGTGGTTCAAGTGTGCAGTCCAACCCTGTAAATCATCAGGAGCAGCTCTCCAGATTGTCCTTCAGACTAAAGGCTGCTTACCAGCAGCTGGGGACACTGGGATCCAGAGGGCAGCTACTGGGCAGAATGAATGTCTGGATATGGCTGCTGGAGGGATCCACTTTACCCATGTACATGTACACTCTCACTCATGAGCCTCCATGCTGTCCTGCTGGGGGAGCAGGGAAGGAGGCTGGTGCTGCCTGTGCCTGCATGGGTGCTCTGAATGCCTGTGTGGTCTGTGCTGCACGCACGTGGGTACGTGGTGTAACTCTGATTAACTCTGGGATACATCTCTGCCTCTCTGCGACTCAGGGATTTGGCTGTCCTAGCACATCCTTAAATATCTTTTAAGAGATCTTCAGATTGGTGCCAGATTCTCCTTGTGATCTCTGCCTTTTAGGTGTGTTAGCCTGCTCAAGTCACTAATCATCTAATGTGAGGAGGGGTTCACAGGACGACAGACACTGCAAGCCTTTTAAAAACCAACCTTTTATCAGTAAATCTTTACTGAAGAGGAATGACAAATAGCTCTAAAAATGAGACAAAATTGCTCTTTGATAGTGTTACTCTTATAACCTTAAGGCCCTATTACAGCATTCTATCTCCCTCAATGAAAGTAAAAGGAGTTGATGGAAAATCAAGGCTGCTAAATGTGTTTGGAAATGTTGTAGAAAATATACAATTCAGTAGCAGTGCCATCATTCAGACCCATCAGCTGTGTCTTCTGAAAGGCTGGTTTCTTCTACATTTGCTGCAGGGACTTGCACAGTTTAATGCTGCAGCCAACCACCTATTTTATGGTCAGCACGAATAGAATGAAATATTCTTCCTTCACAGCATGTTCACTTGAAATGGACTTTTACCGTAGAAGAATAAGAGTCTGTCTTCTCACTCTGTGAGACTCTTAAAAGGCTCAGGAAGCAAAGAGGCTTTGAAACTGTTAATCTTCAGCCAGCTTGTGAAGCAGAGATACCTGCTTTTCACTGGAAGCAAGCTCATGGACATGAGCTTGTTGGTCATGGACAGCATGGTTTGATGCTTTGGAAGCCTTATGGATATCATCTCTGGTAGTTAAGGAATTCCTTACCAGTGTCAGGTCATGGTGATTCGACATGACTAAGTTTAGACTCTGTGTGATGCAATGGATCTTCTCAGCCACTCCTGATAAGGGCTTCTAGGCAACTAAAATGGTTCTTTGTTGTTGCAGTCTCATCAAAACTGCATCCTCCTTCTCTTCAGCTGGTGTGAGAGCTGCTTCACCTTCCCCTGCCATGTCCCACAAGAGGACACAGACACAGGCAGTGTGCTGATCACAGGGCATGCAATGAACAAGGACAGGTGCTGTAAGCTTACAGTGTCTGGGAGTTGGGAACACAAGATAACATCTTTATTGATCTTCTGATTGGAAGTCAAGATGATTGGGCAGTGCCATATATAAATGGTTTGATTTTAGACACTGAAGTGTTCCTCTTCCTGCTATTTAACTTCAACATTTTCTTCATCATTGCATCAGTCTTGACACATAAACTGAGAATGGCCTGGACTTTGCTGTCACTCTTCTCTGAAGTATGAATGTGGTGCAGAGGGAGTCTTTGTGTTCCTTGAAGACAAGGCTTTGGCTCTGGAAAGGACTAATGATAACACCTGTCATGACTGTCCAACATTTACTTCACTCTCTAACTGCATGGAAATTTCAAGCTGCTTACTAGCTATAATGTTAGAAAGGCTTTTCAAGTCCTCTGTATTCAATAGCAATACTTCCATTTTCACCAGTAGAAAAGCGCTTGGTAGTATCTTGCCCCTGCCCACTGCTCATCTTTGCAGCTATCCTAGTGGCTGTACAGTCAGTGGTAGTGAAATTGGCGAGAAGAGTGCACAATATTTGAGAAATGCACCACCTTGAGCCTTGGAATAAGCCAACTCTTTTTTTCTGAAGTAGAAGATTCCTGAGTTCTCTGGCAGGAAAGAAGAAAAGCTGGTCTCAGGGAGCTGTGAGTTCTCCACAATCTGTATTTTCTGGTCACAGCTTCTCCTTTTGTCTTACATTTCTTGAATTGAAGCACACTGAGACCTGTGAGTTTATACAGTGAGCCCTGGGTTTCATGGCAGTGCTGACCAAAGTCAGAGCTTGTCTGCTGGCTACACTAACACTGGTAGGTCTTTTCTTAGATGCCATTTGCCTTCCATTTCACATGGTCTTTTCCTGACATAGCAGAAAGTGAAACATTTTGGCCTCATGTCAAACATGCTGAAATCATGTATTAAACAGTGGAGTAAAACTGTGTTGCTGCTCTCTGTTTGTACCTAACAAATGCTCTCAGCAACCGAGATGCAGTTATCAGTCACTCATGCAGACACACACAGTACGAAGAGGATTGCCTGCTGTGACTTGGGACATGGCCAGAGCACATCTGAGCTCTCTCTAGTGCAGCATTCCCACTGTCACCGAAGCCAGGGATCAGTAAATGGTTCCTTTCACATATGTATCCCAAAAAAATGCTACCGCAGGGGTGTGGAGAGCTTGAAGATTTGCCAAGCCAATGACAAAAACATTTATCTTGCTCATCCCCACCAAAATGAATTGTAAAATAACTATTTGACAGTAATAGATTATTTTCTCGTTATTTAATTGGAAAGGTGACATTGGATAATTTTTTTTATATTATTCCAATCCCATTCTGTTCCTCTGAATTACTTTAACAAGGATATCATATATCTACCAATGAAACTTCCATTTATCAGATTTTTTTCTGGGAGGAAGAGGAAACATCATAAATGTTATGCCATAAATGGCAAATTTGGGATAGGGTTGTTTAAAATGAGGACAAGCCACTTGTCTCTACAAATTGTAGGGTGCCCCCTGGGACATCCTTTTTTTTTTTTTTGGTTTATATGCTTTGCCTCTTCCCATTATTATTTCTCCATAAAACACTTTATTTCTTTGCTTCCCAAGACTCCATCAAGGTATCTTGAAGTGTACCGTGGAAGCTGTTTCAAACTACACAATCACAACCATCTGACTCCTCCCAACTTAGCTATTATAAGAGCAAAATAGTTCAGACAGGCTTTCTTTATAATTAAGTACATGATTCAGGCTTCAGAAGGAAAGATCTTGGCTCTTCAGCACCCACTATAGAGATTTCAGCTTTCAGGTTTGCAGGTGCCATTTTCATTCCCCAAATCATAGCAATAATTGCAGTTTTTAGAAAGCTACATTACTTTCTCCCCTCCTTTTCTTTGCTCCAGCCATGCTGTACTGACTTCTTTCTCAGTATCAAATATAATTTAGTCATACTAAGCCTGAGCTGTCACAGACTCTTAATGCTGTATCTATATACCTGCTGAAGACTTGAACAAATTGCTCACAAGCAAGACTGGTGACATTTGAAAGAAATGGCATTCAGTCACCAGCAGATTCAAATTACGATATGACACTTATCATAGATACAGTATTTATTGTTTAAAATTTAATGTATCTTCCCGAGCCCTTAAAACACATGTAGAGGAAAAAGCCATTTCAAGCCTTTAATAAAAATCACATTTAAGAGAGGCAGATGTGAATGAATATTATTAAATTTAAAAAATTAAATCCCAAGTCTCTTAGATGCCGATTTTTTAGTGGGCAAACTATCTCTAAAAACAGTAGACAAAAAACATGTGTGTGCTTGCTTGTGCAAATGGATGATAAAGATATTGTCATGTTAGAGAAAAATATGTCACACCTCTTTCACACACACCTGTTCTTATCAACTATTCACATTTTCCCACAGCATGTTGACATTGCAGTTCCCTGTTTCATGGCAGACTGACATCCTTCTGTTTGCAAATAGGCATGGAAACATTTTATACACAATTTGAAATCACTCAGTTACTACAATCTTGGAAAAAAATGGAAAGATTCTAGTTGAGTCCCTTATTTTCTCCCAGGGCAAGGTTGCTGTAAAAAATCTACACTCCACAGCTTTCACCAGCTTGACTCTTGCTGAAATAGAGCTATCTGAACTTAAATTACAACAGAAACTGTATTGTTAAGACTTGCTAAGGGAGGATGGTATTTGAGAGATAGTTCACAATGCACCTGGGTGATGTTGCAAGATAAGGCCGTGGCAGCTGTAGTGGCTGAGACAGCTCAGGGAATCTGTCTCTGTATACTTCTGGATTCTGCTTGATTTTCTGATCTTCACCTCTGACCAAAACCTTCAGTGTGAATTAAATCTTTCATTTTATGGGCAAAAGCAACCAGAGCCAGAGAGACTGAACAAGACCACTGACATTTGAATAACCTTGTCTCACTAAAACAGGAGATACTGGTAGCCCCATCAGCTGGTAATAGCCTTCTGCCTAAATCCTGGCAGAGGTCAGAGAGAAAAAAAATTGAGGTGTTCAGAGCATTAGGAACTGTTTTTTATGAAGACATGGTCTCTTACATTTTGTTTAATAGCTGGAAGATTTAGAAGGAGACAAAGCAGCAGGCAGCCTGTACTTCTCAGGTCTTTTGTATTTCAGTAAGATGTGAAAGGCTTTCACTTCTAGTATGAAAGTAGAGATTTCAAATATCCGTATATTTGGAGCTTTTGCATTAATTTAACATCTAAAGACATAAATTTTCTGGGGTTTCATAGTGATTTTCCCTCTGCTTAGTTCTCAGCTGTAAAATAGTAAGGCCCAAAGGTATACATGAGCTATCAGTGAAACTCAGTGATGCTTGGCATTGGCCTTGGGGCAAACATCTGAGGTTCCAGGGTGAGAGCCTGACTCCCAAGACTAAGCTGAGGAGTTAGGCAAGGTGATGATGACCATTTCTTCTGTATTAACAGTGGGAAAAATTGTCTTCTGCTGCCCTTTGAATGCCTAAGTTCCATACTCGGACACTGCAGAGGTCTTCAAAACAAACACTGAAATACTGTCTCATGCCAGATATGCCCTTGTCTTGTGCCAATGGGATTTTACAAAACCAGCTAGCTGAGCAACCTTGCCTAAATATAAGTATTTAGGTAATTGAAACAGTGAACAGAAGGAGCTAAAGGTAATCCTGCCCAGTAGCAGCCAAAGACCAAAGTTAAGAATTGTTTCCAGGTAACAGAAAAACAGTTTTTAAACTCGGAGCCCAAATACAAGCAGGTAAAACAGAGGTCTGAAGTTAAGCCTCCAAAATACAGGGTTAGTCCACCCCTAAGCAAAAGTGAGTTACTGGACCTATGCATTCTGTGTTTCAGTTTGGAAAAGACTATCCTGAGTTTTAAAGCAAAAAAATAATTAAATATTTAGCGCAGTAAGTGAAGACATATTATTTTCTTCAGTCCAGAGTTCACAGGCTATTCCTCAAAGATTCTTATTAGAATCTTGCATTTCTTTTCCAAACTTAACAGTTCTATGATTTTACATGGCTCCCTGCTTAGAATGATGTTTTGCCCTGTTGGGGACTTTCCAATGACTTATAACAGAGTTTAGTAAGAAATTAACAAAATCAGGCATATCCACTAGACTGGGATTTCAGTATCATATTTGACTGCTAGCTTCAACAAAGACTTTTTGCATGATCTCAAAAATAAAAATCTATTTTCAATACAAAACGATATGTGTTTCAATAAGCAGGGTCTCAGCAAATCTGGAACAAAATCATTACTCCAGGTTGATTCGGGTTTTGCCCTTTTATCATCAGGAACAAACAGACAGGTGGAGGTTCACTTGAGGGTGAGCTAAAACCAGAGTAATACCAGTTTAAAATAACCCACAATGATGTAGCACTCCTATCAGAAAAGTCTGGGTGGAGGTGTGGTTGTCTCCCACTTGTGTGGGAGAAGAACATTTGCAATTGGGAGATCACATCTCAGTGGAATCTCATATATATCACTCTAATGCAAATAGAAGAAAGTCCTCATGATAAGGATTGCTATCAAGAAAAACAGATTTAGACTGAGATAGCTTTGGTGATTATGTATTTTCAGAGATAATTCAGTAACCACTTTAGGATTTTTTTCCAAGGGATATGATTTTACAAGAATGAAACTGGAACAAAAGACCATAATGTCAGAAGGAGTTTATTACTCCATAGTAGTATATAAGAAGCAAAGGCAAGGCACTTTTTATTTAAAAGTCCTCAACAGAGACTTGGAGGTTTTGTGATTAAGGGAAGGAAGATTCAGGCTTAAAGAACAATGCCACAGAAAATGTAGAAGCTGACAGCAAGTTGATTAAGGGGTGAAATTTAATAGAATTAACAAATGTTAAATGGGATTAGTTGGCAGATCCTGAAGATTTGCCTGCTTACTTTCCTATGACTAAGATTAGAAATATTGGCAAGCCAGTTCCAGTGGTCTTAGTAATGCCACCAGGTCTACATCACATCCAAGTTATGTTGAAATCTAGACCTTGGTCTACTAATTAAATCACTAAAGCAAGCAGCATATGGAGAAATTAAAGAAAGAACACATAGAGATTAGAAGGTCGCAATGCGCAGTCTTTTGCAAAAAATAAATGTGCTTTCAAATTCCTGTAGATAACATAAATGGAGCATTTACAAAGACTTTTGTGGTACATTTTCCTAAGAATTCCCATTGCCATTTCCCCCATTTAGAATATTTTAAGTGTATTCACTTGTTATTTGGACATGTATATGTGACAGGATTCCACACAAGTACCTTGGAGAGTACTTTCCTGCTCCTTTTGAATAAGGAATGAGGAAACTGTATTTTTAAAATTAAATAGCACTGAAAAATAAAAAATACAGCCAAAGGTGAGTGAGTGATTCACAGGGAAAAAAATTGGTTGAAGTGTTTTCCCTTTTATTCTTGCTGTTGGAGACTAGATTTCATAACAAGCCTCAGGTTTATTGTCATTCAAAATTACTTGTGAATTTTTTTTTTACTTCTGAGCCTTTGAATACCAGCTTTTGATTTTTTTTACTCAATAGACAGTGAAAGATTTTGCATATGTTCCAGTGTGGTAGAGTGAGGCATAAGATGCTTCTTTTTACTGTGAGCATATTTTATTTTCCATATGGAACTTGGGGGAAAAAACCTTGTAATCAGACATGAAACAACATATGACAACTCCATAGTCAGCCAGTTGTTACATGAATGAGACAATCATCAGGCAAACACAGCAACTGGAGGAAGAGGTAAAACAGTTGAACTAAGATTATAATAGAAGATCTTGCTTCCATGAATGAACATAACAGAAGGTAGAGGAGGGAATAATGATGTGTAGAAGTCTGGGCTACTGGGAAAATAGAACTGGCCATATATTCATCAGTTATTTTACAAGAAGACCAGAGACTGGTACCTGGGATGATGGCATCAGCTGCTTTGCACCCACCCTCCTTATGCACATTTGCCTTACTAAGAAAGCTACTGAGTGGTAGAAAATAGAACAAGAGAACAAGCTGGGGCTGATCTCAGGCCTATTGCCTTGTCCTCTTACTTAGAAATACAAGTGTTTCCTTTAGATCATAACTGGAAGACATAAGGCATAGGAAGTCTTGAGAAAGAAGCCCCAAAACAAACATGCTCTTTTCTTTTCTTTTTTTTTTTTTTTTAATGTGTAGGTGAGAGTAAAAATTAACATTGTGACATCTGTAAATTAACATTGTAAATGAGAACCTCTTATACTAAGAGCAATAATAGAAAAAGTAATCTGCCATGTGGGGAGTTGGGTTGTGGTATTTTTGCATTTCTGGACCTTATTCTGGGTACTTTTAAGAAACCATTTTCTGGAAACAAAATACTGGGAGCAAGGGAGAAAACTGAGGGTGACTCAATATGAAAAATTTTAGTTGACAGTTGTCTGTTGAAAATGGTTTCTCATGTCTAAAGTCTTCAAGGACTAGGTTATAACCCTGCCTTGGAAAGTTGTGCCTTCTGTAAAGCTCTATCAGCTCTTTCCATTCCTGTCCACCTCTTTATCCCTTCCTATATATACTATTCCTTTCATCCAGCTTACTAGTGGATAGGAGGATAAGGAAAGAAGTGTCAGAGCTTGGATGTTTTTTCCACTCTGCACTACACAACACTCCTACAACCATTCCCCACAGAGCACAACAGGAAAAAGCAATTCTTCTAACACAGATAAATGAGGAAGATGATTGCCAAAGATGAAGTGAACGCCAAGAACTTTTTAAATTATTTCCCTGTGTGTATTCCATTAGTGACCAGTAAAGATGTCATGGCTTACCTTGCTGTAAAAGTGCCATTGCATTAAAAAAAGAGAGCAAGGACTAGAATACACTGGGATCTTGCCTCATCTTTGAAGCAGTGTTAGCCAACTGACATGGAGTGTCCAGACGAAGATTAAGTGTGAACTAGCCAGTGAGCTGGAAATAGGCCATGCTTTAGGTGAATTCAGTGTCTCTGACAGAGCAGATTTGTATTGTAGCTGCTTATAGTATTTGCAATTCATATTATGTAGGCCAGTGCAAATTGAAAAGGACATCTTGTACAATCAAGCTGTAATCAAAATTTACTTCCAAAGATGATCCTAGTTTTGTCAGCTAAGAACACACTTTTTAGAATGTTCTTGATAGTAAATTCTAAGCATAATATTATCACAGCAAGCTTTCAAAAAATGTTGTTGATTATGTTTGTATCCTAATTTAATTACTATTCATAGGAAGTATTTTTTGCTATTTGCTCTGCTATGATATGCAATGCTTTCACACTGTTATACATTTTCCTTCATATTTTATTATTTGGCAAGGTTAGCAGGATTAAGTAGTCCATCTAATAAGGAGATAGATGTACTCTTCATTTCCATATCACAGAAACATTTAAACAATAATTAATACAAATGGGCAGAAAAGGAAGAATCCTTTGAATGCAAAATCATGTAAGAAATATTCATGATTTGGTATTATGATATTATACTGATTTTGAGAATTAAATATTTCAGTGAAATAAGTGACAAGGCTCAGCTGTCTTGTACTGCAAGATCCTACACTGAACCACTTTTGTAAATTGGTATATTGTGATAATACATAACTATTTTAAACCTCATATTCATTTCAAGACTATTACTTCACTGATGTAGTCTCAGATATGTACTCAATGCAACAATTTTTTACCCTTATCATAAATTCTCAGTCTAGTACATTCAGTGCACTGTAACCAGATTTATTTTGTATTTTAATGCTCAGCATCAGTCATAACAGTTTGATTTGGAATTTGAACATGAGCCACACATTCCCAATGGGATACCATTGTTGGTTAATATTAATGTTCCCTTAAAATGAAGCAATATCCAGCTGTCTTTGTATTTATTCAGTGTGAAAACCTAGCCTTCCAAAAGATAGGTTACACTGATGTAAGGCTACATTTTTTTGTCCTTAGGGTTTGGAGGCTGAATCTTAGAGCTGCCAGACAGATTTGGGAAATTTGATCTCACTGCTTAAGGCTCTGAGCCAGAGGATGCTCATCACCTGAGCCAGCAGGAATTCACCTACACAGGTCAGCTGGTAGGAGCCCATGTGGACGAGAACACTGATCATTAATGTCACCCCAGAGATGTGAGAGCCTTCCTTGCTGACAGAAACAGATTCTACTAGCACCAAGAGTGTACTTTACTGATAGGAGAACTGAGATTTGTAGTATGTCATGGGGGCAGTGGAGCAAGTTTAAATAGAATACAGTGGTGTCTGATTATTTGATAAAATAACTGCTGAAATACACCACAAAAATGTCACATGCTCTGGATGACAAAATAAATTTAGAGCAAATCAAACTGATTCGTGAGTTGCATGTACTTTTTTAAAAGCTCAAATAGGAAGTTTTTACCTCCTTTAGCAGTTTGTAAAAGTGGTCGGTGAGCATGGGAAAAGCACAGGAGTTTTGATACCATGTGATCCATTTCTTGATTGTATTATGACTAACATTCAAAAACATTTTAAACTGATCAGTTCAAAGATCTACTTCCATATCAGTGAAACAGAAAGAGATTGGAATCAAGGGTGACCTATCCATCTTTCTTCTGGAATTTTTCTGAGTGCTTTTTCAGGTACATACAACCATGATAAGAAGAAAAAGAGATTACAGATTTTGTTTTCTCTTCTGAGATTCACAGTGTCAAGGAATTCTCCCACTGGACACTAGTAATAAATAAGTTTGGGCTGACCTAGAGGACATAATAAGATATACAAATGTCAGCATACCCTCAGCCAACACCTATTTGACTGAAGAATCAACACAGAAAGCCACTGAGGGTTCAGTGATATAGTCACAACTTGTATACTTCTCACCATCCAACACTGCCCCCAGGAGTGTAATATATCCACAGAAGGAGAAATAAAGAGAGTTCATTAACAAACAGATGATAATCTCTTAGGTATTTGGCAGTTCAGGTGTTGTGGTTTTACCCCATCAACCAAACACCACGCAGCTGCTCACTCACTCTCCTAGCAGCAGGATCAGGGACAGAATCAGAAAAGCAAAAGTGAGAAAATTCATGGCTTGACTTAAAGGTAGTTCAATAGGTAAAGCAAAACCTATGCACCCAAGCAAAGTTAAACTTCAATTTATTCACTGCTTCCCATGGGCAGGCAGGTGTTCAGCCACCTCCAGGAGAGCAGGGCTCCAACACAGGTAATGGTTCATGGCAAACAAACACCATCATTACAAACATCCCCCCATTGCCTTCCACTTTATCCCTGCCCTTTATATACTGAGAATGAAGCCATATGGCCTGGAATATCCCCCTGGTCAGTGGGGGTCACCTGTCTTGGCTGTGTCTAGTCCCAGCCTCCATGCACCCCAACTCCTTCACCAGCATAGAGGAATGGAAAGCAGAAAAGGCCTTGGATCTGTGCAAGTTCTGCTCAGCAAGAGCAAAAACATCTCAAAAACATTATCAACCCTATTTTTAGCACAAGTACAAAACACATACCCACACCAGCCACTGTGAAGAAAAATAACTCTACCCCAACCAAAATCAGCACTTAAGACCACAGAGCACCAAGAAGTTTATTTTACATACTTGTATCATATAAAATCAATGTCACATCAGAATTTTATTTCTAGTTTTTCTGCAGCTGTAAACACAGAGATATGCTGGCCAGTTCCTTCTAAGAGTTATGCTTTACTTAAGAAGAGCACAGTTAAAAAAATATTACATACAGATATTATAAATACAATATATTCCAGTGAAGCATCTCCTAACCATAAAAAAAAAAAAAAAAAAAAAAAAAAAAAAATCATGCCAAAAGGACTCTGTGAAGCTGAAAGAAAGCCTCATTATGTTTGCTAAATTTCTGGATGAACTATTTAGACATATCAGTGAACATGAGCATAGATAATTAAAGTGTAGATAAGAACTACAATATTAAATGCAGCATTTTGCCTTCCACCTTCCAAGATGATCATTTTCGCTGTTTTTCAGTGCCATCTGTATAGAATATGGAATAATTCCAAAACTTGCGATCCCTGCCCAAAAGACAGGTAGAAATTGAATTGTAGATCAGAGTTAAGTGTTAGGTTAATTCTTCTGAGAACTCATGTTCAAAATGTACACCACAGTAACCAGTGGGGACATGGACATCTAATAAATCCACCTATTCACACATACAGGACCAGCACATGCAAGATATACAGTGAGTAATCTTGAACCCAAATTTCTTGTTAAAGGACTCTGCTTGCTTGTCACGTATATTATTAGCACACAGTTTTATTTGCTAGGCAATCTTTTATACATTGACTGGTCTATGGCTGGAATATCTATTTGAATTCCAGTAATAGTAATTTCAAAATGGAAACACCTAGCAGCACTATGATCAGGTAAGCAGGTTGCTGAAGAGGTACAGACACCTTTAAACTATAATTGTTCAGAGTATGCTAAGCTTTATTGGCCATTTACAATACTATCTACCTTTGTCAGGTATTTTATGGCATAATTTCTTTCACCCGAATGTCTTCTTTCAATTAAGTACTACCATTGTGAAGTTTTTTTTTCTGGACCTCACTGCTTCTACAGTAATATTTTCTCCCAGAGATGGATACAAAATTTCCACTGTGGGAATATTACCAGTACAAAAACTGACCAATAACTTCTATTATCCCAACAGCTTGAATATATACAACTGTACCAGATCACACTACATGTGCTCTGTAAAATCAAAGATCCATTCATGCTGCTCCACTTGCTCCCATGGCTGGCATTGATGAAAATCAGTAAGGGTTTCACTGGGTTCTTTTTTTGGAAGTCTCCTGAATTCTTTCAAAGCAGTAATGCACTTTCTTACTTTTAAATTAACACTAAAAATAGAGAAGAGTCAATTTTGTTGCAACATTATGAAAGGTTCTGTTGTAAATCATTTGAAAAAGCCCAGAAAATGGCTGTCTCATTCATCTTTTGAATTCTTCAGAGGTTATATTTATTCATAGTTGTAGGATTACAAAGGACATTTCCATTGCCCTAGGGACATACACGAACTATCTACATTAGAATTCTGGTATTAAACTATTAAGGAGCTACCACTAGAGATTCACTCAAATAGTGACTCTTCAAGAGAAAACCGGGTGGAGTCACTTGGACTCAACAGTGCTTGTGCTGTCTGGATTGGTATGATTTCCCCCAGGAGTAGAACAAGCAACAGCTAAACCTCTCTATGCTCTTTCCTGGGCAATCTTATGTGCCATCTGCTTGTATCATCATAGCAAAACACAAGTCTAGGCTGGTGGTCAGAGCTGTCACCTAGTTCATACTCAATAGGAATCACAATGCCTACAGGTCTGCAGTCACACACCAAAAAGGAATGGTGCTGACCAGAAGCAAGTAAGCAGTGGGTGGCGAACTCTTCATGGTTCTTGTTAGGAACGGACCACAATAGTTTATCTATTTTAACATTTTTATATCATTATTGAAAGAAAGTAACAGCTTCATTCATTTCCATCTTTATTGTATTTACTACTCACACAGAAGCTGCACAAAAAGGCACTAGCTATAACTTCTATCAGTTAACAATTTTCAACTGAGTTTGGAAAAAAAAATACCTCAAAAACAACAGTGATTTGAGGATTTGAAAGAAAAAAGCATTTACTGAGGCCCTGTACAAAAGAGCTTGCTGATAGTGTCAGCTGGTAGGGCACAGCAATGACCACTAGCTTTTATGGCTGCTTTGCCAAATGGAATTGGTTATAACACAATTCTCCTCTATGCACTTACTAGAAGAGGAACTGAGTGCTCCTTTTTTTCTGAGTGCTCCTTTTACCTTTCTGAATAAAATACATTTCATAGTACTAGTAGCCCTCCTATTATAAAAACATGAATTTATATTTATTAGGACAAGCTTAAAAATTTATTTCTTATGTGAGAATAGGCCAGAAGCCCTAAAACAGAACCCTTGTCTAATGCAAATCCCTTAAAATCAAGTTTTCTCCAAATTCTCATTGTTATTATTAGCAACAAAACCAAAAATTTCAGTGGCATAGAAGTGTATTCAAAAACAAGCTAAAGGTATAGATGTGTATTTATCTAGCTTGCTAAGTATTCATCAAATTGAAAGGGGAATTATGATAAGCTTTTATTCAGTTCAGTTAAATGAGTTTTGTTTTAGCATATTCCTCCTCTGCCTTTCCTCTCCTCAGTGCAAATGTTTAACCTCCACTGAGCTGCACTTCTTTTCCAATTCGCAACTGATTCACCACATACCCTAGAATATAAATTGTTTTTTAGGATGATGTTAACCCATCTGTTGTGATATCATCTCACCGTGCAAACTATTACTGCTAAAAAAATAATAGGGCCTGCTTGTCCATGCTACCAAACTTTAATTTGCTTTTTTTACTGTTCTAGCTACAATTCACATCCCTGACAGAAGATGGTAGTGCTCAGCAGCATGGAGTGGGCAAGTCTAGCACCTGGGCATGAATCCTGAGGTTATCCCTTGGACTTTTTCTTATAACAGTAAAGACATAGACTGTAGTAGTAAAGGCATTGGCTTAGAGTCTCTTTAACTTCAGTAGGGATATATTTAATTTTAATATTTAATTTTAATATTTAATTTTGATGTGCCTTGGGTTGCAAGGAGGACCAGTGCTGCTAAAACCATGCCTAAGTATCGGCTAGAGTTCACTATAAGCCCTTAAGGACTTTGAGGGATTCAGTTGAGTCACTCACCTTAAGAAAAAGGAGATATCCCAAAAACAGAGGAATTTTGCCAAAATTTTGGGCTAGAAAAATTATTAGTTGCAGTTTAGAAAGTTTGTATTTGAGAGTACTGGCAAAATATTTCATTACACTGACAAGAGTCAGATTAAATCTGAGTTTTAGCATTAGCTGTGTGGATGGAGCAGAAAAGACTTTTTAGAAATATTACAGAGAAATAATCTGCAAATTCTTCTATAACTCTGGTCATGGGGATATAGCTGCAGGCAAAGCACTGGTGTTTCCCTGCTATTCCCTGCTACTTCCATGGTGACATTCCTTTAGTAAAGGACTGAAATGCCTTTTTTGCTTTATCATGCTTGAAGTGGCAGTCAGACATTCACAATGAGATGTGAGAAAGACAACCTGGATTTTGAGATGAGGCAAGGAAAAGAAAATGAAACAGGATAAAATCTCTGAACTGTCAAGTCTGAAGAAGCTGAGTATGACATTCTGGATTTTGGTGCTTAAAGTCTGGATGGAGATAGGCAAATCAGAGAGAAACCCCTGAGAAACACCAAAGTCTGAGGGTTCAGAAAATCACACCAAGGAATGTAATTGTTCAAGGAACAATTTGTTCACCCTGGAAGCCATGCAGGAGTGAAAACAAAAGAAAAATAGTGAAGGACAATGACAGCCAAGAAGGAAATTGCTTCTGTCATCTGGGTGAAAAAGAGTTTTGGTGAAAGTAGGACTTGTCAAGTCCATAAGTTCACTAATAGGTCTTAATGGTCCTGACTATCTTAAGCTCATAAAGGGTTAAACTCTGGCCCTGACCACCATGTACCCCTGCCTGTGGCCCTGAAGTTCCATGTAGATTCGTGCCTGGGCACCCAGAGCTGCCTGAGCTAGGCTGTAGGTAGGCTAATCTCTCGTCTTGCCTTCTGCTGATCCTGACTAAATGTCCAGCACAGCCTGACTTGTTACCTAGCCTTGACTGAAGGAGTGATACTCATTGCTTGCCCTCATTTGACTTGTAAGTATAGCTAGCTTTGACAGGGTAATTCTGCTCTTCTGTTGTAAACTGGCACATATATCATGAGTCTTCATTACTGCTGGTGCAGCCCCTCCTGAAACTCAACCAAGGTGCATTAGATTAAAAAAAAAAAAAAGGCCCATGACTGGCTTTGCCCAAATTGACTGAAATATGTAACACATAAGAGCACAAAGCCATTGGCAATGTCTTAGGTTTTCTTGCAGGAGGAGGAGCCTAAAACTTGCAAGTTTGGCTAAATTGCTATTCCACACCATACACATCAATGCTGGAAGATGTGGTCTTGGTGTTTGTCAGGAATAACTGCATGTCCTTGATGAGCTGCAGGAATGGCCACCATCTTGCCTTCATCTCAGTGGCCGCACAGAATTAAGTCAAGGTGGTGAACACCTTTTGTATGTAAACCACATTCTCTTTTGTATACTTTTGTTGTTAATATTGCTGCAGTTACCGTGCTATTCTTATTCCATCACTGTTTGCTTTCAGTAAATTGTTGTCTCAAAACACACTCTCTGCCTTTGTCTCTTTCTCACTGGAGGGGGCAGGGGAAAGGAAGTGGATTATTTGGGGTTAATTCCCAGCTGCTTTTAAAGCACCACAGGGGTGTTTACTACTTTTAATGTTCTACTGGGCAAGGAATAGAACAGCTTTTTCAGTTCCACTAAAAGTATCTGTGACTCTTGAGTTCATGGTAATTTATTCACTTGAAATCACCTTGGACTTACTATCTGTTCTTTACAATAAACAGTCTGGTGAAGTTGAAAGATGTTGTTATAGGTATTAGTAAAGCTGCCTAGACTGTTAATGACAAATCTATCATGGATGGTATATTCTAGTGGAAAAAGTTGTAACACTTTTCAGCAAGGATCTGTACTGATCCCCATTTTTCAGTTGCTAAGTGCACTATTAATGTAATGTGAAGTACTGAGTTAATATAAAGTGATTTTACCAAAATGGCAGAAGTCCACTTGTGTTATGAAAATTTCACTTTCAAATTAAAAAAAGTTATGTTTTTAATCTCAAAAATAATGACAGTTAAAAAATTATTTCTAACAATTTTCACAGAGAAACAATAGAAAAATATAGTCAACAAGTGTAAGCGTCAAGGCAAAGTCTAAGAATAAGAGCCATGGAAGAGCAAATTTGCATTACCTTATTATTTTAAATTGTTTATGACAGTTTAATCTGAAAGTATTTTCTCATTTTTATCAGGTACAAGAATTAAATATCTCAGTTTAGCTTTCATCCAGATTTTATATCCACTAAAGAAAAGATAGCTGACTACTGCAAAACTTGAGTCAGTATTACAGATATAAACACTAGATTTTACATCAGACAAAATTGATTTATGCTAGTCATTCATTTTTTAAGTTAACAGGAAACTACAATCACTACAACAAGATTTTAAAAGCTGGTACTTAATGCATAAATCTCTATGTGTCCCTGGCATGTTTTTCAAAACTGGTCATACCTGTTGTCTGTGACTCATTACGTAGGCAATCAAGCACCAGACCCAGGAGCAAAATTAAATTATTTGGTCATGTGTGTGCTTCTTGAGGTCATCATCAGAACTCCTTTAAACAGTGGAGGAAGGCAAATATCTAACACATCTGGGCCCTTACCTTAGAGGGAAAAGAACCACCTTCTGGCCAAGTCCAGCAGAAACCTCCACATGGCTGCTTTTAAATGATTGGAATATTACCTCTAAAGTTCTTAACTAAAATAAGGTAATTTTTTCTGAGCTCAGCTTCTAGGAGGATATAGTTGAAGCTAAAAAGTAGTTTCACAGATTTGTTGAGATATTAAGGCTTTTTTTCACAATAAGACGTAGTACAGAAGTGTGCAGAGCTCAAAGAGATAGATTACTGATGTAGAAGTCAAATGCAAAATGCCTGAGTTACACACCCTGTCAAAAAGCTCCCTAATTGTCATCATCTATTCCAGCAATACTCAAATGTGAAGGAGAACTGAGATGAGGGGAGGCTAAGCTATTATTTTTTACAAGAGGTAATTTTAAATTCAAGGAAGACATGAAAAATACTCTTACCCTAATATTTCAATCCAAACCAGAAATTATACTGTGAATTCTAGAAGAACTAAGAGCTCAGAATTTATGCTTTTTCAGCTGCAGTGATTTTTATAAATGGTCATAATAGTATGAGTGCAGAAAAATGGAATCATGTGACCATGCTGAATGTCACATGTTGAATAAGGACCAAGTGTTCCTGCTTGGTTACCAACACACAGGCAGGACAGTGTGACAGTTCTTTCAGAGGCAGACATAGTTATGTCAATGTTATGCTCCTAAAACTAGTGCTCAGAGATTTACAGCTTGAATTCCCTTGAAACTGAAGCTAACCTTTGTGCCAAATACCCCAATGCAAACATTAACCCAGGACTCCACAAGCTATACTATGTTAGTGAGCTTGCAGGTAACATTTAAGTTGTTGATTTTGATTAAAAGAGCCATAAATTAGTTTAGGACCTCACAGAGTCCATGTTGACCAGCTCAAATAAATAAACAGCCAACAGCCTATTTGACAGGCAGTCTTTAAATTGACTTTATTTTCAAATAAAAAACATTAACCCTCAACTGAGCCAGGTAAAAGCAAAGCCTGCTGCTCCTGCTAGTCCTTGTAGGTCTTATTTCACACCAGACTGCATCTAAGGGGCTATTTATATCTTTCAGCTTGGAATTGTTCTAGCTGATCCCTGGTACTTTAATGATTTTTTAAGGAAACAATGATAAGGCAGCTGCTTTTGTAGGTGCTTAAGTACTATTGTAAAACTTCTCCATCTTTTTCATCACTATTCACCTCTCCATGAAACAAAAGACACTTCAACAGCCATTAAGTCTTATGATTTCCTGAGAAAAGGCAACAATTGCTTGAGTAGTCGAGAAACAGAGACAAGTTATAAATAAAGCACTGCCATAATTTTTATCGAGGCGGTGTAGGCAGAATAAGCACAGAAATCCCCAGCAGATGCTACTTGAGAGTTTCCACTGCCCAGATGACAATGAGGCACTTGTTTAGTGTTTCAGTGTGCTCCTCTGGAAGAGGCTCTTGGCTCAAACAATAACTATCATTCTCAATATCACCTCTTTTGAAAATACCTGTGTGAAAAAAAAAAATATGTTAAAGTCTGCATTTTCAAGAATTAAAGCATTAAAAAAATATGCACACAAAATTCTGAAGTGTTTTGTTCACCACTAAACTCACTGTGGCTATGATTGATCCAAACCTACAAATGTCAACATGACCTGGTTAAACCCCAATTCAATGTTACATAGAGAAATTGAATGTAATTGGTTTTGAGTCTCCTCCTTCTATCCTAATTCTGAGACCACTTTTTTTCTAATTCAAATAAGGTTCTTTCATTTTTCCCTCTTCAAATTTTGCAACATCTGAAGATACAAAAAGGAGCCATATATTGTGATCAGCATATGTTGTGACTAAATTTAACCTGGGGAAAAATATGTCAAAGTAGACTTCCTTTAAAATAAAATTAAAAACTTGCACATAATATGTTTCTTTTAAAACCATTTTATCTGTACCAAAAAGTGATAGGAGCACAGGAACTGCATACTGAGAGCTAACCACTGTGCACCACTACCAGCAACAAGCAATCAGTTGGTAAAAGTCATAGATAAAAATCATATCATCCTAATTATATGTTCAACATAAAGGGAGATCAGCAAATATAAGGAATAAATGGCGGCACTCCAAAAAAGGCAAACTGCCAAATAACAATGATAGCTAGTTTAAAAAATATAAATTAAAAAGAGATCCTTGGAGCAAATCTAGAGGCGGGAAATCCAAAGAATCACAGAATTGTCAAGGTTGGAAAACATCTTTCAGATCATTGAGTCCAGCTGTTAGCCCAGCACCACCATGTTCATAACTAAGCCATGTCTCCAAGGGCACATCCACAAATGTTTTTAACATTTCCAGGGATGGTGTCTCTACCACTTCCTTGCAATGCCTGACCACCCTTTCAGACCACCTTTTCTAATATCCAGTCTAAACCTCCTGGGTCCATCTTGAGGCCATTTCCTCTTGTCCTGCTGCTTGTTACCTGTGAGAAGACACCAAGCTCCTCCTCCACTACAATCTCCTTTCATGCAGTTGTTAAGGGCAATAAGGTCTCCCTGCTTGACCCTCCTTTTCCCCAGGATAAACAGGCCCAGCTCCCTCAACTGCTTCTCACTGGTCTTGTGCTTCAGACTCTTCACCAGCTCCGTTGCCTTTCTCTGGACCCTCTCCAACACCTCAATGTCCCTCCTGCAGTGAGGGACCCAGAAATTATTTGAACTCACAAGATTTGAGGTGTGGCTTCACCACTGCCAAATACTGGAGGACAATCACTGCCTGGTCCTGCTGGCCACACGATTGCTGATACAGGCCAGGATGCCATTGGCCCTCTTGGCTACCTGGGCACACGCTGGCTCATCTTCAGCTGCTGTTGACCAGCACTCCCAAGTCCTTTTGTGCCAGGCAGATTTCCAGTGACTCTTCCCCTGCCCTGTAGCATTGCATGGCATGTTACTCAAGTGCAGAACCAACATTTTGCCTGGTGGAACCTCACACCATTTGCCTCAGCCCATTGATCCTGTCCTGATCCCTCTGCTGAGCCTTCCTGCCCTCCAGCAGATCAACACTCCCACCCAGCTTGGTTTTGTTTGCAAACTTGCTGAGGGTGCACCTGATCCTCTTGTCCAGGTCGTCAGTAAAGGTCCAAATGCAAATATAAAGAGAGAAAATAAAAACTTCAAGAACCAATTCCTTTCAATGCACTGGTTCTGAACAGCAAGTTCACTTTGCTTTAATCCTACCATCCCGAGACACAGTATTTGGCCTCTAAAGGATCTGAAGATTTTTGCCAACTCCCTCAGGAACTCAGATTGCCTTGAGGAAAGTGAAGGGATAGCTAGGCCTTTGAAGGAGAAATGGTAATTTTTTCCCATGATGGGTCTATGCTTATTGTGGGAATCCAAAGGGATCTCCCACCCATGGCCCTACAGGCCCAGAGTGTAATCTCAGAGAAAAGCTCACAAAGCAGATCAGAAGACGATTGTTATGGATAGAGGAATCCCCAGAGAGAGCACACTCCAGACCCCGTGCCAGCAGAGAGGAGATCCTCAAAAAGATTATGTCAACAAACAGGTCATTTTTCAGCTGATGTAAGTGAAGACCTAGCAAGGTCCCTAATTACTCCAATAAAGAGAAGACACAAACTTAAGTCCTGTTTTATGTCAGCCAAACGATGCGTTTTCCTCTCCCAGAGGAGAGGTAACATGGTTTCTATCAATATTTCTGTGGTTTTGACTTAAACAAGAAGTTGCTTTTTCTGAGCCAAGCCATTGTTCTTCTTCATTGTTCTTGGTGGCTTTTGAATAATTGTCCTCTTTGTAAAAAAAAAAAATTATTTGTCACAAGAGGTGCTATATTCTGTAATTGACAACACACACCCCAACAGGGAAAAGGAAGCAAAGCAACCCTTTTGTGTGAAAAAAAAATTGTCTTAGTTCACAATAGGATAGAGCCCACTAATTCCCCCACCCCATAGTCAAGTAGGAAGTAACAATGACAATTTTTTCTAAGATGTAGCATCTGGTTTTTGTATATAATCCATAAAAGATTTCAAAATGCCCTTTAAGGAGTTCTAAATCTTCTACAAATTTGAGTCCTTCATAAATCCTTTTTTTCTTAATCTGTATGACATCCTATAATGGACTGGTCTTAGTAAGAATTTCCACATGTCTTCAGCTTGGCCAGGAGGAGGTAAAAGAAGGCAAGAGGAAAGGGGAAGTTGCAAAACAGAAAGACAAAAAAAATGTGTTTATGTGTTCTGGGTTTTTTTAATTAAACAAAAAAAAAATTGTAGATGCATGATGGCTTTCATTGTATTTATATGCCTTTCCCAAGAGATTCAACCATTGTTCATGTATTTTATGCAGAAGTTTCCCCCAGGCTAGAAGACATGAACCACAAAGGCAGCAAGGCTCATGTCATCTGAAGTAACTATCACTGGATCCAGTTCCAGCCTCACCCTGGAAATTACACCTTGAGGAGTGGATCTACTCCATGCAAGGTAAATGCAGACATTTGAATTGTAGAATTTCCCACCAAATTTTCAAAAGGAAGGCAGCATGATATGTAAATATATTTCAAGATCAGAATGTGTTTAATTATTTATCTCAGAACTCTGCATGCAGTCCTGTCAGTAATATTGGTACACTCCAATAGCAGATAGTTTTTTTCTCTCTGCATAAGCCTAAACAAGATCTTATCATGCAAAGAGGGAAATGTTATTAAAGCTCCTGTTACTTGAATTCCTAATTATTAGATTAAAGAGCTTTCAGCTATTGACTTGTATTAGTGATTTCATGAGTGTCTTCCCAAATACAATGCTAACTACAAGTTTTTCAAACATAGAACACTGTTCAGATGAGGAGACAACTTCACGTAGGCACAGATCTACTTCTACTTCTGACAAATTCTGTAATCAGTTTTTGGGTAATAAACCGTAAAGTATCTTTTGGGGAGAAAGGCAGCTAGTAAAGAAAAATCAGAAACAGCAAGACTCGTTCAAATTATGCATTTGCTTACTAATAATATTTTTAAAAGCCCTTCACCCTTCATATTCCTTATCTCTTTATTTGCCTGTTAATGAAGTAAACTGCATAATAGACAGGTCTTTGGAGACTAGCGCCTGGAACACATGCACCAAGAAGCAGAGCATTGCCTTGAATTTCAACTTCATTTTGTGATAATTCCATGGGATAAATTTCTACTGGATACACACTGGTGGATGACTTAGGTGTGTCCCTTCCATTACCTAAGGCATGACCCAGGAGCACAACTTTTAGATAGTGGCTGTACAGTGTGGAAATAGCTTTCCCTAAGGAAATCTCACTAAAAAAAGGCCTCTCTGGATGTGTTGCTAGAGGGATGAAAACATATGCCATTATGGAAGAAGCCTCTAATGAGAGCCAATTATGCCTTACACAACAAAAGTGAAAAAAGGTCTTTTTACACTAAAGTGTAAAGGTCTTTATACAAAAGTGAAAATCAGGTCTTTACCTTGTCTTTACCTTGTCTTTGCAGTTTCAGATATCCACTCAGTGATTATGAAATAATAGCAGCTAAAAAACATTTCTGTTAAAATAACCAGATGAAATTTTAGAATATGACTCTTACTCCTCCACACTAGCAAACAGTGAGGAGTAGTTCTATTACTGGCATTGGGGGCATTTCTTAGATTTTCCTTCACTATGTCTGCACAAGCAGTATAAAATCATAGCCAACACTTTGGAAAGCTTTTTCTTTCATTCATGAGAAGAGAACATGCTGGTCAGTTTTCTCTAAATGTGTAGCAATTTATAAAAGCTGAATTTCTAGGACTTCCATTTAAGCATTATTTCTCTACACAAACTCTGCACTGATGACTGGTTATCTCTATCCAGGGACAACACAGCAAGAATGTTATGCAGCTTCCTTTTACCTTAGATTTTTGCCAATTGGTAAAGACCACATACCAAGAAATCCAAGGGAAAGCCTTAGTGTCAGTGTGAAACGTCTCTCACATTGCAGTCTTGCATTTTGATGCAGGATATGTGAAGCCATCCCAATTTTCTCTAACTTTTTTAGACTCTGCATGTGTCGAAACCATGACAGTATTTGTGAATTTCAAAGTAAGCCTTGAAAAATGAGTAATGCGTACATTTTGGTATCACACCCTCCTCATTCCTTTCAGACACATACATTTTTGTCTGGTTAGTTTCTGCTCTCCACCCAAAAGTCTGCTGTTGCTAAGATCATAGTAATTGCTTGTCACTGGCAGTATATTTCAACTGAACTGGTCACAAAACAGGAAAAAATTCTGTGGGTCTGGCAAAAAAATATCACTTTGAATCTTTAAAAAGAAGCCTTATGGAGGCTTGCACAGAAGATCATATTGGAGCATTTTAAATTTGCTGTTTATATTGTGTTTTTATTAATAAGGGTTAACTTTTATACAGAAAACTTTAGCATTAAAGCTTTCTGTATAAAATTTTGCTAAATTGAAAGCCTTCTTCATTGTTACCATTTAAACTAAGAAAACTGAATAATCCAGCATTTTTAAAGGTACCATGCCTCATTTAAAAGCTAACTTGTTCAAATGTATCCAACTGAAATACTCTAGAGAGTCTTTGTCTTGCAATTGTCAAGAAGAGATCTAAGAGTGACACAGAATTTCCTCTCTGAAAAATGTATTAATGCAGGCTCTGCACTAGTCTAACTGTACTCCCTAGCTCCAAGCTCAGAGGTGATTTATACTTCTGTCTTCCAGAGCATGGCCTGAATTTTCTTGCCTTTGCCTAAAAAGCAGGATGTAAATCAAACTTCTTGTGTTTTCTTCTGAAGTATTCTGTGCTCTAAGAGGATGCACTGAGGTACTACCAAGCTCTCAGGAAACACTGGGTGGGAATGAGGCTGGGGGACTTCAAAGTATGAAATTAAATCAAGGGAAGTGGAAGCATTTCATTGTGTTCAATTCTCACAGCATCTCCCATAATAATGTCACTTTGGCTGTCCAGTTCTTCCATCCTTTAGAAGTGAGTGCGTCAGGGTGGCTGTTATTTACTTCCCAGAATTTAGCATGGGCTGTTTCTTACCTCGTCCAGGAATTTTTAGTCTAGAAATGCCCAAGTCCTGTGGAGTGCTTTGCCCACATCAGGGGCTGTGGAGCCTTTGGCTCGCTTCTCTCACACATCAGTAACTCAGGCTGCCATTCAACAAGCAGCCCATGTAATGCTCCAAGGCTCTGGGGCTCCCACTCACTCCCTGACTTGCAGGAGTGCCAGAAATAACATTTCAGCTAGCAAAAAGGAATTTTTCAACTCAAAGATTTACAAAATCCAACTCTTTCAGGACTGCTTTTTTCCTTTCTGTCTCTGTGATGATATTTTTTTCCCAAAAGAAGTCACAGTCCGTGTCATGCCCACCAGTACAGAGACATTCTTTTCAGCCACTTCACTTTATTTAAGTCAATTAATGAACCTGCTCAGTTTGAATAAATTTAAAAAAATCTGCAAAGCAACCTGAAAAATATGTTCAAATTTAGATATTTTTGTGACTTCTAATGCAAACCTCATACTCCTCGTCTAAGAAATTTTTCTATTCCTCCCAGGCAATCCCAGTAACAGCTGTGATCCTTGGGCATTGGTAGCTGCAGAGTGCTGCAAAGAGAGATGCATGATTTCAACTCGCTTTTCACTCCACTGCCTTGGAGAAATGGGCAGGCTGCCACAGAAGTGACTTCTTGTGTTAAAGAAAAGAAAAAAAAAAAGCTCCTTGTGTTGCTTGTGTCACTTGTATCCTGTGACTTCATGCTGGACACAGCAGATTTAGGGGAGTGTCAGTGGTCCTGGTAGCTTTCCCAAGAAAGGAAGGAATAAAAAAGCGTCCTTTCCCTCACATCTATCTGTACACTAAAGCTAATTTTCCATAATTCTTGGAATATTGGTAAAGTTACAGAGGGTTGAAAGGAAAAATTATGCTGTGACAGTATCTTAAAAGCATTAATGAAACCTGAGTCCACAATCAGGCTGTCAGCAGGACTGCAGTTCATGGTGAAACGAAACAGGAAAAGAGAGAACTTAATTGATACTACATTAAAGGAGCATAATGCAATTAATGCCAGTTGCCCTGGATTTATGGAAAATAGATTTTGTCAGAGAGCAAATTTCTAATCCTTTTTGATGAGGTTACAAATCTGACTCATTAAAGTAATAGTGATAATGTAATATACTTAGATTTCTGTAAGGCATTTGACTGAGTACTACATAATATTTTGATCAGGGGACTCGAATGATGTAAAATCAATATAGCAGACACAACATTAAATGAATTAAGAGCTGGCTAACTGATAGGTTTCAAAACGTAATTGTAAACAGGCACCTACTTCCATCCAGGAGTGTTACTGATGGAGTCCTGCACAGATTGCATTTTGGACCTTTCAGGAACCTGGTAGGAGAAAAAAAAAGAAAACAAAAATCATTGCTGATCGAATTTGCAGATGACAAGAAGATTAGTTCTCTGAGAAATAATGAAGAGGAAAGGTCAGAGACACAGAGCCAACTGACTCTCCTTGCAAAATAGATGGAAACAAAGGATATATGCTCTGGTACAGCACACACATAAAGATTTAGAAACAAAGACAATAAGCTTTATAGATCCATGAAATTTTTACTCTTTTCCAAGTGTTAAACTTCACATTTTCATTAGACCATTGAAAAGTGTAGACTGGATGGTCTAAGCTGCATCCTAGTATATACAAGTGATAGGCACGAGTTCTGGAGGCGTGTTCTGAGGTAACAGCAATACTCTTTGCATGACTTAATGTTGTTTAAATATAATTTGATTTTTACATAAACTTGTTTAACTTTTAACTTCCTTGGGAGTAGAGGGGGGAAAACCACCTTCCCATGCAAAGTCCTTTTTTGTCCAGAAGTAGGTATCAATCTTCCTTTTAGCTTCAAAATGGAGCTGTCAGCTCTGAAACTAATTTATTGAAAAAAAAATAATGCTATGATATGACACAATTCTTAGCCAGATGTGGGTTTTAATGGAAAAAGAAAAGGCTTCAGTTAAAAAAGTTACAAAAAAAACTCATTAGAAATGTGCCTCAGGATAGAAATAAGGTGCTAAGTATTAAAACATTCAGAAGTTATTTACAATAAATATTCAGGAAACTGATGGAAAAGGAACAGGTTTAATAAGCTTCAACTCTAAGGAAATTAAAGTGGTCAAGATATGAAATAATAAGAAAGTTATGCTGCTTCCTAGTCCTGTTATACAGGTGACAAAACCAGATCATTAGAAACAGAAAATTACTTTGAAATGCTACAATTAGTTTTTAAACTTAATTTTTAAATTTTAATTTTTTTTTTATTCTTTGCTGCTTAATGTGTTAGACTGATTAGTGGAAGTCATCAGAAATTGCCTGTAGGCTTCCTCCAGAGAGAGACACCCTTTCTGCAGTCTCCAGCAGGGCTAGAGAGAGGCTGCCAGACCTGTCACCTCCTGGTTTGCACCCCATGTTTGCAACCCCCTGCCTGGCCAGCTGAGGGACAGTCAAGGTGCTGAAAGCTTGAACAGCCCTGAAATTCATGAATTTGATTAAATCCACTTGTAGAATATAATTTAGAAATTATCTGGACAGGCTGGCCCTTTATTTTCTTTCCCCTTTCACCCCAAACAAAAGCATTACATTGTTTAGCTTCATGGAGCTTAATGGAATTTGGAATTTCCACAACAAATTTAAACTCAAATTTTACAGCTCCAGTGCACTGCCTGCTACCAGAGGTACATTTTTCCACAATCATTGTCAAGATGTGGAAGACTTTCAGCTCTTACCTAGCAAGGCATTCTGTGCTTGCAGTATGTGGGACAGAGGGAGGAATGGTAAGATGAAGATCTTGGCAGCTGAGGACGTTCAAACTGAGATTTTCTGGAAGGTCCTGAAACACAGATATATATATATATATATAGATTTTAGGAGACATGCATTAACTAGATATTTTTGTAGCAAGAGTCACTGTGTTGGTATTTCAGCAGTTTTCAGGGTTTCTCAGTCAAGCCCTTTATTAAAGAAATTGGCCAAGCCTTGTAATTTCAGGTTGCCAGCTAGCTTGGGAAAACAAGATTCTATGAGTTTATATTTGGCTCATATTTTTAAAAGCTGTCCACAAGTGTTAGAAACAGAAACCTTGCACAGTTTTTTAAGGGATGCAGTTTGTTCAGATTTTACTCTGCGAATGAAGAAAATGGAGGCATTTTGTTAGGGTGTAGCTGATTTATCGTTCTAATACACCTTGGAAATACACCTTCCTAGTCATGCTGACTTTTGTCTTCTTCTCTTCTGAAAGGGCATTTGGTTAAGAATGAGACAAAGTGCTTAAGAAGCTGAAACACCAAACATAAATGTTCAAACAGATCTGCGGCTTTTTTCTTTGGCAAGCTTGGGAAAGTACTTTTCCTTTGAGATCATCTGTTGCTGTTTTGATTAATAGATACTGCCATACATAACTTAGTACTAACCTCTCCATCTTAAATTAGTATAATCCTTAGAAATATGCAACTGAAATTGTTACGAGAAGTGTCATTACAGATTTTATTTGACTAAGGAGATAGTTTAAACTAGCTTTGCTATGGACGAAAATATTCACGCAACTACAACTTAACGTTACAGAATAAAATTCTGAAGAGCTTAGAAAAACAAGTGTTTTAAAGACAGATTCCAGAGACTCTCAGGCTCTCAAAGTCAAGTTAATAACAACGACCTTATATTCCTCTTCTCTGTATAAAGGGAAAAAAATCAGTCATGCCTAAAAGATTATATATGCTGAATATGCATGAAGAAAATGGAGACTTTCATTATCCTAAGGGACAAAACATAATCACATACCCTCTGTTGAAAGCTCAGATGGTCTACTGGGAACCCAGCCTTCGCATATATAACACTTGCAAGCCTCTGGAGCCCAAGCTGTGTCTAGGAGCCCTTAAATCCCTGTGGCATATTCCCAAAGAGTACATTCTCTATCTTGCATATCTCCAGAGATCAAGAACTCAAAATGCAGTTGCACATCCCACGGCAAAGTACCAACTTGTCAGATTCTTCTCACATGCCAGAAATAGGAACCCTGTGCGTTAGCCCTTTAGTAGATAAAATGCATAGTATACGAAGGTTTGGAAGAAGTTGAGACACTGTTCCTTTTACTTAAAAGGCAAATTCTAAGTTGTCACTGATGATTGTAAACCTGCTAAAGGTAGAATCCCACCCATTTGATGTGAAGCACTTCACACAGATGTGATCCATCTCTGGGAATCTCCACAAGCAACAGCCTTCCCCAATGACAGGGATTCAAAGCATCTCAGTTCGGGGCTTCAAGAGACACCAGAAAGCTGCCTAGTACCTTGGTCAGGTGGGCTGAATCCACCCCAAATGTCTGAAAAATGTCCTTCACTTTATCTTGTTCTTCCCACAGGGTGGGCTTTTATTCGGTTTCCCTTCCACACTGGTGAGCTCCTGAAGCAGTCATTTGTTCTTCAGCCTAAGCTGCTAGAAATGGTTCATTATTCTTTTTTTATAGCCTTCTGGTTCCTCTGCCAGGTGACATCTTCTTTTGTGCTGATCTGGAAAAGAGAGATCCTAGGTAGGTGAGTGTTACTTTGGTGACCTGCTGCCTATTGTACCAGCTCTGAGTAACGGCAGCTGCTCATTGCTTGAAGCAATTATGCTTCAGTGGTCCTGGAGTCATGTCCATTCCTCTGCTCAGGCTGACATGCAAGGAGACAACAGAAAGGATAAAAAAACCAACCTAACCAAAACAGAGATGGCAGCTTTCCAACAACATAGACATGACACTCACAAGTCACCCCTCACTCTCTACATCCTCCTTCCAAAAAAAATTGCAAGTCCCACAGGCACTACTCACTTAGATTTATTTAGATATGGAAAATGTAGGTCCTGGCACTCCTTATTTCTCTCTTTTCCAAGCTCTGTAGATATGTTATTGGCTTAGTAAAGACTAACTGGTCTTTCATCGTTGCAGCCAACATCCCTCTGGCATAGGAAAGGGCCTTTAGAACCTCACAACCTCTTCACAGCTCCTGCAGACCCTTATGAATGTAACTGGTAAGGTAGAGGGGAATTGAAAACACCTCTAACTATTAACTAAAGACTAAGCTACCAACTTCCATGGTCATGGGGGCATCACCCACCATTCACCTACTGCCACCTATGTAACAGCACAAACACTCCTGTTTCAGGTAAAGAGGGCTGGATGTGCATCAAGGTATTAAAAACAAACAAACAAATGCCAAAAATAAAAAAAAAAAAACCCTCCAGAAAAATCTAGGAATACAACACATATGTAGAAGAAACATGTATGGAGCTGGTAAAAGGGTTTAATAAATATACAAGCAAAATCTTGTTGAGAGTATGCTTTACTAGGGAAGTCACAGTACACAGAGGGTGACTAGAGTTCTGTTACATAAGTTAGTTGCATGTACTTTTTTCCAAATACAGCCTGTATATTTTAATTATATCTTTTAATGCAATGCCTCTGCAGAAGTTTTCTAACCCCAAGCCTGTCCAAAGTTTTATAATCTAGCTAGAAGCTTCCAAAAATAGAGCATTTCTAATACAAAACCAGGCTAAACTTCAATAACATGTTATGCTGGTGTGGTCAGGATAAATCACGTACTGTGATGACTTAAAAATGGGAAAAAAAATGAGAAGAAGCAGGAGCCCAACTGACTGAAGCACGACACAGGTAGGTGTCCCAGATTGAAATTCTTCAGGGCTGTTTGTGCACACAGTGGAATGCCTCAAAGTTTTGTTTATCACATCTTTCTGCAACATCAGCTGTTTTTCTACAATACTAATCTGTTCTGCTTAAGAAAAAGTTTGGCCTTAGCTACTTAAGTCTTTATAAAAATCCCTTGCTTTTCTTCACCGCAGCCAGCCTTTCAGGAATATAACTAACAAATAAGAACATCTGCAACAGCTAATGGATCAAAGCTGAGATCGCAATGCTGTTCTTCAGAAAAATTGAAAGTTTGATGAACGGAATCAAGTACCATTTTAAAGGCTTCTCTTCAAGATAAATACTTGGGGAAAAAAAAAAAAAAGAGGTTGATCTAATAAAATAAAGGTTTTTTTCCTCCTACAGAGCAGTAACTGAACATTTTATGACTTACACAAATTCCATCAGCATTTCTAATGACAGCAGGAATATTTCTGGAACACGATAGGTTTCCCAAGAGGTTTGCACTGTGAGATGAGTAACCTTTCTGGATGAAAAAGAAGTATGTAAATAAATATGTCTTTAAAAAAAAAATCAGAATAAATTTGATGCTAACATTTGGAAAAAAACTGAATACCAGGTGAACTTCCAAGCCCATGTTATTCACATGAGCACAAAATGCTTGCAAAACATATGCACAGAAAAAACAAGACAAGGACTCTCTGTGAATGAGTTGCTCATGAATCAGCATAATATGTTGAAAAATGGAAACTAAAACTTCTTGGATTATTAGAAGGATAAATAATATCCCATTTCTAGCAACCTGCTATAATTTTCTGCCTCAAACCATGAATCTGAATTACTCAACTGAAGACACCCCATGGGGCTGTAGTAAAAAGTTAAATCCTCTCAGTTCTGTTTTAATCACTTGTTAAATACCAGCTCTTTAGATGATACTGTGTGAAAACAAAGCTCCTATAATTGATTATCCTATGAAGTCTTCAAGATGTTTCAAATCATGTTTTCTAATACTTGGACTGCTATAACACTGAAGAACATTGAGGCAAGTCAGAGAGAACAGTCATATGACTTTTCAGCCCAGGCTGAAAAGAAAGAAAGAAAATTACATCTGTAAATTATGGTGTGATCTATGAAGCAACACAGGGAGAGTAAGAATAAGAAGGGTTTATGAGCTTAAGCACATTTCTACTTACATCACGGAGAAGTTCAATACTTCAATACGTGAAGGTACAAAGCAAAATTAGTCATTATTTCTACAAAAAAAGGTCTTTTTTCCTCAAATACATTAACTATTGAGAGTTTTTAAATTTTTTTTCAAGTGTTGCAACACACAGCACTGCCTAATTAAGTGCTTCCAGTTCATGTCTTCATGAATAAGACTTCTACATATTCAAAAACGATCTGAAAAAGGAGTGGAGAGCAAGGTGACAGAATTCACTACATGCTACTCCTGTCTAATTTAGACAGATGATGGTACACCCAAACACATTGTCAGGTTTGTCCTCTGATATTTTCCAGGGTGCTTTCTTTTGGGAACCATATCATAAGAAATTTAGCTGTGGATCTGAAGGCAACAAAAATCTTGCTCTAACACTAGCACTCAGTATCTGATCAGGCTGGAGTGGTAAGGGACCAAAGGATATCAAATGTAACAAATTAGTAGGCGCTCTACAGGTGGGAAGGGAAAGTGTGGGCAACCAAAGAAGGACAAGAGGATAGCTGCACAGGTACCACACACAAATATTCATGGGCGTGACACATCACACACTCAGCAGAAAGGAGCTTGTGGAGCCAACACACTAGAGCTAAAAGAGTGACTCACAGAAGAGGCAGACAAGGGACTGTGCTGTGGCATCTCTTTATGATCTGAGGCGACCAACTGATTCAAATCTTGAGGTGATAAGAATTTCATCTTTACATCAGGAGTTTTTGCTTTTGCCAAGAAAGAAAAGAGCAGTTTAAGCATAAAGCTGTAGGCTAGAGCTCCTCCACACTACCTACTGCAGCCTTGTGTCAATTCCAAGCTTGACAGCATGTCTCTAATTACACATATCATTTCAGAAACGTTGTATTTCATGGGGAAAGTGATGTAGGCAGGTAGGTAATCAAGCTTTTCAGCAGACCAGGCAACGCTCTCTGCTGCTATAAATATTCTTTCGACAGCACAGGCACATTATATGTGCATGTAGGTTTAAATCAAGATTGAAACTGTAGATACCAAAGTTTATGTTTAGTATTTGCAAATACCTCAGTAGTGCTGGATTCAGTTTGAATCTCTTTTATCTGCTGATAGAAACTTAACAATGCTTGCCTATAACCAATGTTAAATTTAATGTTAAATTTAGTGAATGGCTTTGAGCCCATCCCAGCCAACAATGCCGAGGCTGTGCAGTGTTCCAGTAGTCAGTGGTCAGATCCTTTACCATAATGGACCAAGGATGAATGAGTGTTCTGAAGACCTTCCTATCCCTTCAGGGGTTTTCAGTAAATCTTTTACTCAAGTTAGATGAAATAGCAAATTTTTCTAAGAACCAGCATGGCACACAATTTGAATTTTTCCCAGATCCACTCTGAGAACAATACTAACTTGACTGTAGAATTATACCTAGATCCAGTAATTTAACTTACTGATGTCCTTAGGAAGACCAGACTATACACATATAAGACAAATACCTCTCAGATTCATATGCTACTGCCCTCTCAGCATGATGGACCAGAAGGAGGCAATGTCCAGTCACCTGTAGGTAGAATCATATTAATGCTACTGGTTTCCAATTAGAGAACTGTATTTCCTATGCCCCTTTTGGTGCTTAATTTTGATAGCAACAAATCTTCCCCAGATGCAATAACTTGAGTTGATTACACTTAAAAAACCAAAACTGTTTCCAAACATTTTCATGAGAAATAATTGTGTCTGAACAGCAGCAGCTGCTGAAACTGCTTATACATGTAAATGAGTACACATTCTCTTCTCAGTGTTATCTTTAGATATTTTTCAGGTAAGATTTATGCCACTACATATATCACAGTATCACTAGTTCTGAAAAGACCTTCAAGACCATCGAGTCCAACCCATGCCCTAACATCTCAAATAAACCATGGCACCGAGCACCATCCAGTCTTTTTTTAAACACTTCCAGGGATGGTGACTCCACCACCTCCCCCGGCAGACCATTCCAGTACTTTATCACTCCTCCAGTAAAAACTTGTTCTTAATATCCAGCCTGTATTTCCCTTGGTGCAGGATTTAACTGTGTCCTCTGGTTCTGTCAGTTGCTGCCTGGAGAAAGAGAGCAACCCCGCCTGACTACAGCCACCTTTCAGGGAGGTGTAGAGAGGGATAAGGTCACTATACTGAGGAGGAACTGCCTTATGCATATCCCACTCAGAAGAAAACCCTGTAACAGGCACATTTCAAATGAAAAGGAGTAGCAGGGTTTTGAAACTTTGACAGCAAATGTTTAGTGCCTTGTAGGAAATGTTTGCTACATACCCTTATATCATTTAAAATGTGCTGAGCTCAGAGGACAAGAAAAAGATAACGTATTATCTGCAGGGTATTGCCCACAACTGCAAAAAGGGGAAATTACAAGGGAAGTTCTGCTTCTGTATGCTATATACAAAACTATAGAAGAACTCTGTTTTCAAAAATCCTACTGTTCTACAATTTCTGACTTTTTTTACACTTGTGCTATAGATCTGCACTGTAGCTCACTGCACTAAAACAGCTGGGATATTCCTGTATATGAATGGTTTTCATATCTGGGGGTGACAGAAGCCAAATCAAGAGTGTAGTTCAAGAATAGAATTCTTGATTGAAGATGTGTTTTCATTGACCTCACTGGTCAATGGACCAGACCCACAAGCATGATTAATCCCAGAAGGAAGGTTAATAAATTAATGACATTCGAGACTTTTTCAGAATCATTTTTTTTCTCACTGCCTTCAGACCTTCTCTGTTTAGAATTTGTTCACATTAAGGTAGTGTGGTTGATTGTTACCCCTTGAGAAGGTCTCTAGCAAGTATGGATTTTCAATACAAAATTATGAGGACACCAGTCTTCCTCACTTGCCCTTGGTGGTTTGTATAGGACCCTGTGGCTGTGAAGCTGTCCCACAGGGACTGTTGCTGCATTTACCCTCATGTGAATATGGCAAGCTTTGTGATCTGAAACAAGACCTGGTCATTTATTTCATATCTTCTCTCACGTAAATTCTGGAGATGTTTCACATTACATCTGAACAGCATGGTCCCAGACATTTCACAAGTCAGCTTTCCTCTGTCCTCCAGAGATTTCAGGGTATCCTGTGTCCAAACAGTACACTTTACAAAGTTTTGTGCATCAGCCAAAGACATCCTTCCTCCAGGCAACCCTGTTCTCCCTTCATAAGTGGAAACACATCAGCAACTCATTCACCCCTGCTTCCCACATCCTTCACTGCTAGTATTGCATTTGGGAGCCTCTGTGTCTAGCTGAATAAAAACATTTTGCAGAGGACTTGGAAAATACAACAGCTGATGAGAATTAACACCTTCATATAGATCAGATGAAATTTTTTTTCCTAGACAACATCTATTAAAAGGTAAAAGTAATCACTGCAAATAATCCTCAAAATTCAGTCCTGTAAATTTCCAAGCAAGTTACTGCGAGCAAACAGGACTTCAAAATATATCTAAAAGGCAAGCATTTTAAAGCAAGAATAATGTGGGAGCTCCAGGCATGTAATAGGAATCCTCTGATTTTGGGCAATAATACCATACGATGCAGCCTATAGCTATAACTGGGCAAGCATTCTCCTCTCTCTGCTCATATGCGCTTTTTGTAGGAGAGGATTTTTGTACAGTAACTGTGATAACTGTGAGTTACCAGAATCCCTGTTTGGCACCTCAGAACTCCCCATAAAATGTCCCACCCATTCCCTCTGTATCATTCCCCTACCATGATTTAAGTTGAAGCTTCTCCATATATGATGCTTTCTTCTGCACATGTCCCAAGGCTAGAAAACCCCAGGTAATGCACAAGATTACCTGGAGAAATAGCCTAACGTTTTGTCTTTCAAAAATGGTGCATCATTTCTTTTCCAATCTACAAAGAATTGAAATAATTATGTGGTACTTCTCAGAAGGGCGCTTGGTACAAGCTCCAGTGTCTGTGTTATTAAGGCATATAGATTTAAGGAGCCACTCAAGAGTCAGGAGAGTAGTACACTGAGATTCAAAAAGTTGAAGAGGTTTTCTATTGAAATACTGACTGAATGAATCTGGGATGAATTAGAACTATCCCACTTAATTTAATTCATTTTCTAGGAGAAAAACAAGGTAAAATTTCAGCCTTAACCATTAAACACCCCAAATCCTTTGTTCATTATCGGCAAGTCCATCCAGACAGAGAAAATACTGTAGAACACTTAAATCACCTCAATAGTATCAATGATGAATAGAAATCTTACTCAGTCTAAGTAAAAATAACTGAGTCCTCCACAGAGCAAGTCATTGCAGCAGTATGAACTCCGAAACTCAATCAGAAACCAGACAATGCTTTTCTGCCTATTCCATCCTTTTTTTTACTTGTAATTTCTTTCCTAGCGGCATTCTGTTCTGATTCCAGTAATAGTTCCTTACCCCATTTTCACATGCTTTTATCCACAGAATGGATAATTAATGTATCCAGGAGTGTTCAGAAGATCAGTTATCTTATATGTGATAATAAAAGGAGTTGATGTGAAAGCCCCTGGAAAGGAAAAAGACAAGCTGAAAAAACCCACAATCCTCTGAAAGCAGTGCTTATCCTGTGTGTACACATTCACTGAGATATAAATATTCATTTCATTTTTCTTATTATACTGACAAGGACAAACCTTGTTCAGAGGTAAGTAGCTGTTTTTTCATAGAATCATAGAGAGGTTTGGGTTGGAAAGGACCTGAAAGATTGTGCAGTTCCAAACCCCCTGCCATGGGCTGGGACACCTCTCACTAGACCACATTAATCAAAGTCTCATCCAGGCTGGCTTTGAACACTTCCAGGGATAGGACATCCACAACTTCTCTGGGCAACATATTTCAGTGCCTCACCACCCTCAGAGTAAAGCTTTTCTTCCGAATATCTAAACTAAACTTACTCTCTTTCAGTTTAAAGCTATTTTTCCTTGTCCTACCACTATATGAAAAAAAAAAAAACAACAAAAAACCCTTTGAGGCTGAAAGGGAAGCAACAAATAGGTGTGTCGGTTGCCTAAAACTTCATAAAAGAAATTTAAAATCTTTTAGACACAATGATCCTGGGCTTGATCACAAAAAGGCAACAGAAAATTAACTGCAACTGCCCTGGGATAACTGTGCTCGATGGAGTTATTCTGGTGTTGAGAGACTGTTCTTCACCTCCACACTGATCCTTCACAATGATGGTCATACCTTGGTTTAGCAAGATGAAGTTTCTGTCGCACCAGGGAAGGTGGAAGTGATTCTGCGGGCATATGCATGACCACAATTATGATGTACAAAGTAGGAAAACAAAGTCCTGCAATTGTAAGTGGAAGTATCCAGATATTTTGCTCTTCCCAGTCAAAAATTAAAATATTGGCACAGACACAGACATACTTACCAAACTTGTGGTAAGTGGATGGAGAGATTGTACTTGCTTATAACTAGCATTAAAAATACCATAAGAAACGAACTCTGGCAGGTACTTTTAAAATGTTGTAAATGCAACAAAACTCGCAGTTTTAGTGTTCTACATTTCAACACTTTCTTGTTCCCCTGCTGAAGCCATATTAGTCAACAAATTCATTTTGATGCTAATTTGTTCTTTGCCAATTAACGTAAGTGCTTCTTGTCACTTTCATTGGACACAAGCAGTATTTAGGTATACACAAAGAAAATGAGGTAAAAGTGGTGAAACAAGAAACAGGGAAAGAAAAGTGTGTTTCTTATTGTAGCACACAGATGCACCTTTTATTCCAGGTCCTACTGCTTTCTGACTGTGCTCCTGGGACTTCACATTCTGCTGGACAGAATGCCAGCTTCTCTTGTTACTAGACAGCAGTTGTGCCATACTGTGAGTTTAGAAATTCATAAATCTGTAATGCAGGACAGGGACAGCTTTTCCTTATTGTATAACTCCAGCACTGCACAAAGGTCATAACACCAAAAGCCTGCTGGAATTAAATGGTGTATTTTTGTCTCATTTTAAAGCACTGAAGGGATATTATGATACAAAAATATTAAGGGGTATTAAGAAACAATTAAAGCTGTTGTATTTTACAAAGACAGCAGCCCAAGACACCTAAGAGTGACTGGTGTAAAAGAAGAGTCTACTTACAAGATGTCCAACTCTCCCCAGGAGGAACTGCCCAGATAAAGGGAATCAGAGCCATGTTTATCTGGGGTTTTCTGCACTTCCACCTAAGGCTTTCATCTCTCCTTTATTCTTTATCCCCAAAACTACCACTACACTGTTTTCCTTACCTGATGTAAACTGGACAGGATTGTGTTCATGCAGTTTAAGAAGAGACTACAAGGAGTTTGGGTACACAGCAGAGCCTCTCTCACATCCTGCATTGCGCACTGCAGCCCGTCTATATTTTACTGTTCGATGTTTGCCAAGCTTTCAGAAAGCAACAATGAAAAGTACATGTTAGGACAAAACAACAGTGAAAAGTACATTAGGATAATATAACAAATGTGACTGTCTGTAAGAACAAATTTAAAATATACGTATATTCCTTTACAACAGAAACCAAGTGTAACACTTCCATCTACATCATGCTATATAATCCTGACCATATTTGCATAACATTTTGCTATGCTTGAGTGACTTTTTATCACTGAACACTTGAGTGGTCTAAAATGGATAATATTATTAATTTAAGACACTTTGCCACAGCACTAGGTATGTGAGACCACACAGTGAAGTCTAATTCAGGCTTGAGAAACCAGAATATAATTTCTTATGCAACCTCACCACAGAGAGCATCCCAGTGGCTCTAGTGCCCCAGGCAAGCAGAAGGAGACGGGATACTGTAATAATGTGTTATTTCCTTCACCTCGGCTCATCCTACGCTGGGTACACAAGGCCACACAAAGCTATGGCAGTGTCAGTGACCCCTTTTGCATCTGGGATCTCAGGGACTCATTTGCTGCTGCAGTTCAGCTTCACCGCCTTCCGCTTCTGGCTGAAGCTCGAGTTCCTACAGCCTTTTCTGAAATGCAAGGTGAGTGACTTTGCCAAGGTCACACGGCAAGCGCACGGCAGAGAATAAAACAGCGCTCTTTACACCATAACATCAGGTGTCTTAGCACTCAGATGTTTTAAGACAAGTCCTGGACTCCAGCCTCAATGCTGTGTTTGCTTATTAGCTAGAAAGCAGGAGAGAGTGGAAAGCCCAGGGAGCCTCACATGGAGCTGGCAGGAGAGGTCAGTTGGGCTATTTCACTGCTGTTCTTTGTGTTCTATGAAAATCACATGGAGCTGGCAGGAGATATCAAGTAGGTCAGTTGGGCTATTTCACTGCTGTTCTTTGTGTTCTATGAAAGACAGTATATGTGGAAGATTAAAAGAAAGACCATGCTTATCATAAAAGTGCACTTGTGATTGTAAAAAAATCGTGGAATTATAGCATGAAATGAACAAAGAAAGTGCTGACAGAGAAAAAAAATAGCTTAGAGTCATAAGACTCTAAACAAAAGCTTAATCTTTGTTAACACATATTTAATTTCAATGCCTACTAAAACAGATGACAAAATCTATGTCAAAAATTCAACACCTTTGTCCATTGGGCAATCCCTCATGATTCTTTGCACTTACTGGGAATGAAAAAAAAAAAAAAAGGAAACCAAAACCACTAAAGAAAAGATGCATTTCAAGAAATAAAACTAAAATAAAATTTATATAGATAAAATAGGATAAATATTATAAAGTCCTTCCAGATCTGCAGCTGTCTGGGTAGCAGGACTCCCTTGAACATCTGAAAGCATAAGACACCAAAGTAACTGAATCCTAACCTAGAGGAAAGTTGTTAATGAATCCATTTTCTGTGCAAAGTTCTGTGAGGAAAGTCTAGCTTCTCTACGCAATCAAGTAACAGGATTCTTCTGCTGCCTATGAATTTTTTTCTTAGCTTAGGATTATTTTTTATTTTATAAATTTTATGTAAGTTAGAAATGTCAGACAAAATTGGAAAAGTGTAGCAGCATTTTTTTTACAACTTCATGGAAGACACAGAAAAGAAAAAACATCACCATAGACGGCAGAATAGCTTGTTGTCACATGTAACATTTGGGGAATAACAAAAACCAAGTAATAGGATATGGAAAAATTATTCCCTTTTTTTGTAAAATAACCAACAATGTATGGAAAAAAGTATGTTCACCATGAGACAGCCAAAATCAAATAGGAAAACAAAGATAATGTCTCTCTTTTAGTCCAACAGAGAAATTAGTTGTTTATAACACTAATTTGTACAGTGTCTATCACCATTGCCACTAGGTGTTCTAATTACAGAATAGTAATGATACAAAAGTTGCTAAGCAAGTGTTAAATACAACTAGTGCATATTCTGGAAGCCCTAAGGGGCTGTTAGATTTAAGTACTGGAAAACAGAAGTAGGAATTAACTCTTCTGAAGGGAAGGAAATTCTGTGGATACAGAGCCTTGCTCCAGAGCACACAGTACAAACTAGGGATGCCATCCTTAATATGAGGCCTACCTAGCAGGAATCTATGCTATTATTTATAGTATTAACAACATAATTTAAATCAAAATAGTTTTCCTGAAGACTCTAATTAGTATCTATTATTATCTCTATTACATTTGGCCTTGAATAGTCATGAGGGCTTAGGGCTTCTCTGATGCAGAATGTGCAGAGTGTAGGAAAATATGTTGATAAGTGCATTAAAAATATTTTCTTTCTTTCTTTCTTTCTTTCTTTCTTTCTTTCTTTCTTTCTTTCTTTCTTTCTTTCTTTCTTTCTTTCTTTCTTTCTTTCTTTCTTTCTTTCTTTCTCTCTCTCTCTCTCTCTCTTCTCTGTTGTTTTTTCTCTTGGCTGACAGCTACCAAGACCAGGCACTTCTGAGCCAAGCAATGGAGGAAAAGGAGTGAAATGGGACTTCTCAAACAACCAAATGATCCACAGAGCACTCAAAGGCAGGCAGATGTTTTCTACATTAAACTGAGCCTTTAAGAAAACAATAGGGCAACATATCAAAATTCTTATGTAAATTCCTCTGATTCAGCTCTTTCTCTGAGGCCTGGGGACAATTAAAAAACCTGAAAGATAATTCACATGCTCATCCCAATACGGCACTCATCATGAAAAGCTCATCATCATCATCCATAAGGACTTTGCAAGGCTGATTTAGTCTTCAGTAAATCTTTTTAAGCCTGAAGAAGTTAGAAAAGGCATTTAATCTATGATACTTTAAAATAGGGGAGGTATCTTAGCTATTTCTAGATGCTGGCATGTTTGTACCACGTTTAAACAGCTTCTTCCTCTGTTTACTTGGTGACAGTCTTCTCAAAGTCTTCACAGTACTCTGAGCCTGGGATCTGGCTGCTCTATGCAGAGTATCCCTTTTGTTTTACCAGGTGAATCCAAGGAGTTTCAAGTGTCTTTGTTTCTTCATTTTGAGAATTTCAACCAGAGAAAATAAGAGCCAATGGTATTTCAAGTCCCAGGTGTGGTTTACTTCGTATGCATAAGAAAGCACTGAGATGTAACAGGTGAAACAGGCAAATTAAAGCAACAAACTAGCCTACTTTCATGATTACTTGTCTAGACCACCCTGGTACAGGTACAATAAAAGGCTTTCATTTGCACCACCAGAGATGTTTCAGTGTTACCTTTGCATTATTCTGAAAGACTCAGGGCCCTTGAATTATGTCTCATGTTATTCCTCAGGTCTCTCTAGTACCTTCAACCGGAAATGTTTCTCCATTTGGGGTTTCTATTCTTTTTCTTTCTCAAAAGCTGCCACAACTTGCATGTCTTAATTCATCTCCAGCTTATTTATCTCTGTAGAATTATTCCTTCTATCTTTGAGCTTTCTTGTTTCTCAGGACTTGTTCCTGGGGTTTGTGTGTTTGTCTTGGGATGCTTTTTGGGGATCATTACCATTTCTGAAAAGTTAGACCTATGAGATGCATCTGCCCTGTTATTAGAGAGAAACCCTGTGTATGACTTTGACACACCACTTTCCCTGTACAAGAGGCTTCTAGTACCTCTGAGCCAGCTGGGATCTCTTGGCTTCTGGGGAGTAGAATTTGGCTTTGTTTAACCCATTAGAGCACACCTTGCACTCGGGCCAGGCTCCTTCATCCATCCCACCAGCAAAAGCTGGTGACATGACAGGCAGCCCTCCTTTGGGCTCTTTTGAGAAGGTCTGATGCTGTTAAATGAAATATGAGATGGAAGGCAAGGTTCCTGCAAAGCAAGCTGCATGCTGTGGGAAGAGTTTGTGCATGTGGTTTTCCTGGGACACCGTGCCTCAGTCAAATGCCTATTGCAGTGACTAGATATGAGAAATAATTTGCATCATGTCACATTTACATGTGGCCAAGGGGATTCTCCTCGACAGTCTCACGCTTCCTTTAAAAGACCTGTTAGGATGTCTCATGGAGTGGCCTGTCACCATTCTGCAGGAATATGCTCTAGGAATCTCCTGCAGGAATACTGATGACAGGCCCACTCTGCATTTCCTCAACAGACAAACACAGAGTTCGTTCTGTGCCATCAGCCATGTTTGGCAAAAGCACAGAAAAAAAGGCAAAAAGATAAGATGTAAAAATTATAGAGGCACAGCATTCTTTTCTCCAGTTGGTTTTTCTACAAAATCAATTCCACATCCCCAGCTTAAGACACTGTCAGATCTGTATCTTAACAAGGCACAAATTTCAATTAGTTCTTTTGTTTCCCTAATTACTGAGACTTAAAAATACTGTAAATCTAAAACCTATTTATGCCAAAGATAAATCCTATAGTGAACAGTCATTTCCAAACCTCATATGCAAAAAATATTGCTTTGGAGGAAAAGAAGGAAACATTTTTGTGTAGTTCTTTCTGTCCTACCAGGAGAAGAAGAAGCTGTTTGACATTTTGACAGAGGTTTGGAATATTAGAAGTAATTCCAGTAGACATTAGTAGGCAAAGTGCAACTGAGGAGTATGTTCAAGGAGGTAAATGCACATAATTTATTCCATGGTTTACAGAGAGAGAGAATGCAAAGACATCATATACTGCTTTGCTTACAAAGCTCCACCATTAAAGAGAAATAAAATACATGGCTTAAATTATGGTAAGGTATCATTTTCCTCCCACTTTTTTTCTCCATTAAAAATCCTATTTTTATGTGAGTAATATTCATCAAATGGAAATTCTTACTCTGGCTTGGACTACTTCAATCCATTGATTTTTCTAAAACTGTTCTTCCAGTGGGAAGTGTGTGGAACTTGTTTAGATTGGAGAATTTGAAGTGGGGAGAAAAATAGCTTTCAAAAGGGTTGTGCTTTTCAGCAATCCCATTTAGACAGAGAAATTGATTTCGTTCTTGGAAAAACAAAGGCTGCAAGAAATTTGTTGCCAAATGGCCTCTTTCCTCTTCCTGGATTAAACAGCTCACTCCAGCCCACAGGTGTTTTTCAGCATTGAAATCAATGTTTCTGTGCATTCCTCATAGCCAAAGCCTGCACATCTGTCCTACCTCGATTTTGCTAACACTGATAAAAATCAGTAGCAAGACACAGAATTATGTACTTTTAGGGCTATACCACAGTACAAACTTGACAACATTGTCATTTGTATTGGTTGTTACTGTAGCTTTTGGAATTACATTAGCATGCTGCTCCAGTTAAAGCCAGGATCCTGTCTTAATTCTGGTGGGTAGATGCAGCCTTATCCAAACCAAGACAGGGCTATGAGAGGTTTTTGGGTGCTCAGTCCCACGACAGATCTCTAAATACATGCCTATCTGCTAATGGCTTTTGCTAACAGACAGCTTCAAAACATGCACTGCACTTCAGGGCATTGATTGACTAATTCTTCAGCAGGAGATAGCCGAGATATAGATCTAAATTTCTTAATTAATGAATAGGGAGTTTAATATAGCATCAAACTTAATTGCACATCTGGCACATCATCTAGGTAATGCCCAGTGATACAGCCTCTGTTTTCCAATCTGTCACAATGTTTTTGATAGGCAAGGTCTGAACACAAACAGGGATGGCAGATGCCTCCAGCCACTGCTATCTTGGAAAGTGTTAAGTCCTGAATTTTAGGTAACTGTTAAAAGAGGAGCAGAATTTAGGCCCTACTATCTAGTGAATAAATATAGAAGCAGGGGTTAGGTTATGAGCCCAGATGTAGAAAAACATACATGAGACAACCATTTATTTGCCCTGTATTGAACTCACAGGACTGGTGTGATGAACACCAGTTTTGAAAGGACCTTGATGCATTCCCAGGTACACTTTGCTACCAGGAAGCAGCTGAGTTTAAAATCTCTGGTGGCCAGAAAGAAAGGTGCCAGCAAAACTTCAGCTCCAGAAGTGAGGAGGTCAGCCAGGTGGGACAGCTGTGTTCTGAGTGCATCAGGCAAAGCATCACTGGCCAGTTGAAAGGGAGGACTGATTGTCCTGCTCTGCTCTGTGCTGCTGTGGCCTCACCTCAAGTGCTGTGTGTGGTTTTGGGCACCAAAATGTAGGAAAAATACAAAGCTATTAGAGAGTGTCCAAAAGAGAGCTATGAAGATGGTGACAGGCCCTGAGGGGAAGCTGTATGAGAAGTGGATGAGGTTGCTTGGCTTGTTCAGCCTGGAGGAGAGGACACTGAGGGGAGACCTCATTGTGGTCTACAACTTCCTTGTGAAGGGGGAAACAGAGGGACAGGCATTCTGCAGGGCCAGGAGTTGGGCTTTGATGTTCTTTGTGAATCCCTTGCCACTCAGGATATTCTATGTTTCTGTGGGCATACCAGGGAGAGTCTACACTGAGATAACAGAGCACTGGAATGAGACTGTCGAGCCAACAGAGGTAGGTGGGGGAATCTCCATCACAGGGATACTGGGATAACAAGTTGTGAAAAATTCAGTCAAGTTGTCAGCAAAGTGATAACTAATCCTGTAACTTTTCCAGCTTCAGGGCAGGAGGATGAGCAGGGATTTTATAGAGTCCCTCAGAGATATTTACTTTCCTGTGATTGTAGGAACCAATCTGTAGCTGACATCATCAAATCCTTCTTGTGAACACAAGCCCAGTGTGCATATAAGATATACCCTGCTGATTAGAGGTCTTATTGTTATTGAGCCATTGCCTTTCATCTGTTAATTACTAAAGACAGCTCAACTGTAGACCATTAATAATTCTTACAGGTGGTAAAAGCCATGGCTACAGTTGCCATGGCTTCAAAAGGAAAGAAATCTAAAGGAAGTATTTTTTGGGAAAGAAGCAACTCCCTCGCCAGAAATAAGAAATTAATGACATCCTTTGATTCAAAAATAAATGGATTATTCAGGATTAACACCACACAGCACTGCTCTGACTTCCAGGAAGATAACAAGATTCTATACTTCCTATTCCCCCTCTCTTTGATAAAAAGGATACAATTTTATTTTGCCTAGTAGAACCACTGATGAGATTATAGTATTCTCTGCAACCTCACTGCTTTAGTATCTGCATATATGACTCCCAAGGAAAGTTTCTACTGGTGAAGAGCTATGGTCTGGAGGAAAGTACAGTATTATATGAAGTATTATGTGATTAGTTACAAGTAAACCTTTTCTGAAAGCATTCATAGGAGCCCTGTGTACAGTGCAGAGGAATCTCAGATTCCCTTAAAGAGATACCCTTAAACATCACTGGAGAAATCATGGAGGTTTGTTTTGGGTTTTTTTTTTTGGCACATTGACTGATCTAGCTGGGCAAATGTCCTACTAGAAGAGGAAAATACAGCAGAGATTCCAGATGACTTGCTGCACTTCTGACTTTTCAAATCCCTGTTGTCCAACAACAATATTCTCTCTGCTATCACAAAAAAAAAAAAAAATGCACACTTGCAAGACTGCTGCTTTGCCTTCCATCCAAGTAAGACATCATGGTTGGAAATTCTGAAGGAAAGCAGAAAGAAAATATTTTACTTGGGGTGGAAGGGAAGACAGAACTTGGAAACACTAGTTTTTCTGCAACATTATTTTCTCTCTGGTTTGGCCAACACTTCACCCAGGGAAATCTGATCCCATAGTGTCTTACACAAAGATTTACTAGCTGATAGCAGAATCTGTGGGTGTGTGAAAAGCCTGACAAAAATTGCAAGAATTTATTTATGGCTGCAAATATTACATCCATATGGGAAAGTTCATTTGTCTTTAACTTTTTTCAGACACATTAGAGACTGTTATTGATTTAATAGTCTAGAGGAACATAGAAAGAAAAAAGTATAACAGGAGAAAAGTAATTATTATAAACCGAGCAATACAAGTATAATTCCATTTAAAAAATTAGTTACTTCTCTTTCTCTATCATGATTTTTCCCTAGACACAATTTTCTGTTCATTAGGAGATAATTACCTTCACTGCCAAGCAATTTATAAATGCACCGTTTATACCAGAGGAGGATTTGAGAGTTACATTTCTTGTCCAAAATGTTATTACTATTGAGGCAGTCTTGCTGTATTATATCCAATAGGCCACTAGACATGCATGTGGATCCATGTGCATTTGGTAATAGTTCAAAATTATTCTTTTCCCAAAGGACGTATTTAAAAAAGATGGGTTTGCTGATTAATTTTTTCATTCCACACCAATACTATCAACACACTGAAAGACATGCTCTTACTTCATCCTCCTTTGCCTCTCCTTCTTTTCAGATACAAGCAGCTTCTGAGTAATGTGGGGTTCCCCCCACAACATTAAAAAGTGGCACTACAGAAATAGAACACTAAGCTGTCTTGCATTTGAGGAGTGCATGCAATAATTAAACTTCACACCACCTTTGCAAGTTAATTACCATCATCCTTATTTCAACAGATGAGAAAATGAGAGACATGGGAAAGTGAGACCATGCAGCAGGCCTGAGCTCAAGACCCCCTCTTGCTCATATTCATCATTAATCCTCCCTTTTGAACTGTGGTTCTGCATCACAATTGCTGCTGGCAGGTAGCTGGAGAGAGTGTGCACAGCTGCATGGAAAACTCTACCTCAGTCACTGGGCTCCTGCACCTTAGCCCACTAAGTAGGAATACCATGGCAAAAAGGAAGCCCCAGCGAGCAGGAAGCCTTCTTCAGCCTTCTCCATCAATCATACAAATAACAGGCAATAGGCAATGTGGTCCATATTTAGCCAACTAAGTACACAAGTAGCTCTTTTGCCTTCCTTGATAGTCAGCAAAGAGTTTGGTACATCCAGAAGATTCAAAATTCTTGAGATCTGAGTTTCCATGAATAAATTAAAAAAAATTTATAACCTCAAGGAAATAGCCTGTCTCCTGGTTAAAAAAATTCGTGACTCCAATTTTTCCTCTCTATTATATTTCCCCTATTACTTGCTGAAAGTGCTGATTTGGCACTGGCATCTGAATTTGCACATCGTAATAGTCATTAAGCAACAGTAATGTGTAGTAATCCTTTTACCATAGACTTTCTAAATCCTTAATTTCCACAAGCTCCTGGAAAGCCAATGCTGTAAAGTCAGGATATGCTTCTTACTTGAAGAATTTGAAACATTAAAAAAGATGCACAGCACACTATTCAAAACAGCCCAGAAATTATTGCAAAACAATTTTATTTTGTGTCTTGTACAATAAAGCATGACAGAAAGAAAAAGTTCCCAGAAAAATGGAACAATGGAGAGTAATATAATCTGTGGGGTTTGTGTCCTTCATGAGCTATTTTTAATGGGCCAGACAATGAGGTCATTATTTCTGATAATGAAATTATGATTTTACACAATCAGTAGAGTGCTGTTAAACAAGGACCTAAATAAAGGGATTTGGTTATTGACTCTATGGAGAAAAGAAAATATAAAATATTTTTTTCTCCCTTATGAATTTCCACTAGATTGGAAGTTCAGTAGGAAGCCAAATGTATCCTACAGAAATTACTTATTCTTTGGTTCAACACACAAACTAAAAAGTTGAGGAAGTAAAATGACAATTTGAGGGGAAAAAAGCATCACAAAATGAATAAAATTAGGTTTAGATGAAAAAATAATGAAAATTGTCATTCAGTTGAAGTTGATAAGTTTCTTTTTATTTCAAAATACAGAAGAATTAAAAAAAAAAAAAAAAAAACCAAAATCAAAACCAAAAACAAAATAAGGAAAATGGAAAAAAACATGTATGAAAATCTAGTTCTTGAAGCCATTAAAAACACCACAAAAAGCATGCTGCAGCATTTGTCACCTCTCTCCAGAATAAGCTGATTAAAGCACTCATCTGGGACCAATTTCCCCTTGTCATGAAACTTGGAAGAAAGACTTGAGATCAGGTTTCCCTCCTCTAGGCTCCCAGCCTATGGAGTCCCCTTCTTCACAGGGAGTATTTGTTTGTAATAATAGTTAAATAACTAAAGAAGCAGAATTTGATTGTTCAGTGGGAAAAGTCTCCTTAGAAAAAAGATATTGAAACTCCCTTTCCAAATCAGGTAGGGTTTTGGGGTCTTCAACATGTTGGGCCGGTATCCTAATCACAAGGATTATGAGAGCTGGAATTACTTCAGCAGATGCTCCTTTTGAATCCAACTCAAAAAATTGAAACATTGAGCTTGGAGAATGCTGAAACGAATCTTTTTGACATTGCCAACACTTTTTTTTGTTTGGTGTTTTTTTCTTTCTTTGCATGCCTTTCCTCAGTCAGAGCTGTTCTTTCAATTTGACCTAAATTTGCCACTGGTTTCAAGTAGAATTGTGAATTTTAACTGAGAAACAGAAAGTGGCTGAGCTGGAGTCAGGGCTGGTCTCAGAGTACCTCTGCCTCTCAGCCCAAACATCCTTTGCTCCTTTACTCTCCATACCAATCTCCTACCCTGCTAGAGCTACAGATCTGTGTCAGCTTCCAGACATATACCTCTATCAGAGATTTGATTTTATCTCACACTTAGGAGGTTAAGAAAAACAGTCTAGTCTAAAGCTAACCTTCTGGCAAATTTCCCATGAAATTCTGTAAAATCTTGTAATGCATTCTTGAGTCCCTTGTGCATGAACTCCCTTAACTGTCTACCTGAAGCCATCTCATGAAGTGAGCAAATAAAGTTGCTTTGCTGGCTCTCTAATATCATAAGAAATCTCCATGAGTCGGAGACAACACTGAGAGTCAGGATCTCTTGTCAGGGAAAGAGGCAGTACAACATCCAGCCCATCAGAGAGGACCTGCCTGAAAGACCCAACCTTCTGAAATGAGCATAGCAAGAATGATTTCTGCTCAGATCTTTTTGGTGCTTCTCTCTGATCTTTTTCAGCACTGTTTTTTCCATATGCTTTCTGGTTTATTCCTGTTTTTTTGAATATCCTGGGATGTGAATATATGTGTGCATTATGATACGAACACCAAAGTCATGGAAGTGGCCTCACTCTCTGCATCTACAGCTGACAATGGGGTTGTAGTTGTGCTAGCTGATTTCAGGTCTGTAAATTATCTGGGCAAAAACATTTAACCACCTGCAACAGTTTAATAGGATGCACAGTTAAAAGGCTTTGACTTCCCCTGATTTTTCTTCAGCTCAGCTCTAACAAAGGAATAATAATATATTAGTTCTAGCAAGGGAATTATTTATTGTTATGGGTGGGGCTGGACCTTCTGGAAACTGGTGGATGTAACAATCACGCCTCAATGGTGAGAATTTTAAAAATTGCTATGGTATTCTATGGAAATGTTTACTCAAACATCAGAGACCTTCTCATCAACTCTGCACTGACAAATTTTTCAGCTATTTGTCCAGGGATCAAGGCTTTAGACTTGTTTTAGTGGAGGTATCTGTGGTATTCACATTATCTGAAAAGAAAGAGACATAATTCTCTCTCGCAGGATTTTTCCTGGGGAAGGCAGTGAGAACCTCACAGAAAAAGAGAAAACAATTCTTATCTCTATTCACTGCTCCTGTTTTTGCACATGTGGAATGTGTTATGGAGAGTGTTTACTGAAAGTGATTTGGTTAATTGGACACCAGTGAAAGTTTTTTGAGTGATTAGCCAATCGCTCAAAGCTGTGTCCTGGCTGTCCCAGACAGTCACGGTTTTTTCTTGAGTATAGTATAACATAGTATAGTATAGTATAGATTTAATATAGTATTAGTGTAATATAGTATAGCTTAATGAAGCAGTTGTTCAGCCTTCTGAATAATGGAATCAGAGTGCATTATTCCCTGGCTGGGGGTTTCTCTGCTTCTACTATAGGTATCTATCTTTGAGAAACAGGAAAAGTACAGGAGAACACAAAGACACAGCATAAATTACATTAAAATGGTTACCCACAAATGGGAGAATGAGCATGATAACAAACCAGAATAAACAGTGTGATACACAGACAGATAGTGCTGGGGAACAGGTTTACTGTGTTGGAGAACACACACTATAAATTGGCCAAAAAAAAAAAGAGTTGAAGTACTGAGTTGAAGACACTGAGTAAGAAAGAAACTAGCTATGAGGTAAAGCAATGTGAGATAATAGAGATATTTGAGAATCAGGTAATAGAGAAGAATGTAACTGAAGAACAAGCAATTCAGCATCAAAACAACAGATAGGAGGTGTGCATCCAAAGGCAGAGATGAAGAGAAAGGACAAGACATGCATATCAATATCAGAAAAAAAAAAGAAAAAATCTGGAGTCCAGTCATGATTGTAGGCTCTTTCCTATGAGATCCATCAGGTCTGACAGTGAAGCACATCCAGGGCACAGAGAGATGTGCAGTCTGCCAAGAGGACAGGTGCACAACATGGACCTCAAACAAAGGAACAAAGGAACTGGGAAGGAGCAGCAAAGATCTGCCAATCATTCTTCATGCTGGAGCAAGTGATACTGACAAAAATAAAACCAAATGAAACTGATACCACAGACCAGCCACCCAAAAGAAGGAGTATGCTGCAGGAACGTGCCTGGGTTTACAAAAGTGTCTGCAGCCATGTTTTTGTCATTGCTGTTTTTAACACAGGAGGTAATTCAGTGATGTTGGTAGTCTCACAGCTTCCAAAATCCTGGAGAAGATGCTGTGGAGGCAGGAATAACACTGATGATCCTGGAGTCTCTTGAAACTGATGGCAATGATTTTGCAAGGAGATCATGACACATGAGACACTTGTCTGCAGTTTAGGCATGTAAATATCCCCCAGTCTAAACCATGTTCTCCCAGTAGTCAGTAGAGAAAAGATGCACTCACAAAGGATTCACCTCACCTTGTCTTGGGTGCCCATTTTAATATGGAATGACTTGCCTTTTCAGAGAGACCTCTCTGTTAGATATAGACAAAACTAAATGGTCTGAATTTAGACAACAAATGCCTACACAAAATTTTATTTATATATGTATATACCTGGATTTAGATTAGATTTAGATATAAATATTGTTTCTGTTTGAGACAGTAAATAACAGTGTCAGAGAAGCTACTTTATAATAGACTTAATATTTCTAGAAGAAAACCTCATCATCTGCATGCAGTGTTACTTGGCCTGTGTAGAAGTAGCATATAAATATTTTTGTTTTCAATTACTAAAGTTGGATGGGGAAAAGGAGTGAGAAAAACACGCTGAAATATTGAGATTTCAGTGTTTTAGCTGTTATAAGATCTGACCTTTCAAGGGCTAAAAATGTGAAATTTGAGGCTATTTTTGCTACTAATATGTAAGTTTACATGTCACATTTGAAGATCTCAAGACACAGAGAATGTTAAGTATTGCCAATAAATATTTTTGAACAAATTCCTGAAAAAGAGGCAATTTAGGTTGGAGTCATCTGCTGTAATTCAGATGCCTACCATTTGGACATTTGAATCCAATGTACTTACACTGTGTTCTTTTTGTTTGCTAATAGACCCCTTCTCCTAAGGGTAATTCACCTTTGCTAAGACAGGCATTTATAACAGGTCAGAAGAATGGCTTTCCACCTATTTTCCTCCATTCACTGTCAATCAAGCCTAAGGTAATTTTCTCAGACAATTATATATTAGGTGTATAACTTCTCAATATCCAAAATAAAGGAAGACAGTCCTACTCTAAATGCCCCAGAAAGAGTAGGATCTCTCAAGTATATGGTTTCCCTATCACCATGAGATCAGAAAGTGGTGTTGGAGCAGAGCTGCAAATCAGGTCCAGCATAACATTTTCTGTGCTGTGCTGCCTCCTGTTCCCATCTGTCTGTTTACAACCACAAGCAAGATCAACTCCAATTTATGTAGCTATTTGTATGCAAATTAGAGGATATTTTCAGATGCATTCAGCTCCATGTAGGAGGCAGGCAGCATTTAAAAATGTGGTTTTTCCCAGGATGATAGTGAAGTTTTCAGTTTCTGTTTTGTTCATCCTGCATTTGTTGGCAGGATGTTGTTCCTGACGCTGATTTATAAGCATTTTAAAGCCCAGTGTGTCATACACTTCCTTGCATCCAACAGAGTCTCCATCTAAGTTTCCTCTCTTTCTCTGAGCTCTGCATCTTAGCCTCTCCATTCTCTTTGCTGGGTCCAGATGTCTCCTCTGTCTCCCCACTCACAAGTCTCAAAAGCCTGCTCCAAACCTGGCACACATCCAATTCCTTTGCACCCTGTCTTCTCCCATCACTGCCTTACAGGCTCACTTGCTTTATCTTCCTGTCCATTATCATTTCTGTATTTCCAGGTCTCCCATCTGCCATCTGTGACAATGTCTATGCTGTATCAATCTTAGCTTTATTTCTGCTAGATCTTGACTCTTTTTATGTATATTTCTACTTCCAGTACCACTATTTCCTGCCCCAAACATCTTTGCTCTTTCCTATCCCTTCCCACATATATCCCTCACAAGATAATTATTCTCTTAGTTCTTCTGATGATTTCTTTCTCATATTCTTCCATGCATTGAATTTTAGAAGACTTATTTATAAGCAGGAGAAAGTGGATGTTTCTTTTCCAAAATCCAAATGTAAGAAACTCTTTAATCTTGATCACACCAGAGTGAATCTAAAGTAACATCATTGAAGCCAGTGGAGCTACACTAGCAGGAAATAAAAGTAAGATGGTTGTACAGACCCCAGATACTTGCCTCAGCCCTCTAAAACTCCATGCATAAAATAAATTAGTTTCTGTCAGGAAATGGTTCAGGGTAATAGAATTCATCATCTCCCAGTATTGTTGGAGCAGATCCTGGCATGGTTCCAGTACAGAATAGCACTCTCCCAAAATAGTTCTCTCCTGACCCTAAGTCAGGAACCACACTCAGTTTGAATGCTGACACCTGGGTTGGAAGCTAAATGGTTTAATTGTATAGCCAAAGGCCATTCCATGCCAGCTGTGTGGGAAAACTCTCACAAACACATCTGGTGTTCTTAAAGCTGTATCCTTACACTGTTTCACAATAAGGTCCTATCTCTATTGGACAGACCTTAGTAAACCACTCCACTCTGAGTAAACAAATAGTTGTCTTGGTGAGTATATCTCAATGCAGAATAATCTACCCCAATGTCTAGATCCAGCCTGGACTATGGCTTGCCTACACCTCTTCAGCCAAAGAATGTTTTGAAGCAGTCCATTATTAGTAACAGAGACAGGCTAGATATGAATGAAGGGATGGTGGCAAGGGTAAAAGTCAGGGACTGGCTCCTCCTGACCACACAGAGGAAAATATGGGAGCCTTGGATGACACCTATGAGGTCTCTGCCCCCTCCTACCACAATCATTACATCCTTTCACAGAGATTTCAAGCTCTTCTCACTTTTGGCATAGCCAACCTCTGTCCTCCTGCAACATCTCTCTAGTCATGAAACCAGAAGCAGGAGTCCCATGACAGGGTTCTACTGGCCAAAGGCATTGTCTGCCAGATTTTTGCCAGTCATACTTCCTAATTACTGCAAGTCAACAAAAATTATCTCCCAAAGGTGAAATTTTTATACATCAGTTGCTATAGGCTGTTATTTACTCATTGTATTTACTTTCACACATTTGCATGTTGTCTTTGATACCATAATGACTGAAAATAGACAAATTATATGTGTTTTGTTTTGCACTACAGACTTTAATTTTCTGGTAGACTGAAGGACCAACCTTACACCGGTCAATAATTTACAGGCTCTTATTTAAGTATTTCCGCCAAGAAACACTTTATTTCAGTAGCTAACAAGCACCCAGCAAACTGTCCTAAGACAAAGCTAAGGACAGGTTAATGGTGTAATAAATCAGTCATTACATTAAATGATCAGTTTCCACTGTACAGTATTATTGCTTTATTGACCCCGACTTAAAGATTTATCACAGTAGTATTTTATTGTGGCTGCAGGACACATGGCTGTAATACTACCGGGTGTAGTTTAGCTTATGCTTCTGTTTTAATTTCATTTAGCGCTTCCTGTGGACAAAGAGCCAAAAGTGTTGGAAGCACAACATATGAGGACAGAGAAGGTCACTTTTGCTAAATGGAAGCAGAACAGTAGGCACTGGGGGAGTGAAGGAACCAGAGGGATGCTTTTTGTTTGAGTCTGAGCTGTAAAGCAAATAGAGGACTAATGAGTCTGTAGACAAGGACTACTTCTGCAGTTTTCCCAGTGCAAGAAGTACTAGCCCCAGCTATTTCCTCTTCCTGTCTCCACCAGTCAAGGATTACTGTTTCCTCCTATCTGACTGCAGATTTACTTTAATTATTATTTCCTTAAGTGTTTCCATCAAATTGATGCCAGGTTCCAAGAAAAGTACTGTGCCAGTTCTTCTGGAAAGAAATTTACTTGTTTTGGCTGTCACTACAAAGATGTCATATGCATCTGGAAAATATGAGACAGATCATAAAATAAAGCAAGGGTGGCAAAATAGAGAATAAGGCTATAAAGCAAGGCACCATCTTGGCAAAAGTGAGGATGTCCTATCTCTGCAGTGGGAGAGAATTTCTTTATTACCCTTTTTAAGGACCCTTTTCCATGTCAGATGGCCGGCCCATCTTAGAACAGCAAAGGCCATATGTAATATAATTGTGCAGATGTGGCCAAAGTACTTGAATCCTCCCCTACCTCAAAAAAAAAAGTTTTAAAAATATTAAAAAACTAAATTAACCCATAGGAGAAAATAGGAGCTCACAGATAACATCATAGTTGGCTCCTTGGGGAAGTGGTCAGGATGCTGGGAGGCAGGACTTTCTCTCAGGAATCTTAGCCAGCTGGGTAAGCAGTTATTGAAATACAGCCGGGTAAGCAGTTATTGCATTTGACTTATGAAAGTCAAATGCGAAGCTGTAACTGGAGAGGAATAAGCCCATGCTACAAAACACACTGGGGATCCCCCAGGTGGAAAACAGTTTGCAAAGAAGGACAAGATCTTTACGGGCACCATATTGAACACTAATGTGTCCTTGTGTGAAAGAAAGCCAACATCTTGGGCTGCGTTACAGGGAGGTTGGCCAGTACGTCTCAGGAGGCTTTTTCCTCTGCTCAGCCCAGGCAAGACACATCTGCAGTGTTGGGTCTGTTCTGGGCTCCTCAGTGCAAGGGAGACATGGGCACACTGGAGTGAGCACAGCAGAGGTGACCAGCCTGGCTGGGGGCTGGAGCACATGACATACGAGGAGAAACTCTGAGACTTAGGACTGTTTGCCTTGAGGAAAAAGAGGTTATTGCTGCCTACAACTATCTCATGGGAGAGCCCATAAATCTTTGAAGCTGGTCCTAGAAGCTGGTCCTGCTTTGAGCAGGAGGTTGAACTGAAAGCAGATGTCTCTTCACCCTGAGTTATTCTTTTTTCATGTGATCCTGCTGTGTGAAGGCAAAGACAGAGAGAAAACCTGTGTGTGTAGAGACACACCTATCCACGTGGTGGAAGGAGAAGTACTCTTCCCCTCAACTTATTTCCTCCCCTCTACAATGCCAGACCTGTGGGCAGGAAGATGAGTTGATAAGAGTTGATTAACCAGTTCATAAACTCAGTTTCTGTGAAGAGCATTGAGAGGGCAGAGAGATGGAATTTGCCCCTTTGTTTTCCCTCAAAAATAATGTGGAAAACTTAGGAGGCCAATCTGAAACAACCAGTTTCAGATGAAGCACGGTAAGCAGCTAAAGAAACACAGTCTCAAGGCCTGTAAAAAGGCATGAACCTTCCCTGACTTCTCAGCAAAAACTTTTGGTCAAAGAACATTCTAGAGATTAAAAAAACATGTAGGGAGGGAGGGTGAGGAAGAAGAGAAACAAAATGCTATTTTCAAACTGGTGAAACTACATGGGACAAATTTGTCAACAAAAGTTGCTCAGTTCCTTCACAGATAGTTTGCTTTCTTGTGACGTCAGTTGGAAAAGACCATTTAGAAAAGGATGACATCCTGGAACACCCTATGTAGCCACCTGACAAAAGTGCTGATGCCCGTTTCCCAATTTTTGCCTGTAGACAAAGATATATAATGAGCAACTCCACTAAGTCGTACAAAGGAATGAAGAATCAGGTCTTTAACATATTGAAGGGAGGGAGGCAGTAAAAGTGGCATTTTGGACATCAACATTGTTACATAATATCTCTATAAGAGCATATACAAAGACAATTTTTACATTTACAGAGTTTTTAGTGGACTTTTGTGCTAGTCAGGATCCTCAATTGCAGTGGTCAAAACCATAACTGAAATACACTCAGACATTATTTTAAACACACAACCTTCTTTTAAACTGGTTCTGTCTGATAGCAAAATGTACCCAGCCACTGAGAAAAACATTCTGGTGGTTCAGGCTGTGCTGAAACCAAATTTCTTGTGCTTTGCTGGTAACCCTGCCCGAATGAGACATTTAAAGTTACCTTGAGGTACGTCTACATGATCAGCAATCACAGCAAGAGATGTCGTGAAATTCAGCCCCACTCAGCTCTATGCATAAGGGATTACCCTTTAAAAGACACATTGGTGGCAAACAGATGTTATCTCCACATGCACTCCACCTCTGGATTTTGCTCATCTATGAGTTAGAACTTCAGATCACACCAGGGCCAAAATAAAGAGAGATGTCAAACCAAGTTATCCCAGCAAGACTTTTGGCATTATTAACATTTCATGGTACTTGAGAAGAGAGACATAAATACTCAGTAAAGAAACTGGAAAAACAAAATGAATTCTCTTTCTTCATCAATGCTTCATCCGTTATTATCATCTTTACAACTTTTTATCTGACATACTTTAGTCCTGTCTAGAGGTAAGGGAAAGAGCCAAAATATTAGGATACTTCATGTGAAATATCCAAGTCTTACAAAGAGTGTATTTTTAGTATGTTGATCCAGTGTGCACAAAATCTATTAAATTGTTACTTTTTTCTAGCCATTCTATATTTGCAAGCAAATTTTCACTCAAAACAGTCTCTGTTTGCCTTAATTCGCTTCAAGGATGCATAAAGAAACAGCAGCTACTACAAGGAAAGATTTCACATAATGTTAAACAAAATAGTTCTAATCCTACATAGAAGCAAACAGGAGAAATATGTCGGATGTTCTCAAAGGGCCCTCCAGTGCTCTCCAAATTCATGGAGTAAAACTGGTCAGAAAATTGGACAGGTTGTTGGATTGTTTTCAACTTTCTTTGAAAGACCCTTTTAAAAATACCTTTCTCTTAACCAAAACTTTAACGAGTTTCAAGCACAGAGAATTCTTTAAAAGAAATTACCATGTTTTCCATGGGGAAGCATACATTTCCATTAAAATAATTTAAAATTATTAAAATAAACAATCACAATTGTTCATTGCAAGTGCCAATAATTTCACCAGGGAAAAAATTATTTTTAAAAGAGATTTTTTTAAATTTGTCTGAATTCCTGTTACATTACATCCAATTTTCAAATCCTGTGTATTTTCAGACTCTCTGGGTTTGGGACTGGTGTCTTATCTCTAGATCTCAAAAGCAGACATCCCAGGTGCAGACCTGCTGCATAACACTCTTTCTAAGCAGCAAGAGCCCAGAACCCAGCCATCTGAAACAGCTGGATCTCGTACAGTCAGCAAGACTTCTCCTTAATCCCTGATGGCATGGAAAAGGAAGTAAATACATATTTTTGTATTTTTCTGAATGTGATCCTTGCCAGTGCACAGGCACACACCTTATTACTCACAGGCACAAAGATTATGGTCCCAGGCTCCTGGTCCCACGCCAGCCTGCAGGCAGCAGTGTCGCGTGACTTTTCTCCTGACAATGGACAATGGAAAAGCAAAAGCTTGTTCTGCCAGACTGACAGGCAGAGCAGAGTACGATGTCATGGGCAGTGGTTGCTGGCTCAGCCCTCGTGCTCACGGGCCCAGTCAGGGTCGATGGCCGCGGCGTTGATATTTTGCGCATTGGCTGTAAATACTGCGTTACAAATTGTCCGTGACACTCAGAACTGTGCTGCGCTCTGTGGATGGGCTCAGGTGGACAAAACACGTCACATTTATTCTGCCTGTAAGACAGATAAAAAAGTGAAGCAAAAAAAAAGTCTGGAAACTATACCTCATATATATAGCTTTATACTGTAGCGTGTAAGTGCCCATGTGAAAAACCACAGAACCTTGAACAAATGCAATTTATTATTCACATCTGACTGCTTTTCTTGAATTCTGGTCACTAATCCATCTTCCTTGGGAGCACCTCTTAATGTTTCAAACTCTACTCAGCTTTCAACAAATGGTTTAAGAACAAGTTTTCCACCTCCCCCTTCAAATGCGGACTTTATTCCATATAATTACGCTTTCCTTGGGTCTGGAATGAGTCATATTTAGTTCTGGAACAGTTGAAGATATTAAATTCAACACAGTACAACTCTTTCAGGCTGCAAATTTGAGCTCCATCACATCAGAAAACTAAAAATCACAATTAGAACATACCTAAGAATTTTAATTTCTTCCTTTTCTCAGTGCTATATTATAGATATAAGCTAAAGAACCAAAAAAAAAAAAAAAAAAAAAAAAAAAGTAAAAAAAAATCACTTTCTATTGTTTCTATTCTGTATGGAAAAGCAAAAGCTAACATCATTTAAATAGTTACTAGAGTCACTGAAGCCTGGATATCTGGTACTAGGTAAGTCTGCTCAAATTCATAGTAGCCAAAAAGAGAAAAGAACAAAAAAAAAGTCATTATGTCACTGTGTAATTTTATAGTACAATCACTCTTGTCACCCCATTTCCAAAGTAGTCTAACAGAGCTTTGAAAAGTGGGGAGAGGGGCAATATGGATCATCAAAGAATGAAGCAGCTCCCATATAAAGGCTCATCCCAGTAGACTGTGTGAAGCATATGACAAAGGCTTGCAAAATCCTAAGTACTATGGAACAGATTAAATAAGTTATGAGACTTATTATTTCTCATAAAATAACAGCTAAAGAGGTCCCAGTGAATTTATCCAGAGCAATTTTGAAAGCAAGCAGAAGGAAACACTTTCTTATACCGCATAGAATAGCGTCCTGGCATTCACTGACAGCCTGTGGAAAGAGACACCACAGGAAAAAGGGTTTAGAAAGAGATTGACTGAGTGCTCATCAGATAGGTGACACCTCTGAATAATCATCTGCATGCAACTCACATCTCCAAAGCCTCAAAGCAGCTGATTTCTGTGAGCTGAAGAGTACAGCAAATTCAAGGTCACTCTGTTCACATCCTTATCCTGTCACCCTTTCCTCTAGTATCTGTCACAGGTCGTGATTAGAGGCAGGAGGAGAGATTTCCAGGCTGACCCAAACAGCAGTGTTTAAGACCAGAATGTATACATGGTTGATCGATGATAAAATTATTTTTATGTCAAGTGTCCGAACACAGAGGGAAGGATAACCCAGGAACTACTCTGGAAGGGAATGGAAAAGGGAAAGTGAGCTCTTTTAAGCTCCTTTCTGTCAATCCACCCAGGGACAGCTTGACTGCATAAGGCATTTAGGAGAATACTGGATATTTATATTTGTGCACCTGCATCCCTTTCAGAGAACACAGGATACAATATATGCACAGAGAATACATATGAAGCATTCTTTTGGGATGAGATGAACAGCAGATACTGGCATGGACAACCTAAAAAATCATCATATATTTCATCTCACCATCCTATAAAAACATATAAAATGAAGCAGGTATAGGAAAGGTGGAGGGGAAGGGCAGGGTTTTACTGCCAGCTTACATTCCAGAGAGCCACCAGCAGATAACACAGCAAGTTTCAGATTTGAAAATGGCTAGTTCTGCTGGCTGAGCTGCCAGGAGGACTCCTGCCTCCTCTACTCAAAGGACAGTTATTCCATGTTTTTCCCTGCTCCTACCTCCCAGAATAATTTGATGGGACCCATGTGTGCTGTAAAGTTGATAAAGCAGGTGGACTGGTGAGGTCAGGTACCAGAGAGAGGTATGAGCAAACTGAGCTGGTTGATGGCTCCAATTGCTCCTCATTTTCCCAAAAGTCAGTGGAGGCCAGTTAAAATAAGGCTGACATGATGGTGAAAGAGTGATTACCCTGTTTTCTGCCAGCATCCCTGGAAACGCAGCTCATAAAACATACTGAATCATATAAAATTCTTCAAGGATTCAACAAGAGATGGGAAAATTAATCTTTTCTCCATTGGCATCTTTTTTTTTTTTTTTTTTTTTTTTGCTAAAATGATGAAACCATACTCCTTGGGTTCTTCTGAAAGTTAAAGACTTTTACTCAAAGAGGACCTGACTCTGCAATCCAGTCATGTTGAGTAACATTTCAAGGGGATTTTGCTGTGACAGCTTGAACAAAAATATATTGTTTTCCTATGAATCAGGCCAGCAGAACGGGTCTTTCAGCTTTTGTCACTGCTGTTGCAATTTTCAAGCTGGCAATCAGGGCAATATGAAGTGTCAAGTGAAATATTTTGTATCCCTTATTCAACAGTATTCTAGAAACTACATGCCATGCCAGCTTAGGGGACCCATTTCTTAGAGTAAGAAAAGGGTTACAATAATAAACTTCACTTCCAGCCTAAAAAAAAAAAAAAAAATGCATGGCACTTCACTGCTAGAATGTTGTGCAAGCAAAAAGCTGTGAGGTTGCACAGCATAAAGCTGACAAAATTATTCTTTTCAAAACCTATCTTCTACTGTTATCACCTCCACAACCCTGCACCTCCAAAACCAGAAAAAATAAAAGTAGTTTCAAAAAGGGCTTCTCTTTGCAGATCACATAGAGATGTAATCTGATGCTCCCTTATAGACTAAGAGATGTCTCAAGTAGGAAAACTTTCCCCTTAGCTCTTTTTAAAGACTAAAAAACATTACACTGTAAAAGCAGAAATAACCTTAACATAGATATTCTGAATGTAGGTTATTTCTTCTAAAAGCGTTCCATAAAGCCACACTACCCTTTCCAGTAGTGCTCCAAAGAGGCATCTCTGGGCCCACCTCTTGTGGAAGGGAACCAGGAAGATTTGGGTTGATTTTAACCAGGGCAGTGGTGGTGGCAGTAAGGGCGTCACGCTTGGGTTGCCAGGGACAAATTGCAGGGTTCAGAGACAGAAAGGGTCACTCTGCAGTGTAGGGGAGAGTGCTGCTGCTCTCATACATTCTCCTGGGAAGGCCAAGTTTATGTCTGCTCACCTCAGACCCACAGGGGGAAAATAAGAAGTCCAAAGCACAGCACAGCAATAAGAATATTTTTTCAGACAACATATTTCCTTATAGACTCTGCAGCATCTATCTGTGTCTTTTTCAATGTCCTTGGTGTTTAAGGCTATAAAATTCCTCATCATGAGGTTTTTAATGCAAGACAGACTTTCCTACAAAACGTAGAAAAGTCACTGTTCACCTCATAAATACATGAAGCAACTGATATTTTATGGTGCCATCCATGCCTCATCAAGCATTAATGTATTCCTTGTAAACACATATTCTTTATTTAGTTAGGACAATAACAGTGCCACGTGCCAGACTCACCATTAAATCCCGGTTCCTCCATTTGTAATGGGTTGTATCAGATGTTTTATCCTCAAAGAATATCCTTCATTCCATTTTCTGTGGTAAAGACCCCAAAAATCCTACATTATTGATCTGTACCACTTTTCCCTCATTGCCTTTCAAATTACCACACAGAAAGCATTTTGCTGCAGCCACGTGAATAGCTGTTGGTAGGTGAAGTGATTTATATCCTGGAAAAAGAATGACTGAGAATCACATCAATGATTTAAAATGTAGCCAGCAACAGAAGGTGGGAGGGTGGGAGAGGGGAAGAGAGGGAGAGGAAAAGAAGGGAAAAAAACCTCATAAATTACAAACACATCATCATAAATCTCCCCCAGGCTATAAACATCTCGCACTCTAGCAGCCTGAAGTGGGGCTGTTTCCAGAGCTGGATGTGCCACCTCTGCTCAGGGCAGCCACGTACCTTCAAGCCAAGGGTTGGCTGTGGCCAAGGCTAGGCTTGAAGTACAAGTGCAGGCATGGTTTTAAGGGCCACACCAACCCTCCACGCAAATGCCACCTTGGCCACCTGAGTTCTTCATTAAGGAAACATAATTTCTACCCATTAGTCCCGTGAACATGCTTGGGTGGTTGCCAGAGCTAAGGGTGGGCCATGAGCTCTCTGCCACTGCCTCCTTTTTTTTATCTTGTTTTGCACACTGTGGAATGAGACCAGGAGAAACCAAATAAATTGCAGTTCAGTTACTTTCATTTTATTTGGGTTTTTTAAGAATAATGACTTCATATCTTCCAGAGACTACTGTGTGTAGCTCAGCAGGGGTCTAATAAACATACGTCCTCTCCTAAGAGCCTACCAACAAGACAGATAATCCAAGCAGCCACTCTAGATCTGGCACAACTAAACTGTCCACATGAAACCTTGTGCAGCTTGGCTTAGAGCACAGGTTGTGTCCAGCCTGCTTTCTAAAAAGCTATCCTCTCCTAAGAGCCTACCAACACGACAGATAATCCACTCTAGATCTGGCACAACTAAACTGTCCACATGAAACCTTGTGCAGCTTGGCTTAGAGCACAGGTTGTGTCCAGCCTGCTTTCTAAAAAGCTGGTTTGCAGTTGAAAGCACAGGTTTATAAAACCTTGTCTCTAGAACACATAAGCCACCAAACCATCGGCCCATGCCACCCTGTCTGTACGTGCCTGTGTTGTACAACACCCTGTGGGTGAGACAGAGCCAGAACGTGACACCAGGCAGGGAAGAGGTCTCTTTCTGTGCTTTTAATAGGCTTCATTGAATAAAACTTCATCTGCAATTGGGAAGCTGAATTGTGAATAAAAATAACTCCTCTCACAAATCAAGCAAATAGATATTTCCCTGAATACTATTAGTGGGATTCAGCTCAGCAGAATAAACCCCAAAAAAATATAATCAGAGATGCACAGAAAATGTCTGTTGATAAACTGCACTGTAATTTTATTTGATGTTTTCTTATAAAATTGTGGGTTTCTGCCTGCAGTAGTTTGATTAAGGGGTATATATATTTACTAGCAGCAATGTTGCATTTCATGTCTAGACAGCTTTGTGGACATCAGGTGAGATGTTTCTCTTTGATATGCTTTTATGATTCAGAAATAAATGTGTGTTTACTCTATTAATGTTTTCAGACAAGATGCTAATTTATTTTCAGGTTACTCCTTTCATTTTCTGATTCTTTCCTTGACTGTGTAGAGTTAAACAACATTATTTGCTTTACTCTGGATGATTTACAGGTAAAAATTTTATTGACCTTGTTTTTCAAACCTATTTTCTGCTGAATGTGCTGTGCTGATTTTACTGCTGATTTGTATTAGACGAGTTTAGATTTCACATGGAAACTATATGTGCTTAATCATGTATCCTTGATACTTGGATGAATTGTACACTACACAGGATAACTGCATCCTATGTAATATGCTGTATCACACATGGCAACGTACAATGTTGCATGTTGTGGTATGTAATTCTTCACTAAAATGCCAAATATATTGCATTGCGAGACTAACAAAAAAGGCAGTGTTATTGGATAGCAAGTTCTCAGTTCTCAGCTGAGGGGCAGGATCTGGAGGGACACAGCTGCAGTTTGGAAACTCATTTGGGCACAGCTTAGTCTCAGTCACCTCATATATGCACCTCACACCACTGCCAGCCAGTTTTGCCCATGCTGCTTGTCAGTCTGTGTCATCCTTCCCACTTGCTTCATGCAAAAATGGCCTCATTGCTCTTATTCTAAAGTTTTAATTTTCTTATCTCTATGGAGATGAGACATCTATCGCATTTTCATGAAGTGATACCAGCAAAAGATTCTGAGTTCTGATTTGTGGGCAGCTGAACTTGTCCTGATTCAATTCCAGTTCAACAAAGCTTCAAAATAAAGGCTCAGTTTCAGGATTGGTCCTGACATATGGAGCAGTTGGTAAGGATTTTTAGCTTTGTTTGGACTCAACTGCTTGAGTCTAAAACCTATTTCTAATGAAAAAGACAGTTCTGTGTCCTACTTTTGGGGCATGAGGGGATTTCTGATTGTGAAATTACATTTACTAATGCATGAAGAATCCTATGGAACCTTAATAGTGGTGATTTTGTGCCATTGTGAGTTTAGAAAATTATTATCATATCCTTTATTAAGGTAAACCCTTAAATTAATGTGTTAAATTGCCATATTAAAATGTGTTGTTACAGAGGAAAGAAAAAGTAAGCTAGAAGTCCCTGTGGGTACTTTCTGAACAGAAAAAAAAAAAACCACTGAGAAACCTTAGAATAAACCATATATTCAATAAATGCAATTCAGGAAATCAGTTGTACCAAAGGCTGCTTTGTGGTGTTAGGCGCTGAAATTATGGCCCTGTTGAAGTCCGTGATTGTTCTGCCATTAACTTCAAGTGAGCTGGCGTTTCATCTTCTTGGCCTTCCTACTGGGGAAAGTCCTAATGGAGAAAGAAAGGTTTGGGTGCTGACAACACCAAATGTCAGAAAAAACAAAAGTTCAGTTTTGCTCCGAAATTTTCAACAAATCTTAACAACACCTCAGTATGGAAAACAAGGCTGATGTTTTCTTAATAACAAACCAGAGGCTCTCACTTTCTGCTAAAGTAGAAGAGAATGGGAATTTCCATCTTGTTGGCCTACTGAGGCATACAAGGATATTTGTGCTTTGTGATGTAGACCAGCTGTTGGAGAAAAACCACTGGTGTAAGTGTGGCACAGGCTCTCTTTGGCCATACAGACAAAAGGCTGTTCAGCTTTCCATTTCTTTCAGTTAATCTAACTGGGAACCAGTCAAAAAAAAATGAGCTGTGCACCATTGTCTTCTACCCATCTGAATGCTGGAAGATATGATAATCATTAGCAAGATACTAGAAATATTAGAAAGTTCTGTTTTGACAAAATATGCCTAGAAATCATTACAAGCAGAGATGGAGAAAGTTTAGCTTCCAGTTCTGTTTAACTTCCAGTTCTGTGCTCAGTTTCCCTGACCAGACTTACTGTAGCCAACACAAATGGTCTCGGAGTTCTGATGTTTCCAGCCCAGATGTGCTCAGAAGCATTGCAGATCTGAAAAGAAAAATTTCCATGGTATAAATTGCTACCGATATATTGTACTGCATTGTACTGCAAGGAAACCTTTGTATTTCTACTTTTTTTTTTTTTTTTTTTTTTTTTTTTTTTTTTTTTTAGATATATTGTACTGCAAGGAAACCTTTGCATTTCAACTTCTTTTTTTTTTTTTTTTTTTTTTCCCAATTTGGAGAAAGGAGGGAGAGAGCAATAGTCTTCATAAACTGGGAAATAAATTGAGAGAGCAACACCCAAGTTAAGTCACCAGGGCAAGTCAAGTGTGTCTGAGAGATGAAAACCCTGGGCCAAAGGAAGATACAGTCTTGCAGAGTTTAACCTTGAAAAAGTGCCTGGAGACATCAGTATAGAAACAAAAACAAACACACATGCTGCATAAGGAATGTTGGGTATGAGGGCATCTCAAATATGCGTCTAAAGAGCACAGAAAGTGCAAAAATGAAGGAAAAAAAAGTTCTGTTAACTGTGGTTTTCCTTTAAACACTAATGCATCTCAAAACCAACATTTCTTACAGTTTCTTCCAGTCCTTAGCCGTGAATGCCAGGAATGCAAACAAGCAGCTGCCCTTCCCAGCCCCTATGTTGGATTTTACATAGTTGAGAGAATCTTTAGACCTTAGAGCATATTTATTCTTTGATTTCTTTTGCTAAAACAGACTGCAGCCTGGGTAAACACTGAGGAGGGCATGGAGCCAACTGGTTTAGTCTACATAGGCAGCTTTTTGTTTCTGCAGCCTTCATTCAGACTTACAGCTGAGCAGTTAGAAGAAGTGGGTGCACCCTGGAGAATAGCTTTAAACCCCCGCAAACAAAGCTGAAATCTGTGAAGTTTCTTTCCCACATCCACATTCAACTAGTTCAATTGTCAATATGTATCTCAGATGATTTGGGCAACATATTAAATAATCTGTCAAAAGCACTTACCACCACCCCAGTCCCAAGAGGTCCAGGTCTGATCTCAGTGCACTTTATGCTAGCACAGGTTTTTTGGCACTAGCAAAGTTTCTTCTGATTTATATCAATATAAAGTTGAACCAGAATGACCAAGGGCCACAGTACCAGCTTTGGCTTTGACTATCTGAGATAAATAACTTGCTATCCCATTCCTCACCTGTAACATTGGCTTGAGCTCATACAACCCCAGATCACACTAATAATTGCTGTCTGTTAATAACCCCCTGCCCCAAGTCTGAAGCAAGCTGAGAGAAACCATAAAAACTGAAGTACACCTAAGTACATGGCCCACATTTTATGAATAGCCCCTACTTGTACTGCAGACAACTTTGTAATGGAGAGGAATCAAATATAAACAAGATAGCTAACTTTCAGGTTCCTAATTTCAGTAATTTAAATCATTTTAGTGACATTTTATTGTTTGGTTTTCTGCAAAACAGTTCTGTATTTGCACAGCTTTCTTTTAGGCAGCACTGCTGTAGCTCCCTACAGTCCATGGGAGGTCTGTGTAAGTACCTTTTCTGTTGGCATAAACCTCTTATTTTAGCTTTATTGAGAGTGTAAATAGAAATCGACTGCTGATCACAAGCTGAATTTTGCCCAGCCTGAGACAATGTATGCCTATATTTAGATGGGTGAGTGAAATATTCTTGCAGAGTATCCACTTGTTTTGGTTTAGTTGTAGGGCATATTACAGACTGAAGCTACTCAAAAGTTTGGAGAAAGAGCCACTGGTGAGGAGTTCATGAGTAAAGCTGAGACTGGTAAACCTGGAAGTGTATTCTACCTGTCCCTGAATGACACACGGCACTAGTCACTCTACAAATACTAAAGAAAAATATATTGGCACTGTCTAAAGTGAGGTGAAGCAGTGAAGAGTTCTACAGCATAGGTATCTTTAGGTTCTCAGTTTGTATGCCAATATGTATGCCTAAATTTATACCTCTCTTATTTCAGTTTTGGGGGTCTAGGCTTAATATTGGGGGCCTAGGCTTAATCTCCAAACAAAAGTTTGGAGATAACAGAGAACAAAAGGAAGAGGCAATTCACATATCATTTCATAAATTCTTATGTATCATATCTGTATGCACACTACATACATTAAAATATAGATTTAGGACTTCTTTCAATCCAAACTATCTTGAAATAATAGAAAGGTCTGCTTATTAAATGTTTTGTACAGAAAAATTTATTTGGTATAATTCTAATAATTATCTTTATGCAAGCATATCTGGTTATCTTTTTAGCTTACACAGTAGGTTGATAAAGTTTTAAGCATGGTGTAATAAGATAACAGAAAGCCTAATATTGGAAACACTGTAGGAATAGGAAAGGAAAAGAAGGCCATATTTCAAAAGGCCTTTGAATATTATTTGTACAATAGATTTTCAGTTGAAGTAAACTAATCCTTAGTATCACCATTATAATGACTGTATTTTCCTAAGGCTTTGTCTCCTAGTACCTCAAAACAAAAGTCTGCACTGTCATTTCCCTCTGTTTGTCATGAATAATGTTAAAGCTGCAGGGATCACAGGATCTTATAGAGCAAAATGGTTGCGGCAAATGTGCCTAACCTAGAATATGTCTCCATGAAATACATAGCAGAGCAATAGTCCTCCTATTCTAAGCTTGAATCCATATTAAGGCAGAAAATCAATTTTTTCATTAGTCAAATTCTTCCTAGTAGGTTATGCCTTTTGATAGACCAATATTATCTCCTTTTATACCACAATGGATCTACACTACATTAGAACATGCTCAATGTTTAGCATAGGTTATAAGCCTGCACTCTTTAGCACAACTTTCTAGTATCCATTTTTGCCAATTTTCCTCCAGGCCAATTAGGTTAAGGTCACAGTAACTGACTTGTATTTTGTCTCTGAAGCTACATCTGCAGTGTATTTAAAGCAGAGGTCCAAGGCCAGTTTAGATTTTCCTGTAATAATAATGTCCTGTGCTCACATGAGAAAATGATCTTTGCATTAGCTTGAACGGGACCAACTGGACCTGCCCAGTGGCAAAGTGAGACAGAGAATAAAAAAGAAAAAAAACCCCAAACCAGGCCTTAGATCTCTGCATGGCCCTGGTCTCTTAGAAAGCAGCATAGGTGCAGCCAGTCTCAGTATCCCCTTTTCCTCAGGGTACTAATAAATTGACTCGTACAGCTGTGCTGTTGCAATGCAGCACGGCCCCTCAGGAAGGTCTGGCTGGGACCCCAGAGCCCTGCAGGCGGCTGGGGCATTCAGCAGGGTGCTCTGCAGCACAGCACAGCTCCTGGGCTGGAGCTGCGGCTCTGCTCAATGTGGGGCACAGCAGGCCAGTACCTCCTGCTCTGTCACAGCCCGGCAGTGGCAGCTGCTTTGACTCCTTGCTCAGTCCCTGACCGGGAGCCAGAGAAGCCTTTGAAATTATAACTTAATGCCAGAACTGCTAGCAACAGCTTTTGAAATTCTTGCCAAAAGATGGTTTTTTTTATATGCTTGGGGACACACATTTAACAGAAGGGAGTGGAACAAAGGACATGAAGTAATGAAAGGAGATAGGTCATTTTTTTCCCTTCAAGAAACAGTAAAAGTGATTATTCTCAGGTTGTTCAGCAGTTCAGGATTGCATCACTTAAACAAAACTGTTTCAAAATCAATATAAACTATCAAAAACTCTTAGATGGACACTGTTAGATTTTTTTTATTAGATGAAACAGGGCAGGCAGGTACCAACTAGAACATGAAGAGAGCAAGAACTACTAAATGTAGTATCTTCTAGTATTTTTTTTTTTTTCCTCTGATGAAGCCGGGCTCCATTTTGAAAAGGTGTTAAAGTAAATAAAGTGTTACTAGTAAATCTGATGACTCTGTAGTAACAGCTTTTTCCTTCTGTGAAAACTGTTAGGGTTTTTTTTCTATATAGAATTTATCAGCAGAAGAAAGATATAAACCTGCATTTTATTTGTTATCCAAAAAAAAATATTGATTTTTTTCCCAAAAAATAACATTTGATAATATGATCTAGTTGAGACAGTACCAAGTTAGGACCCCTTCTGCTTGTCTGCTGTGTTCCTGTGAAATAAGATGTATCATCTCTTCATTCCTTAGTTTCCTCTGTAGCCCAATTTACAAAGTGTTTGGAAAAATATTGAAAAAAAGACCTGCTTTTTGTCTTTACCTGGGAGAATCAGGTTGGACAAATGTCACTGGTGCAAAAATTAGTCGGTCATACCTTTGAAGGAAAAAGATCAGTGCTGATATGCAAATAATTACAGTAATCTTTTGAATCTCAGCTGAGATCCTGACAGCTGGGAAAACCAAACAAACCTTTGTTTGGAAATGAAACTTGAAAACTAACGAGAAAAAATCCTGGATCACTCCAATGCTATTTATACTATTGCTTCTCACAATAAAAGCATATTTTGGACCATAGGACATGATGAATTACACCTACCTCATGTTATAATAGGCAGGGAAACCCCAAACATTACATGAATGCACAGAGCAGTACAATATGCTCTCACACATCTTAGTTCAGGAAGCTAAAAATGTATTGCTGTTCTCCCCTGTGCCCTTTATTTTGCCTATATTTAGCATCAGCTCTAATTTCTCACTTCTGTAAAGGTGAATAAAACCACATTTCTAGCTGGACCTTAGGCCTTGAACACTTTAAAAAAACCTTCTGCACCCTGATCCAGACTAAATTTACTGTGTGATTCTGGGATAGAGCAGAGCTAGCCCAGGTGGCTGCTGCACAGCCAATTCTGGCTCTCCCCATCCAAGGCACACAGTCCAGCCCGCTTCCCTGGGCTGGCACATCTCTAGGCAAATGGACCTAAACCAGCAGGAAAATATTCCTCTTGTTATTTTAGTAGTTACTCTGCTGCCAGATGAACTCCCTGAGCTGGCATGTCATGAGATCATCAGTTTTCTGTGCTGGTCAAAAGGCACAGTGGGATGGAAAGGTGGGGAAAAATAAGCCCTGTCCCGGTGGCAGCAGCTGCCAACACAGTTCCTCAGCACACCAGTAAGTGCAACCTGTGTCCAGCACCACAGGTGCTCCTCAATCCTTTCCTGGGACTGCCTCCTCCTCACCTACACCACACAGCCCCAGTGGGAAGGACAAGGACATGAGCAGCCCGGAGGGGAGCAGGTGGGGATGGGAGAAAGACAGAGAGGGAGGGAGGAAGGGAGGAACTTTGTCTTCCAGGGCTTTCTTCATTGCACCAGCAGATGTGGTTTTGAAATTATGGGCTCAGGAATCTTTGTGCAGCAAGGCTGAGTATTTATAATTGAGGATTTTTCTCTGATTTTCTTAGGTTTTTTTCCTGGAAAGTGGTGTATTTCTGAGTACTAAATTGTCCTCTATGACTTGAAATTATTAATATGTGCAGGTTTTTAAGATAACCGTTTGCTGTTGAAAAGAACTGTTCTATGAATTAGTTCATTTATACTCACAAAGCCTAAATACCTGGAACAAAAATTTCTGAATCTCCCAACCCATTTTTAATTTTTTTTCTCTCAAGTTGTTCCCCCTTCTCCACAAATATTCACCTCTTTATCCTGATTAAAGCTCGAAAAAGCCTACAGATTCTTTTTCAGACATGCTTCCTGCTCATCTCTAGCTCTGAAGAAATATCAGCAGTAGGTAGTGTCTCCTTGTTCTGCTACCCCGTGAAGGGACCAGAAGGAGCAGGAGCTACAGTTTGGATGCACCAGAGCCCCTGCAGGGCTGTCTACAACCTTCCCCACATCTCAGATTCTGTTCTGTTCTGGGACCTGAATCCCCAGACAATTTTTTAGCAGGAGCCACTCCGCACTGGGAGAAATCTGAAAAGAAAAATCCTGAGTGAGGACTTAAAGAAATGCATTTATCCCTTGTTTAAAAAAGATGAAGTGCTGCAGGGAAGCATTGGTCTCTAGTGGGCACTTTCAAGCTGTGGCAAGTTTTCTTTGTACTTAGGTAGTTGGCAATAGATCATCTACTGTTGTAATAATGTGATTCTGAAGTATGATCCCTGATGCTGGCTTGGAGTTCATGGAAGAAACCCCTTGCTTAGTTATTATTAACACTCTCCATATGTCTTAGAGACAGATGAGAAATACCTTTACAGGTGCAGGTCTGACAAAACAGTCATACTTGCTATTTGTTTTGCTGCTGCTTCTGAGACTCTTTATATTAAAGCTGACCACCCTCAAATTTGGGGAGAGAGTTATTTTCATATAGTTGGGGATAATTATTCCAAAATCAGTGGTGTATTTTACACCATATTTGAAGTCCCTACTACATACAATTAGACTGGAAATGCATTGGGAAAATTCTTAGCTAGCATGACAGACCAGATGAGGTAAGAGGCATTCTTTTATCTCTGGTGTGAATTATTTTACATTTCCTTACATGGATGTCATCCTCAAGGTAATGGAGTGAAGGAGAATGGTTCTCTTTGTAACAGCTGAAGAACAGGAAGTTGGAACAAATAGAAGTTTTGCCCAAGTGCCTGTCAGGGGCACAGATACACGCAATGGAGGGAAGCTTAACATACCATTATATAAAGGAGTGAAAGGCTATAAATACTAGGTAATCAGGTTTTCATTTTTATGGCTCTACACATCTCTCCATTCCTTAGACACAGGACTTCATTATTCAAAGAAAAATGTGGGACAAAATCATAAAGCTCCAAGTGCTTTTCAGTTGCCTCAAAATTCTCTGACTGATATTAAAACCAAAATGATACAAAAACAAAAGAAAAAAAATAACGGAAATGAGACTCAGAAGAAAGTGTTGCTAGAAAAAATGAAGTGTAGCCTTAGATGAGCCCACCAAGTGCTGAATTATGATGTTTGATAGGCTAGACTTGTGTTAGAGAGTGCTAATAAATAAAAATAGTCTAAGTCATGAAAACATGTGGGTGGGCATTTCTCCTGATCAACCTCAGACCTGCTTTAATGCAATATTGAGAAGGAAACTGTGGAAAGGGAGACACACTTGCCTGAAACACTTCTGGCCAGCTTTCAGGGCTCATCCTCTGAATATCAGCATTGATACAGCTCACTGTCAGCACTTGGTGTGCTGCATTGGCAGGCAAAGAGAAGGGAATCAGGAATCCAGCAATATCTTGATCCACTAGGAAGTTGATGCTAATCCATGAGCAACGAATTTTCAGACTCAGAAAGGTGAATCCTGTGCGGTTGGTTAACATTCTCCTTGAAAAATAAAGCACACCTTTGCCTACCTTTTCACAAGTTTCTGAGCAAGTGAAAATTAGGATTCATGTGGGTGAAAGTTCCTCATTGCATTCATTTTTTCTCCTGAGCTCTGCTGGTCAGTTCAAGCTGCACCGTCTGTGTCTGTACGTATGCAAGACATTTCCAGCCAAATTTCCCTCAGCTATCCATCCTTCAGGATTTCTGAGATTATAGTGAGGCCTGAGCAGAAGGAAGGGAGGGAGGGAGTGCGGTTGTACACCAGAGAGATGCCTTGGCTCAATCTACTGCATGTATTTCTTCCTTTCTCCATCTCTCGTGTCACTTCAGTGACACAAGTAACACACACCTCTGTACCATCCATGCCCTTGACATGTCATTCTTCACCAGTTTAAAGCTACCATGGGCCATTTCTACCGTGGCTCAGGTGTTAACTGTGCTCATAGTGACAGTAAGTCCTGAAAAGCTGCCCCATAACAAATTGCAAGTTTGACTTGGCAAGTAGAGCCATGTGCTCATGACAAAGCTTGTCCTAAGGCTGGACGAGCAATGATTTTTGGTTTGGTGTATTTCAATGCAGAATGTCTCAGAGTACTGAGTGGATACTACTGTGGCTTTTGAAAACATACTGCCATGGCGAGACACTTGGACGTAAGGGATTTTCTTAGGTTCTTTCCCCTCACATCCACTTTCTCATTGTTTGTATTCTCTGGCAGATGAGCTGAAAATAAAAATCATACTGCTGGAGAGAATATACTGTACATCTGTTTCCAAGTTCAGAAATTATTGAGATCATATTGTTTGTGGATCTACAAAGACATTCCCTTGTTCTAATAAAGAGTAATGTCAGTTCTGTGCTGTTCCTGCTGTACATAGTTATATTATTGCTGTTTATATTTCCCTTATTACTTTTGAAAATCATTGCACTTCATCTTGATCATCAAATTGGTGTGACACACAACACCATGTAGCTACTTAATTACACATGTGAGTGTTCATTTTATCAAAACTACAGCTTTCATGAGCAATTCTCTAAAAAGGAAATGACTCCTGTGTAGTTTTTTCTGAGACACGTAGCTGCATGGTTTTGCAGAGAGACACACCACAGTGTTACAACATTTACATCATAGAATGCTGCAGTCTGCCATGACAGGCAATGAGAAAATAGAAAAATACTGCTATTATGTCATGCTGACATTGTCTACTGTAAAATTTGTAGCAGTCACATTTCCCCAACAAAGCACAAGACTTACCTTCTCAAAACCAGCCTCGTTATGGAGACCAGAATAGAGGAAAACCCTTGGGGGAACTTCCAACCATTACAAAGCTACTGTTGTTTGTTTGCAGCTTTGTCGCCTTCAATGTCACACCTTTGCAATGGCACTGGGGCAGAGGAAAACTCTTCCTCTTTATCAAGGTCAAGAGGAATTACTTCTCCAGTGCAGTGACCCAGTACTCTGAGTCCAGACTGAAGTCAACTGACCTTCATACCAAAAATCACCTCGGATGACACTCCTGGTGGTTTCAGCATGCAGCTAATGACTGAGTACTCCCTTTACTCCAGAAGCTGGCTCTATGGACATGGCAGGACACCGCACTGCCAGTCTGTATTCTAGGCACTGTAAGGAGACAGTAAGTCATTCTGTGCAAGTCTACAGCTTGCAACATTATCTGATCAAACTATAAAGAAACACCTATGTGATTGTCCTGTAACTTCTGTAGACTGAAGTATTGCTTGTCAACTACTCCTGTCTCCTTTGATTTCTGAATTAGATATGCCTATTCTCTTGGACAAGAAATGTTATGCTTCTTAAGCTATGCTTCTGCAAAGAAGACCTAAATGATTTGCTTCTTTGACTCATTAGCTTGTCCTTGCGCTTGAGAAAGGACAGCACTGCTTATGAGTTGAATGCCCACTTCAGCTGAAGAAGAATGGCAAAGAGATTAGCATGGCTTTATGTCCATTCTCTCCACACTTCATATTATATTTCCTTGCAGATTAAGAATTATGTAAAATGCTTAAATCACTGCAGAACATTTTTTGTGTTGTCCTGTGGGTAGTAAGAAATAATACTGCAAGAGGCAGATGGAGACAACAAAGAGCTAGAGTATGGCAAAGATGAGCAGGACAATGACACAGTGATGAGCAAAGCAGCAGGACAAGAGCCTGTACATGAGTTTGGGAAGCAAATTACAGGGAAGTAAAAACTCATGCTGAATATGTCATTTCCTACAGATGAGTGTCTGAGAACCAGATTAAGGACATTTTCCAAAATTATGATAAGCTTATTTTAGTAAATATTGGTATAAATCAATTTTCCCATATCTTTTATCTGCTTTTCCATGCACAATGATAGCATATGAAAGAAATTCCTCATATGAGCTGAGTTCCAATATTCAGCAGGGCAGGTCCTAGGACCTCCATTTCTTCTTGAAGACCAGCCCTCTCCTATGCTGACAAGATGTATTGGGACTCTACCTGCCAAGGACTCATATTTTACATTTAAATCCCTGTAATTTTATGTGTTACCCCAAATGCCTTGTTTTTAATAGCTCTAATGGGGTTTTGTTTATTTTTGTTTGTTTGGGCTTGGAGTTTTTTGTGTTTCTTGTTGTTTTGTTTTGTTTTGGGTTTTTTTGGGTTTTGTTTGTTTTGGTTTGGGTTTTTTTTGTTTTGTTTTGATTTGGGAGTTTTTTTGTTTTGTTTTTTTGAGTAATTACACTAGCTGTGCATTCATTCCCATTTGGATAGAATTTAATTACCTAAATTTTGTACATCAATATACATATGTCACTCTTCCAAAAAAATGCAGCTTCCCCCTCTTAACATTCAGTTAAATCTGGCTTTAGTTACTTCTGGGTTTGAATTTTGATAGCTTTGGTGTCCGTAGTTTTAGGAAATTAGCATAGCAGATGGATTATCTCCCTTTTTCTTAGCCTTTGTGTAGAATCCTTCCCTATTAAATACAGAAAATCGGAATTCAGTACTTGAGTATGACAGCTGATTAGAAACACGCTTTCTGTCTCCTTTTATTCCTCTAAACAAGAAAATCTTCCCAGTTGCTAGAATGGATTTACAGTGATTCATAATGGACTAACCATTCACACAACCCTACCCATTAACAATATTACACCAGGGATTAATTTGTCTTGTGACATTTAGGGCACATGTTGCTCTTACCAAGGGTGCATGCAGGTACACATTAACTCCATAATCATTCTGTTATTAGCTCAAAGTCTTCCTCAAAGTGAAAATCCATCAGTACCCATAATCACTTGTGTAGAAAGTCATCATAAAAATATTCTCTGGGAAGCTGCTGCCTTCAGTATTTTACATAATAGCTGCCCTGGTATTTTATATCATAAAATGTCCTTAGCCATAAAATATTGCCATTTTCAAATGCTTCTGTGCATCAAATCAGAATGTGTGGAGTGTTTCTACAAGACTGCACCCTTAAAGCTTTGATCCTGCAAAAGCTTGACTTTGATGACACTTGAATGTGGCTATTACTCATGTTTCTAAGGTTAAGCATATTCATGTCCTCCGGATCACTCCTTAGCTCCTGAGCATCTTGAATCAGGAACATTGCTTAGAGATAAGCATACCCCCAGGAATAAATTTTCATTGATGTGCTTCCATGCACAGTGTATAAAGAACCAATGATGTATGTATTTCTTTTCATTTAATGAAAGTAAATCCATCCTGTGTCCTCAGCGAGACTAGTTTATCAGCAGTACATCACAGCTAAATGAGTCACAAGTCAGCTAAGGCCAGGACTGCCTCCTCAGGTCTCACCTCTGTGTCCCATGCTGGTTTCTACCCACAGGAAGCACAGCCTTCAACAGCACTTTATGAGGACTGACTTAGAGGAGGACATGATTACAAGTTCAGATCTATGTGTTTCATATATTTCAGGCAAATTCCATCCTATTTTTATAGGTTCATGCTGGGATGGAGCTCAAACAGGGAGGTTTGAATTAAACTACTGTGAAAGCAGGCAACCCAATGAGTACAGGGCTTGAAAGGACCAGGGCTGTAAAAAAATATTAGCCACATATTATTAAATAGTGTTTCAGAAGAGCATACCTTGAGTTCATTCTTGCTAATTCAGCAAAACAGAAGAATAATTGCAGTTTGTTATTCTTCATGTGGGCATTTACCATTTCTGAGCAACAGTAAAACAGGAGAGGATTGGGACTGCAGCACAGGAGCAGCAGAGCAAGAAATACAGAGGTTCAAACAATCACAGCATTTTCATTCACACAAGAATGTGTCTGTCTGCCCAAAACCACCATTGAAACCAGCAGCCAGGATCACAAAAAATAAAGTTGTGCAACTGGGTTCTTTGTTTTGGAGAGGAACAAGCCACACGCCATAACCTCCAGTACAGCACTGCACATACACACACATGCAGACACGGTCCTGCAATGCCAGTTTTATGGACACTGCCAGCTCTGCACCTGCCCTGCAGCAAGAGAGCAGAACCAGGGGCTTCAAAGACAAATTTTGCATGCATTCACACGCACACACACACAGAAATAACAAAGGTATGGTTCAGAAATAACCCTCTGAGCTCTTGGGGCACTGCTAATTCATCCCAAGACTCAGTAGCCTGAGTCACCCCATCAGTGCTGCCGTGGAGGGGGGGGATCCCACACTCTTGGGAAGGCCTCATCCCATTCCAAAATCGCTTCCGCTTCCCTGCCACTGGAAACATCCCTGCTGTTGCCCCCCACACCCATGAGCATCCTCCACTCCATCCTTCACCCCAGACAGGTCCCGCAGCCGCGGCGCTGCTGGTGCCCTCCAATCAGCAGATATCCATGGCAACCGCTCTCAAGCGCCGGGAGGAGACAGCTGAGCTGGATTGAAAAGCTCCCTTCTGCTCCTGCCTCCATCACGTGCGGCGAATGGGCAGGCGAGCGTTTCCCTGCTCCCGAGGTTAGGAAAGGCGTTCCTGCCTCCCTTTGTTTCCTCTCTGCGGCCGCCACCGCCCGCACGGCGCTCCCCGGGCACCCCGGGGCTCACTTGGGGAAAACGCTGTCGGCTGGCACTTCTCTCTCTCACACCCTCCCAAAATTAGCGCTCAGTGAGCGAGCCTCGCAAATTGCTGACAAATACAGAGCCTCTGGCCGTGCCAGGGCTTTTGTTGCACCGCCCTCAGAAACCAGGCAGCCGCGTAATAAATATGTTCTTGTAAAACAATTAAATTGGGGGAATCAAATAACTGTTATCATTATACAGCGCTTGTTGGTGCCACAGATATTTAGGCAAGATACCAGACTGTGCACGGCTTTGCCTCTCCTCCCCAGTGGATCCCAGGATCTGATTTGCATGCCGTGGCCCCATGGCTGGCAGCTGAGCCTTGGGAGGATTTGCAGCAAACCTGTGGGCTGCTCAGCAAGCACACACAGACACAGCCCTTCCCACTGACTTCTGCTGATCCGAGGTATCACAGCCCTGGGCCAAGCCAGGCTGCCAAAAATTTTGAACTGTTTGGGGAGTGTTTCCATTCTCATTTGTAAGCTAATATTTTAAAATCTGACTTTCAGTTTGGCTTTGTGATCCTTGAATGCAACATTTTTTTTTTTTTCACTCTGTTGCACTTCTTGCCAGATCCTTGGAAAGAAGAAAGACAAAGGAATTTGATGGGCAGCACCAGCACAATTCCCAGCCCACCTCTGTTGCAGCAGTTCAGAGGCTGATGCTAAACCTCTGCTGTGTCTGGGTTGTTTCTGTGTTGTATTACCCAAAAAGCAGGCTGAGAGACAGGCATCCTACCTTATTTTTAACATGGAGAGACCACTGCCAAATGTCTCTGGATCAGCATTCACAAGAATCTGCCTTCCCTTTGGCCGATGCTGACTAACCCCTGTTCAGCTCTGCAGCCTTACAAAGATCTTTCAGGATAAGTCACTGAATATACAGTCCATTAAAATGCCTTAGAATATACCTAGGAAACATCTGTGATAAATATAAGTTGTAAGGAAAAAGCTGCAATTTGTAACTATTTTAAATACTAAAAATTTGGGCTTTCCCCCAAACACATAGACAATTAAGAGAATCTGCAACATGAAGAATCTCTTTCTATCCTCTTTTTAAAACACAAATTCAAATGACGGTAGAGGGTGTGTTCCTGTTAGCTGGGATGTCTGAAAGGTTTGGGGTACAGACGTGTTTCAGGTGACTGATTGACCTAACTGGCTAAGATGGCACCAACACGTTCTTCAGCTGCTCTGTGAAAATAGCAGCCTACAGCAACATCAGAAACCTCTGTTTTCCCTAGACAGATGCAGTGGATAGGCCACATATGTAGCATATTAATACATAGAGATGATATATACAGGCTCTTTGTCTCGACATTCTAAAAAGGTTATTAACTGTCTTTCTTACATCTAAGGGGAGAGATTGGCCAGAGCTGTCATATGTTCCTGTCAGATTTTTCATACCAGCACTGCAAATTAGGGCTTTTGGGAGTTAGCAAAAAAATAAAGATAGGTGGTTCAGAGCCAGGTGGAGAGAAATGTTGAATGTTGTATTTGCATAGGGTTTAACACGAACAGGATCAGAGTGAATTCATTCCTGTTGCAGAGGGCTGCCTTGAGACCCATGAAATACCCTATTAACCCCTGATGGCTCCACAGCTGAGGTGGAGATAGATCCTTTATGCAGACAAAATACCCCCTTAAAGAAGAGAATTCTGGCTTGGAGGTCCACGGTGTTTCCAACTTGCCCTAAAACTACATGAGGCAGTGTTGGAAAATACCATCCCACAAAAGCCATAAGACACAGCTATCACTAGAACCTGGAAGGGGAGATAAATATATCATAGCAATTTTCTCCAAGGCAGGAACAGCTATTATTGGCCAGGAACACAAGGGCTATAGAAGTGATGAATTTCTGCAGTAGAAGTCCGGTTACAAGAATCCTCTGCTTTGGTGTGATTTGTTCACTGCATATGTTTACCAAAAAAAAAAAAATAAATACTATCAGGTCTTATTCTTTCCTGTTGGTTATTTCTGATATTGTACAGGCCATATCTTGTCACAAGCCTGGGTATTACAGAGGCTGCCCCTTTGTACAATGCCTTCATGAAAGAGAGGGACCACACCTATTCCAGCCTGTTCCCACACTAGAGTTTGGCATGCAGTGCTGTGGTCAAAAGAAGGAGAAACTGGCTAAAAAATCTGAGCAAATATAATTAACTGCCTGCATTTGAAGTTCCAAGTACAGAGCTACTACAGGAGAGTTTATTTCCAGCCTCACTCAAGCTCCACTTTCTTTGTTTAGATGGTTCAGGGCAGTTGAAGGCAAAACCTCATTATTTCATTACTCCAAAAAGTCCCATGAACACCTCTTTCCCCATACATACAACAGAACACTAATAGTTATAACAGCAGCAATGAAGGACTCATGCAAAAGGCTTCAAGACCCATCCCTTTTAAAAAGAAAAAAATCTAAATATATAAGTGTAAACTGCAAATAAGCATTATGAGAGTTTCCAGGATTTGCATGTTTCTCAAAAATCTACTGTGCATCAGTGGAAGGCTTTGCTCACTAGGAGAGATATAAGGTTTGTTCATGCATCTAGCAAGTTGACTTTAACTATTTTACTCCCATTATTTTGAAGATATTAATGTTTTCTTCAAAAAGAACTTTCTCTACCCAGAACTGGGCAACTTCTGCTTGGTTATTCAGTGAAGTCACCATAATTCTTCTTTATGATGCCAGTCTGTCACCATCTAAATAATTGTCATGTCACAAATTCAACATCATAACTTTACTATGAGATGAAGCAAAAGGAAACAGGCAGTGGGTTAAAAATACTTAGTGAAGCAAGACTTTGAAAGCAGCTTCTAAATGCCTTTGCAAATAGCCACAGAGGCTTGACAGCAAAAGATAAAACCACCTGAAAGGTAAGCAGATTTAGGCAATGACACAAAGCAAAGCGGTCCCCAGTGTGAAAACTCTCCTACACGAGACAAATGAGAGCATTTGGGTCACAGAACAGTCACGTCTGTGTGAAGGGTGGAACATATGGAAATTTTTGCTGTTAATTAGGGTGTGCCTATAGCAAGGCCAGTGCAGTTGGACTTGCTTCAATTCAGAAATGTTCAGCTCAGCATAATGGTCTGGTTGGAATTTAGAAAAGAAAACCAAGGGTTGTGGGTTTTTTCCCCTTTCTAGTTTTTTCTTTTTTTTTTTTTTTTTTGACAAATGACAAAACAGACAAGGAATGGAATGATTCTCAGAGTCTGAGCTGGGAAGGTGATCCCCCAATGGAGACATCCTGTTTTGGGGTCCCAGCTAGGACAGAGATCCCATGCTTTTCTAGTCTGTTTAGGGTCAGTTTCTGCCCCTCAAAAAATGAGGATAGTGACATCTAATAGCCTCTGTAAAGTTCACTGAGTTGGGATGAAGGGGATCTGGACTTTGTTCTTGTCACTTCCATCATTGGTTGAGTGATGTTGGGCCAGTTCCTTTGCTCTACCCTGGGTTTCTCAGCTTAATCAGGGCTAACAATACCAACCTCCTCTATAAAGAGCTTTAGAGTCCAAAAAAATCTGGATGTTATTATGATGATTGGCAATCACATCATGAGAATGGGATTAATTTTTTCAAATTCAGATGTTTAAAATATTTTAACTCCTTCCTAACAACCCCAAGATAATCTACAGTCATTTTAGAAATTAACATTCTCTTTGGTGTTTGTATACAATATTTATCATACTTCATGTAATCATCAAACATAAGTGCAGTCCAGAATATGAACTACATTTAGACTCACCTTTTGAAGGAACTATTGAATACTCAGGAATTGAAATCTTAACCAATGAAGAGAAACACAAAGAAACATGTAATGGATCCAGCTTTTCCAGGCTTATTTTCATTACCAATGATTTAGCAATAAAGAGAAATCTTACTTGGGATTCTTAAATAAATCAAAGCCATCCTGTTAAGGTGATAGCTGTTTCTCCAGTGACATGGGATTTTTTGTCACTTTGCTCTTCTTCGAGATGAACTTCAACAAAAATTCAAATCCAGGACTAATGGTGACGCAGAGTTCTTTGGATATCCAAAGACTGGATAAGGTCTTCGGATAAGGCCTGTGGTGAGCTGCAGCATCGTGTCCTCACTGGGCCTCACACAAGCATGAACCTGTGCTTCAGATGACCATCCTTGTCACAGCACCCATGATGTATCTCATGGGCCTGACACAGCGTGACACTCCAAAGCTCAGGGGAAAACCTTGAGTTTATTTAATACACTCCCTCCATGCTAATAAAGAACTTAGGAACCGATAGAGGATTTTAAATAAGCCTTTAAAATTATACTCTCTCACCTGGGCATGAATAGGTCCAAATTAGCATTTTGAATGAGATAAATTGCTGCAGATCCAAGCAGGTAATCAATCACACTTTATCTAGGCTTTTCCAGGGGTAGAGAGGGTGAATGAAACTGCAGTATTGAAAAGAAAAAGGACACAATATACCAGCCATGCTTCCCACCCACTCCAGAATAAAGACAATGAGATTTTAGAGAGTCCCTACTACAAGGGGATGCCCCTTTTTGTGAGTAAGCTTTGTGGGGGGAAAAAAAAAAAAAAAAAAAAAAGCGCCCACGCCTTTCATTTCTTCTGCACAATCTGAGAAATGGAGCAAGCAAGACCAGCCAGTTGCATTCCAGACACCATTCTTATGGTCTGTTTCCCTTTGACATTTTCTGCTACCCATTTTCTGTTTTAACAGCACGTCCTCCCTAGTTTGTTTGACAGCCTCTGCTGCCCTACACATAGAGCTGGTGATTACATCAGGTTCATTGAGGTTCAAGAGCAACTCAAGTGGGAAAGAGAGCCCTCATTTAGTTCCACAGTAATCTTGTAAAGGCTCCACAAAGGTACCTCTAATTTCCCGAAGGACACATTGACCCACAGACACAGGGGACACCATGATTTTCCATCATTGTTTCAGGGGTTGAGAACTTGGAAGGGGTTTTTTTGGTTGTTTTTGTTGTGTTGTGGTTTTTTGATTTTGGTTGTTTTTTTTTTTTTTTTTTTTTTTTTCTGGAATGATTAAACAATGGAAATCTACATCACATGAGATCTTCCAAATATAGCGTGTACTGATGAGAAGAGATATATTTATCTCTCTTTGTACTTTTCTGAGACCACCATAGATACAAAGAGTAGAGGTTATGATGTCCCAGCTGATGTCCCTTTCTATACTGCAACTGAATACACAGAGTTGAATTTATTGAACACAGGTATCCAGAAAAATATTCCTTCAGTGAACTGGAGGAAGAGACAGCATTGAGGAAAAACACATTTTGATTTTTCTTCAATTAAGAACTTGAAAAAAATTTGAAAATATGCAGCAGCAACAAGATGTTTTCCACTGTATAGGTATTTGCAGTCCACTGTGTCAGAAACTTGTGAAATTATTCGTGGGCTTTTTCTTTGAGATAAGTCAGTGAAGAAAGAAAATATCTCCTATCAGCTACTTTCTCATAGGCTTGAGATAGCCTCTGATGTTGAAAGGCTTACTCATATGGCTAGAAAGATCAAATAGAAGACAAAAGTTGGATGCTTTATTCAGATAACCACCCATTTTTTGGCTTATTTGAAATAAACAGATAACAACTGACAATGTCCCAAATATATATACAACCTTTCAATAATTTCAAAAATTGTTCTTGTCATATGTGGGAAGACTGTCTATTTATGTTCATTGCTACCCTTACAGAGGACTATATTTATTTATTTGTTTCCACGGAAATTTAATGGTGGTCATTCACTCTTGACTGTTTTCACCTCTGTTTTTCCACCCGGTACATGAAGGACAGCACTCTTTCCAGAGCTGCATCTGTTGCAATCAGAGTTGTTATGTTGCAAGCAACCAATTTCATCTTTTCTGCTACTCTCCCTTCAAGGTAGGTCACTTCTGAAGCAGTAGTTAGCATTCTATTTCACTGATAACCGTGTCCAAGAAGAATATAGTTTATTTGAAAACACTACATATACTTGTTCAGTCAAGGAGTACAAAACAGCAGTTTTAGATTCAGCTCAGCTGCACATTGCTTAGGGGCAAAGTCTTTACCTTCTAGAATGGCTAGTACAAAAATTTGTCTTTCCTTGGCCAAATTCCAATGGGATTTCTTTAAAAATCTAGAAACAACCACTTAGTTGACTTAAGCCAGAAGGAAAATTACTTATTAAATAAAATGGAGTTTGACTTAATCGCATTTCAGAGCTGACTTCGATGGTCTGGCAAATCCAGGAGGCAGTGTAAACACCTGCATCCTGAGGCCAGTGTGAGCAGTAGCTGCACCACCCCTTAAACTGTGCTCCTTTAACAGTTTTGCAGCTGGAGTAAAACAAGGTATCATTCATAAAACTTCAGCTGATCTTCTACTTTGAGGCTTAAAGACGGCTTCTGGGGTGAGACTCCCCAACCCAAGTTATTTCAGAGGATGGGTGAAGAAATATAGATGAGTTATCTGAAAATGCAGTTCAGTATCTATCGTTTTCACTGTCTGCATTTTATACGTGTGACAGACACTACAAAAGTAACAATACATTATTCAAACAGCCCATCCTATTGAGAAATAGGCAGCTGTGGTAAAGGGATGCTTGGACAAGCACTCTACATTGGAGGGAATTCAAAGCAAAAGGACCTCCCCCAGACACACAGGAATCACTCTACATAAGCTTTGTTTTTAAGTTAGAAACACCACAGCTGTAACGACAGGGTCTGGATAGCAGGTGTGATCTACACATGACTGCTCTGACCATCTCTTTTCCTTTCACACAGCAGACCAAACAACATCTGAAGGCAGCCTTGCAGTAACTCATGGCAGACATCTCCCCCTCACTCTGCCATTTGGAGCATGTTGCCATTCTCTCTCCACAGGCTGCCCACATGTCTGGTCTCTTTCCCAGGCCCACAGACACTCATCTCTGGGCTATGAAAGCAGCTGCAAACTTGGATATACAGAGCAGGTGGCAAATCCTTGAAACATGCCAGGGCTGAAGGGATTCTGTTGTGAGGGTGGTTTAGACTTTACCTGCATTCACAGACACAGAAATGGTTATACAGCTCACAGGATATAATAAAACCTGCTGTGCTAAATCCAGAGATGCAAAATGCAGAGTTTGGAACCATGGCAGAGATCTCAACAGAGTGACCAGAATAGGAAAATTTGAAAGTGTATATATGATGGAGATTGAAAATGGGTGCAGGTAGCTGCCCATCACATAGCACAGGAGTACACAGTGTATTGGGCAATGGGCACAGAGGCACAGGGGGTTATTCTGCTCTTACCCTGTATTCTAGACAATCCCTACTAGGTGGCTACATCCCAGTTAGCAGGTTTCCCCAAAAGAACTGGAAGAGCCAAGGATCACGTCTGAGCATATCAAGTAAAATCTGCTACTTTTCTGAGAAGAAAAAATCTTATTAAAGACACAACTCCCCATATAAAAGAGCAGAACATCGAAAGCACCACACATCTCCCCACTTGAAAGGCAAAAGTGAGAAGCCCTGCCAGGTTCCCTTGCCTGAGGAAGAAAAAGTCACCTCTGCCCCAAAACAGGAGCCAGTGCTGATAATCTCTAACTAATAGGTCAAAACAGAAAGACATGCTTGCATGTTGGTGGTTTACCAGAATAATTTATGCTGTTCAGCTAGTTCCTGAGCAACCACAACAATATTCACTGCTTACTGAGAGACTAAGTCTGTAAAGGGAGTAATTTTCCCCATGAAATACGCAAGCAGTTGAAGGAGCAGAGATGGGACTGGTCGATTTTTACATATCAGATACATTTTTGCTTTGCTGTAGCGATGAAACTTCAAGGGAGAGTTGAAATGTTGGGTGTGTCTCAGTTTACACATTCATGTGTGTCAAAGGTCCAGCACAGTACCTGCTTGAAATGAGCTGCTTCTCTTCACAAAGGACTGTGTTATCTGTGCCAGGGGATGGAGTCAGTACCGCAGTCACCTTATTTCCCCCTCTTTCACTTTTACTGGCTCATAAATTCTGAGCATATGTGAACACAGACAACAGGCTTCAAAAACAAGGGGGAAAGATGTGTTTTCCCAGGGCTAGGTGGCTCAAAGGATTATACAGCTATAAAGATCTACTCACAAGGGGATTCACATGAGAAGACACACAGGATATAAATGGTGGGAATAAAAAATATCAAGGCAGCTCACAAGGCTAAGAAAAAAACAAAACATTTAAAAATGTAAAAATCCCCAAACCTGATGCATTTCAGGATCCTAACTAGTAACTGCTGAAGCTGTGAGAAGACAAAGATCATTGAGCTGAAATATTGGTAGTAGTTTTTTTCACAAGGGAATGAAAGGTCACAATGACGTCTTCTCTCCAAGATGTAGTTTCCTAATTTTCTCCCCAGTGCCAGGAATGAATTCACTGAGAAAGCTGTGCCCTTGTGGAAGGCATGAAATCTTCTGCTTAATATTTACATCTTTACTGTGTGGTAATATGGAAAACAGGTTCAGAGAGTGAAGAAGCAGGCAGCTTGGGGAATACTCTGGCTTGGTCTGAGGCTCTGCAGAGGCAGACAGCCATCTACTGCCAACAAATGAAATAGAAAGCAGCCCCACAGGCTTCCTGTGAGCTGCATTTACAGAAAACCATGCCTCACAGGAAACAGCTTTGCTTGGCACATCAAGCTATCCATGCTAGCCAGCATCAGGACAAACCTGTCTCAGGAAACGTAATATTTTCTTCTCCCACTGACATGTTCGTGTTGCATCTAGGGGAAAAAAAACAGGAGCAGATGATGGAATGGAAGCCTTTTTCATACAGATATGCTGCAGGTTTTTGGATTCCTTTTGTGGAAAATCCCTTCTCCCCCTCTCTCCACCCACCTCGATATGCAGAGTCAGATTCACAATGAATCCTCACAGACTGAAATGCTCTGAGCTCTGACAAGGAAGGGCAGCGAATGGAGGCCAGCAGTGCAAATTGGAGCGCTGGGAGCACACTGCAGGTAGCTGAGTATCAGATTATCCAGGCATCACAGACTACAGCTTCCACCTGGGAGGCAGAGAAACAAAAGCCTCCCTTTGTGTCCCAGGGTTTTGCAGGAATTAAACACAGCTCCTCTTTGTGGTAGACCCAGACTCTCACAAGGAACAGGGAGCAGCCAGTAAACTCCCAGGCTGTCCTCGGGGAATGGACTATTTTAAGCCTGCTTGCAAACATCTCCCTGCATATGTGCTGTATTTTCACGGAAGAATAATTTAATCTTCATTGCCATCATTAATTTTTGACAGAGAGCACCATATGACATCCTGTTTACAGCCCACTAAATCTCCATTATGAAGCCATGCTTACAGAAAGAAGAACAATCTGAAGAGCTGTGTTAACTTTTATGATTATATTTCAGCCCTGAAATACAGAAACATGATTGAAGTTGCACACACCATACTAAAAAAAAAAAAAAAAATTAAAACAAATTTTAATTTTGTTACTCTGCTTTCAGGATCCAGGGGAAAAGATTCTTGTTTAAATAATAATACAGTACTAATACAACAGATACCGTCAAAAAGATCTGTGTAACATATTGGAATTCATCCTTATGCAATCTTTACCCTGTTGTTTCCAGCTGTGTTGAACAGCACAGGTAAAAGTTCTGCTGTTCTAGAGATTCCTTGACAGCAGGAGAGATTTAACCCTGGTGAGCAGGATTTTGTTAATACTTCTTGTACTTACATTCCTTTCATTTGGAAATCTAAGAGTTTTGGTGAGATCTGTTACTTTTCCCTGGGGCGTAAAACCACTCAGAACTAAAAACCACCATCGGTAGGGAGAACTGAGGGGAGACAAGAGCTCCAGAAGGTCTCTGGCACAGAGGCTTCCATCACAACCACCAAGGTTCTGAGAAGGACTCATAAAACCAGGAAGAGTTCAGCAGCCACATCACAGCATGGCACAACTGCACCAGTTCAACAACAGGGAAATCCCATAGTTTAGGCCTAGATTTACTCAACTAAGCTAGGCACATCCAATTAATTGAACACTTCTTCAAAAGTCAGTGAAACAAGAGAGGTCCCTCCAGGGAGTAATTCTAGCCTTAGACTAAACTACTTGAAAGATAACATAAAGCCAGGATTATCCTCTGGAGTTCTCCTACTCTTCCCTCCCTGCAGAGAGTGCATAGAAATACTCAAATAAGTGCCTAAACAGTGTAGGGTAAATGTGGACAGAACCTGTCCTCTAACCCACCTCATTTGAGATGAGACTTTCTCTTTGCAGCAGTGTGAAGGACAGCCAAAATTTCTAGTCCTCCCTAACTATTTCAGGTGAGACTATTCTCTTCCACTATCTACTTTAATAAGTGTATATTCTATTAAGCATTTTATGAAGCATATATTTAATACAGTACTTCCCTTTCAATCCTGCTCTTAGCAGCAATCATTCTTCACATACACCCAATCTCCTTTGGATTTAAGAAAGTTGAGTCATAGCTTAATACTCTAAAATGGTTTTCCATTAACATTAGCTCCCAGTCATCAGTTTCTAAGAAAAACCTCAGTGGCAGTATCGAAGCGACAACTCATGACTACCACAGGTTGTGTGGGTAACTCCAGTCAACAGGAGTCCCTGGAAAGTATTTATCTGGAAATCAAGGTGATAAAAATTAGACACTACAGCCAACAGCCCTGTGGTTAATTTAATCTTCATAGATTAACAAGAAAAATCTATAAAATTTTATTATTGTGTGTATTGTACAAATTTACAAATGTACAAAGCCTGGGGTTTGGATTCATTAGTCTTTTCAGCTCCAAAAACCTAGCAGCAATTACATGTAACTCTCTTTGTTAGAGGAATGAATAAAATTCTGGGGATTTTTTTTGTTTTGTTTTGTTGATTTTTTGTTTTGGGGTTTTTTATTATTATTGGTTTGTTTTTTGGTTTTGGCATTATTTTTCTATTTGGGTGATAAAGACAAATTAAGAGCAACAGTTTTGACTGTTTCGTATCAAGTTCTCTCGCAGTCAAGGGTTTTACAAAAAGAGCACGAGATGTTTTTATCACCGTCATCAAGTACTCCAAAGCACAAGACTATTAATGGCTGTCAGATATGACCATATTTTTCTTTTTTTTTCCCCTTATTTATTTATTTTTTAATAGTAGTACAGCCTGTTGAACTTCACACTCCAGTGAGGGCATTGCACAGTCTTCATCTGGGAAACACTGATGTCCTGCTTGATACATCTGCCATGACCCACATGTATGTGGGTCATGGCAGATGTATCTCCTCAATTCTCCCTCAATTCTGTTTTTTGCTCTCTCAATTCTGTTTTTTGCTTCCCCCCCCCCCCCCCCCCCCCCCTCCCACCTAAAGAAAAGTTGTTCTCCTCTCTCAAAGCTTAATGTTCCCAGCTGCCTCCTGCCTGTTTCTGTAACAATGACAAGTGCCCTCCGCGCCTATGCTCCTTTTCCTTAGAGCCACGGTCCTGCTTCATAGTACCATCTCAGCCATCATCAGAGCTGGTGAAAGAGCAGAGGTAAGCTGAGGAGTGTTCCTCAAGCCCTAAAGAGCCCACTTTGCCTTGGCTGCCCACATCCTCTGTGGAGCTCTCTCTGCTGCTGCTCCACCACCACCCGCACCATCCCCTTCACTTCAGGTTTCAGGGCTGCAGCAGAATGAGCACGGGGCAGGAGGCAGACAGGGAGGGTGCATCGACATGGTCCTGTTTTCTCTGAAGTTTACATCACATCTCAATAGCCTGGGTCATCTCTTGCCTGATGCCCTGCCCCTCTATCCCTCCCTGCCACAGCTGTGGTGAGCCTTACCCTCTGTGAGCTACCTGGCTTCCTTCTGTCTTTCCCTCCAGCATGCCGAGTGCAGAGAAAATAAAGCTTTTAGTGCAAGCTGTGGTCAGGAAAGAATTGAGTGAAGCAGTTACTTTTACTGACATTTCCATATCCCCATTAGGGAATTATTAGGGGCAAAATTGAATAAGGGGATAGGATTGGTGATCACATCAACCCTGCACTGTGGTTAAAGGGCTGTGGACCCTGCTGAGAAACTGGTGATCTTCTTTTTCCTCCCATCTATATGTAATGCATTTCTATCTAATTGCTCTGACATTTACCTAGTGAGATCAGATGTAGGATTTGGAAGAAAGAATATGTTTCAATGAATGTAACAATTAGATTATGTAAATGAGAAGAGTGCTTAAATACTTAGGTAGCAGACTTTGCAGAAAGCTCAACATCCCAAACCTTTGCAAGCTCAGTTAATCCTACATGGTTTAATAGCCATGACTATGTGCGGCTTTTCATGTGAAGGTAAAGGGAGTAATAAAAGCTTCTGTAAAAGGATGACTAAAAGAAGCTACTCTCAGCGCACAAGTTTTATTGGCCCTGCAAAATCAAAGAAATATGCTACACATCCTTGATTCCTCTGTAATGAAATTATATTTATCATTTACATGCACAGACCAATGTATATTCTGACATTAAAGAAAAAATAAAAGTTCAACAATCAGACAATAAAGATGCTGTTACATTTGGAGGGTTATAAAAAAGCTAATGCTTAGGAGGTTGTGTGCTCTAACTGGCTGTCTTGGCATTTGGACTTTTCTGAAAATGAGAGTTCCTCTTCACCTGCAGGTCAGAGGCCAAGCCAAAGAGATGCAGGGGTTTTGTGCACTGGATCTTTGTTCAGAAGCTCACCTGTTCCCTTTCATTACTTCAGAAGTTTTAAGTTCACTTGCTGAACTTGCTCTTTGGGAAGAGGAGAATGTTTTACCCACTTCAGTGCTACAGTGACTTTGTATTCGTGGCAATACTTCATGTGTGACTTGTTTCCTGTGGGAAGAAGAACCCTGTTTGTGGGGAGCAGTAATTGTGGGTGCCATCAGTGTGCTTTAGGGCTACAGACGATTTTGTTGGTAGGTGCTTTCTCCTCCCTACTGTGAAATCCTTACTGTGAGATCCTTAATGTGAAAGGGCAGTAAACTTTATGTCTTGACATGTTTACTGCTTGGAGAGGGCTGCTGGCAGAGCTCTAGCGAGATATCCCAACCTGATTTGTGACTCCAGGCCTTACAGGGTCAGGCACCTCCAGCAGGCAAAGTGGCATGGGTTTCTCCTCACATGCCTAGTGCAATCCCAGCCCTTGTCTTCTCCTGCAGTGTTTGTTCCCTCCTTCTCTTCTGTTTCTTGTTTTCCTTCCCTGCCTCTGGGCTGTTACACTTTTACCTGTGTTTGCAGTGGTTTGCTGCTGTGCACACGCTACGGATGGTGATAGAGCACACATTTATTTTACAACAGATATGTGGAATCAGGCCCTAAACTCCAGCATACTCTATCTACTTGAGGCAGCAGCAGGAGCAAATCCTTCTCCTTCACCTTTACCTGCAGCCCTAGGCAGCAGCAAATCCTCCTTCACCTTTCACTCCAGCTCCAGGCAAAATTTTATTGCTATTAATTTTTCTATTGCACAGAGGATGGACTACGGTTTATTTCTGTGTTCAGAGGTTTACACTGAGACTCTCTTCAGACTCAGACTCCTCTGAGATGAGGGAAAAGAATAGGAAGAAAATAAAAATAATTATAAATCCTCCAGAAACTACTAGCTCAGATGACATTGCAGTTGAAGAAGAGCAGTTTTGGCATGCATGGAGAGACAGTGACAGCATCACACTTCCCTCTTCTCATTTTCTGCCCTCCCCAGCATGGTGACCAGAGATCCCAGCTTTGGAGTCTGGGAGTAAGAATGGGCTGGAAAGTCCTATCAGGACTGAAGCTCAGACAGGGGAGGGGCACACTCAAAGGAGCAAATCATCTGCCACAGCCTCGATAGCCTGAGGGCTCATGTTTTGTTTAACAGCCTGTTCATTATAATTTCCCTCAAAGCATGTCATAAACGGGGGGGGGGGGGGGGGGGGCAGAGGAGTGGAGGGTCAGTAATTGAGATCTTTTGAGGGTTCAGTCCTGCTCATTATTTGAATCTCTTAAGTATAAGAATAAACAAAGAGGCTGTGGAAGCTGCCCATATTACATTTCCACTGCTGGAATTTTTTCCAAGATGCATTTTTGACCAGAAATCATGCCTTTTGTTTCCTTAACAATTGTGCTAACCATTAGGCTATTATATAGAGGGCCTGAAAAGAGGTGCTGCACCTATATTTTCTTGCTGTTATTTGCAGTGGATGGGAGAGAAGGAAGGAGTAAATATTTCAGGACTCATCATAGACAGAATAAGGTGGACATCACAATTAGATGAATAAGATTTACTCTTTGGAAGCATCTCTACAAAGTCAGTGTTGCCCAAAAACTTTGATGAATGTTAAATCAAATCATCCCACCTCTACAGGCACTTACAGTGCAGTTGTACATCTGCCAAAACTGATCATAATTACCTTGGGCTGATGCTGCTCTTCCCACCTCTTTGATTTAATGGTAAATTTTTGGGACAGTGTGCATCTTTTGCTGTCTTACGAGATTTATGTAGTAGCATCTCTCTAGGCTCTGTTACATCACAAATAAATAGAGTTTCCTAAATGAAGTGTTCTTCTCTTAGCAGTTTTGCACCATTTGAGTGCTTTGGCTCTGTAGGATGCTATGATCATTTCAGGTGGTGCTAGGAAAAATACATACTTTTTGTAAGGGGCAAGTAGGAAAAATGTCAACAAGCCAGAATTCTTCAAAAACTGACATGGTATCATGAGCTTTGGTATAAACAAACTGCTAGAAGAAGTGTTTGTCACACCTTCTTTATGATTTCCTACCTTAATTCCATTTCTTCCTGCCCTCCCACACACAACCACTTTACACATCTCCAGCCCCCTCAGCTAAGTTTCCTCCGGGGCTTTTTAACTGCATCAGGCTGTCTTCCACTGAGAGACAGCTAGAAATAAAAAACCCAACACCTGCATTTACTAGGAGCGTTACCAAGATCCAAACCCTGGGCCTTTTAATGAAACATCCTCCAGCATTGCTTATGCCCAATTTCTGCAGGAGCATGCAAACTAACCCCAAGGGACACCAGACAAGGTTCTCTGCCTTTTCACAAAAGATGGAAAGCAATGTTACTGTCCACTGAACTGATGGAAATACATTTTTTAGGAAAACACAAGAACTTACATGCTATGTTTCTCTAGCAGGCTGAGGTTGGTAAGAACATCACCCACAAGTCAAGGAAATGGTCAGAGAAGTCACCCTTTGTGAAGAACATGAACAGGACTATAGTGGCTACACATCTGGGGGTCAGCTGGCTGACACTTTATATCCTGTCCTCCTGCCAAGGATATAAAGTACTACAAGCAGTTATGCCACTGTGAGCAGCTCAGTGGCTCAGCATTCCTCATTTCACTTCCCATTTAGAGTAGGAAGGATATAGCTTTTACTTGTCTAGGGCAAAACATGATAAAATTATATTCTTTTAAAAAAACTGCTACCTTTCCTCCTTCCACAACATGCAATACCAAAAGTCAGTGCAGAAATACCCATTTCAGCCTATCAAAGCCCTCTGAAGTTTTCAGGATCACTGCAATGGAAGAGGACACAAAGGTCACACATTTGGGTCAGAATGATGGCTTGACAATGCATCCAGCCTCAATAGCTGTGACTGCTCAGCAGGCAAAGGGCTGCAGGGAATCACTGCTCCCAGAACTGTGCAACCCCATCCCTTCGACCAGGACCCCAGGCTATGCAGTATGGAGGCATATTGGTCACTGAATTTTTAAGATACTCTCTCCCTCTCCAAAGCCTTAAGCACTGCTGAAGTTAATTATATCTTAAATAAACATGTGACATCAAAAAATTACTCTGTAGATTCTCCCTCATCTATATTTACTCAGGCATAATAGCAGCTGCCTACACAATTTTTGTCTTGCTAATGCACAGCAATAATCATAGAACCACCCACAGCCCATCTATTTTGGTAGAGTGCAGAAATAGACATTAAACCTATAAATGTCAGAACATGCCTTCGTTTCAGATGTTAGTATTATTTAAATTAGCCCTTGAATGATGTTTCCACAACGTGATAGCTTTTCAAATGATGGTATATTGCACATGAAGTGCACTGGCCCTGCTTTAAGCACCTTCAACCCATTAGGCCCATCTATAATTTGGTGCTTTTAGAAAAGCAAACGCGTCGTAGAAGAGCTGTGGTCTTTTTTGCTTATGCCCAGTGGACCCCAGGGAATTGCTGATGCCATATTTGCATGAGCATGGTTTGAACATGAAGCTCTGGTCAAGAGGTAAATATGACTTGTGCTTGTTGTCCAGACGCATTTGGGAACAGCTGTGTCTGCGCGGTTGGAACATCACATTAACTTAACATGCCCCCACATTTCAGAGTAGCACAGTGCTCACTGTGAAAGCAATGCTGTTGGAGGGAAAATGTGTTAACTGGAAAATGGAAGCAGCAAATCATGTTTTCTCTGTAGGGCTAGGAAAATTAGGAGCAAATCCCCCACATTCCTTTTAACCACTAAATCCAGTAAGATAATTAAAAGAAAACCAGGAAAAAAGAACTGATTAGTTGAGATTTTCTGTTTATGGGGAAGCTTATTGCAAGGAAATCTTGTTTTAAAAAAACAAAACTGGGTTAAGTGTGAAATCAGACAGCAGTTAGACCAGATCAACTTGATGGTGCTTTCAAGAAACGCAAATTCTGCTCAAACAGAACAGTGGAAAAGAAGACACCTGGGATCAGATTGCTGGGAACAATATACACCTGTTTAAGGGTGAGGCGCTTCCATAATTGTCTTACACAAGAGCAAAGATGAAACACTGCAAGACATTAATTTCTGAGAAAGACCTACATGTCATTTAGTAAGTCCTCTCATTATAATAAAGTCTTTGACCACAAACATCACACTTTATTACAAACAGCATGCAAATAGGGCATCATGCTTCATCAGACAGAGGACCAACTTCCTACTCCTCTCTAAAGTAAGGGCCACAGCAGCCACCAAACTGCCACACACACACGAGCTGCATGTACAAAACCAACAGTGACACCTCGTGGGCAATAGTCAAGCACAAATCTAATAACTACGACTTCTTCCACAACATCAGCTTTAGGAGATTGATCATTAAAAAAAAAAAAAAAAAAAAAAAAGTATATGTTCTTTTGTAGCACTTGGGGGGAAAAAAAATTACCCTTTACTGAGTGCTACAGAGGATAATGCAGACAGCCCAGCAGCTCCGCACAGAACTAGCCTTGTATCCTGCAGGAGCAGTACCAAAGGAGTCTGACTGGCACTGGGGGCCTGCCCTCAGCAGCAGTTTGATTTAGAATCAGGTGTGCATTTCAAAGGACATCTCCCCATCCTACTTTCTGCAGTTTGGTTTGCATCCCAGTGCTGTCCCAGCACGTAACACTAAACTGGAAAACAACATTTGGGAGCACAAATTGCAAAGGACAAATGGGCACAGAATGCACAGGCCAGGCTGGCCTCACCTGCAGCAAGGATGCTGAACATGCAGCATGGAGAGATGGCCAGCCTGCCCAGAGCCTCCACAGGCTGCTTCTGGGTGTTTGGCAAGCCAGGCTTTGGTGTTAGTGTGGTGTTACTGTGGCTGGTTCGGGCTCCAGCTAGCCTGGATCTGCACCTCACACTGTCCCCCAGGGTATCTCTAGTCCCCATGTCTGCTGCTGGTATCACACTAGGAGCAGCTGTGGGCTTCCTCAGGGGTAAAGGGACATCTGGATAGGCTACATAGCTGCACAATCACTGACTGAGTGAAATGTCACGAGAGCAAGTGCTGTATTGTCTACCGAGGAGGGGGCAATTCTGGTCATATGTACAAACTGGGGGATGAGAGGCTGCAGAGCAATCATGCAGAAAGTGATCTACAAGTTTGATGGCAAGTTCAATTTGAGCCAGCAGTAGCCATGAAAGCAAAAGGGACAACTATGCTCTGGGCGCATCAGGCACAGAACATTCTCCCCGAGCAAGTTCCAGCAAGAAATAGTATATGGTTCTTGTATCACCTCTCAGCACACGCTCTCATTAAAAATAAAACCTATATAATAAAACCTTCCTACTTTTCTTTATCAGAGTGAAGACTTGAGTAAGCTGCAATTTGAGCACAGAAAGAGTCTGGATAAGCTCCAGAAGTTTTTTTTAATGGTAAGACTACAAACAAAAATTCCCAAAACTCTTGTTAAGGTGGCTGCTGAGCAAAAGCTGTGAAGAGAACAGTTAAGGACTGGAAGACTTCTCAATTCAAAGAAAACTCCAGCAGAACATTTTGCTAAAGGAGCACTGCCAGCTCCTTCCTTTGGTCCACAGTTAAGGTCAATATTAAAGTAAAACCAAACAGACCAAGTGCCAATCTGTGCAGATTCTACTACACTGCAAGCCAGTCAGCAACAACCTGTCAGCTGCTCAAGGCAGACCATAATCTTTGCTTCACTGCCTAGCTTTTTAGTGTTACTGCATAGTTCAACACATTTTCAGACAGAGTGAGCTAACATGTTAAACTTTAGGCATATAAACTCTCTCTTGCACACTGGAGCTAAACATTGGGTATGTCCTTTTTTGCAAAGAGCATTACATTTTTTTTTTCTAGTCACTAGGAAGACTGAGGAAGGAAAAGTATAGAACAAACTAATTCAAGAACTAACACTGACAGTAAAAGATGAAGCACAGAAATACAGAATCAATTACAATTCTTCTAAAGGATGCCATAGCCTGGCATAAATCTTGACATGTTACAGCCTGCACATGCCTGTCAACACCCATCTGTGACTACAAAGACTGACTGGATAATCACTGTTAACACTGCCTGGGGTCATTCCTCAGCCCAGAAAAGGCTATTCACACTAATACCTATGTGGCTTCATGTTTAGATTAAGTGTCCAGATGCAGACCCCCTGGATCACAGTAGTAATGTCAAATTCTTGGATAAACTGCTGAAATTCTTTTGTATGTTACAAATTGTTCAGCTTTCTTGCAGTGATACTGAGCTAAGAAGTGCCGTGTTGAAGATGGCACAATCAAACCACTTAAGATTAACTAGGTTTGTGATTTCAAGTAAGGTTGATTTTCTGTAAAATCTGATGTTTTGGTTTTTTTTAATGAAAGTGAACAAATGCAACTTTCAGGCATCTTAAATAAAAGTTCCTCTTTTAAGGAGAGAAATAAATACTCTACTTTGTAGGAGAAGAAAAAACCCCCAACAAACAGCTTTCTGGCCAGATTTTCCATCCATAAAAGAAGTGAATACCAGAGTTTCCTACATCAGCCCTGCTTACCAGACTGACTTATTTCAGCTCTCTTCCTGCCAAGTGGTACTCTTCACTTACCAGCCAGTTTGCAAGCTAGAAGGACATATGTCTTCCCAGACTTCAAAGTAAGCCCTCTACCAGCAGAAAGCAGCCTAAGTCACCTGTTTCTGAAAACAGCAGATACTTTTCCCTCAAGAGTTAGTTCTCCAGAAGTTGAGAGCAGAAACTAAGAGCTCTGCTGTGCTTAGATCACACAGAACAATATCTTTGTTCTGAAAACTTTTTTTCCCATCAGAAAAACAAGATATAGAAATAGAAAAACAATATTTCTGATCCCGGGAAATGCCCCTTCTCCCAAGCAATTATCTTTGCAGCTCTGCCTCTGGTCCACGGCACCTTAAGACCTCCCTCCTCACAGCTGCACAAAACATTTGTAAAGCTGTCTATACCAAACACACATCCAGTTCAGTCTTCTAGATAATCTTGCCAGTTACTCATCAGAAGGTGGTCTGGAGGATACCTGCTTGAGTGCAGACTTCAAGCTACGTGGCCGAGAGGTGCCCAATTAAAGGCACTCTTGGGTTCAGCACACAAACATTACCAGACGTGTCCTGATGCCACGAGGCACTTACTCCACTGTGGTTTTACTTCTGTAGCTTATTCCCATGTGCTGTTTCACACTCCTTCCCCTTCAAAGCTAGATACACAAACTTCATTAAATTACTGTTCTCAACATGCATATATACTAACTGAACTGCTACAGAAAAAAAAACCTTTTAAAAATTTCATCTTCAGTTAAGAACAATGTAAGATTATTCTCCCCAAGAAGAATATCTATCCTTGTACTCTGTGTACTTTTACAAATCCTGCAGGTTTTCTTCCCCACAATTAGAAACTAAAGCCAGATCCTTTTCATATTTCATGTGAACGAGACTGTTGAGAATGAGATTGGTACTTGAAGTGTAGAAAAATAAAACTAGCCAGAGGCTATGGGAAATGCAGCAATGACATTTATTGGGATTTCTCCAGGCATTACATGAAAAAATTTTAAAGTGAAACAGAAGATAAAGCTCATTCAGTGCATCTTTAAAAAAAAGATGTATCTGAATAATCTTGGTTCTTTGCAACAGACGCTGCTGCGGTTCCTGGGATTAGTTTTTTATGTACACATCAGCTAAAACTCACTCTGAACAAAACTGCAAAGAACTGCTTTTTCACTTGGCATTTCCCCATCTAGTACAATACAACATTCTTGAAATATCTAGACAGATTCCATATAATTTTATACACAGTGCTAAGACCTTTCACCCCAAATGTAAAAAGAGAGACTGTTAAGTAAATCAGTATCTTTAATCAAATAAAACATCATGGAAGTAAAAAAACAACAACAAAAACCCCAGGAGAGCCAAAGCCCCTGAGTTCCACAGCAGTGTGCAGCAAGTAAGCGTTGCTGTTCCTCACTTTTATGGTAACATAAAGCATAATACTTAGAAAGCAGTGATATTCAGTCCTTGCTTTCTAAATTGGACAATCTGATGTGAAAAGACACTGCTGTATTTGGCACTTTGCTTAATTGGTTTTCTTACTAAAAAGAGTAAGTGTTTCCTGAAATACAGTATAAACAGAAAGAGATAACATGAGCCACTGTAAAATGCAATTAAGGGTTCAGACATGCACTCCAAAATACTTGTCTCTTACACATTTGTCTAAGCTTTCTCGAAAATTCCATTCAAAAACATTTTCAAATCTATATGCATCTTTTTATACCTCTATAAACATAATTTCTCCCTTGAAATGATCAGAGTTTATCCCACCTTTTGTCCAGAACACAAAAATTCATGACTTTTGTTTTAAAAAAAGACCACAAAGTAGTATTAAAACAGGAGTAGCCTGGAAAGTGTTATTAAAACTGTGCCTGTACTTCAGGATCCCCTTTGAAATGTATAGCCACTGTATATGTGAAAACTGAAAGGTACATAATATCTGAGACTTGCTTGGTCCTCTCTTGTGCACTCACACTTAACTTCCTGCAACCTACCTCAATTTTCTTCTCAAACAAAATTTAAAACAGCTTTCTGCATCCCAATACAATTAGACAAGTCTTCTTGCAGCATTTCTTTGGTTAAACGAGAGCCCCTGATACACCTAACTCTTACAACAGGCAAGTCTCCAGTGGAAAATTAACATCAGGATAAATCCCATCCCATCATTGTGCTTCCTTTCTCTCCTCATCACCACCAACCCCAGGACAGGTGGAAGCAAACAGGCCAGGAAGGAAGTGGCAGTCACTGCTAGCTGCTGCCTTTGCAGACACCTATTCCCTAGCTCTGGGTTATGGAGGGGAGCTATGATGCGATGCTTGCTTGTTTCCAGTTCAACATGCACGTGGAATTACGCTGCTGACTGGTGCAGCCCAGGCAGCACAGGATGGCACTACAGCTCTTTCTGTGCAAACCACGTCATGATACTTTTTCTGCTTATTGGTCTGTGCTCACAATGTCAGTAGAATTAAAAGAGAGGCACGCATGAGTTCACACAGATTTTCCACAGATGTGAAACACGCTGCTCTTTGGAGGGAAAATGACATTCTCTTTTTCTTTTTCTTCAAGTATTATTCAACATATTCAATATACATATATATAAAGACACACTATCCTCATTTCACTACAAGACAAGCACATCCAAAGTGAATTTGCAGATCACCATTATCTTTGTCTACTCCAATTTCTCCTTTCCTTTAGGTCAACTCTAAATATACATCTACTCATCATAATTACATGTGAGAATCCTTTATTTCCCCCTTATTATTTATTTACATAATCATAAAAAAATTAATAGCCTGAATTTGCATTTTGACACTTGAAGGCCCATCTGTAGCTATGAGTGTCCCAGCACTATTTTTGGGTAATACCATTGCCTATTGCTAAGTAGCTATTGAAAGCAGCATACTCATTTTTTCGTTCCCTTTATGTTTTTGAAGAAATGCTGCCTAGAAAACCCTGGTTTATGGCTTACTCCATATTTTATTATTTGGGTTGTAGTCTACTTCCTTCAGGAGCAGTTCACAGTCAGACAACACTTCTGCTGGCAAATACTTGACTATCTGCTCAAGAGTCTTTTGATATGTTATCTTCTCCTGTTCCAGGGACTGAATTACAGTCTTCATTTTGTTTTCTCGTGTCAAAACAGTCTCCAGGCTGGCTTCCAGACTCTGAATTTTAGCGTGAGCAACCTGTAAACAATAACATTATCATAAATTGATACATTCTGAATAGTTTTCTTTTAATATTATTATATAGCATCATAATATTAAAATTATGATGTTTTTACATAGCTATTTCTAAAAGACATCTGCGTAGGCAGACAGTAGAAGGAATGTATACTGTGTATCATACACAAAATCTCTTCATAGTGACCAGATCAATCTGAAGAATTTCTCAAAGCTTTACAGAGGGAAGGAGACATACAAGTTGCAGCAAGCAAGGAACAGCTGAGAGTAACAAGGAACTGGAGCCGGAGCGAGAAAAAGGAAATCAGCAGCTGAAGTAGCACTGGAAGACACAGCCTCTCTGACAGTGATGGAACAAGGGGAATCCTGTATGATAAAGCAAGTTAGAAGGATGAAGAGGTTGGAGGGAAACTCAACTTTAAGTCTAGAAGCAGACTGTGTTCCCTATTCTCCATTTAAAAACCTACAGCTTCCTCTGACTAGTCAAAGTACCCACAGCAGCAGCAGTTCCCTCTGTGGGTACTGGAAGAATTCTGATTGCTCCTAGGAAAGGGTATAAGCAGAGAAATGAAGAAGTTATGCAAAGAAAAAGGTGAAGAGGTTAAGCACTGAGAAAGATGCATTATTGTAAGGCACTCTGAAAGAGCAGAAAAGCTTTGATAGAGCCTTTCAAATCAGCCACTCAATTATTCTGTGTCTTTGGTGAATTTTCAGAACAGAGGTAAAAGCCACAGCTGCAGTAAATAAATAAAGAAAAATAAGAAAGAAAAATCAGTAATAGTAAAAAGTTCAAGTGATTCCTGTTTTCAGTATCAAAAGAACACAGCACCCTTAGACTATAAACACAAAAATAATGAGGATTTGATCTTCCCTTTTTTCCTTCCATTTTCCCGTTTCAGAAGCTGAAAGTGCTTTCTGAGCTCTTTGCAATGCTTGTTCACATTAACAAATACAACAAGAAATAGCCTGATGATGAAAAAAACAAGACTTTATCTTTCAAGAAAATGCAAGACAATACAACATATTGCAACTGAAACAAGTCTTGGCCAAGCTATGAGACAAAGGGTAAATAGTGAAGGAGGGCTTTTTTAAAGCACAACTTCACCAGGCAAAGTCTGGAGGGCTTTCAGATGTAATCAGGTCTGCTAGGAGAGACCACCTTCCAAAAGTAGACTCTGAGTTTCAGCAGAAGGAAACAAAACAACACTATCTACAAAGGTCTGGACCAAACAAGTCTGCTGCACTATAGATTATTTCTTAACCCTTTCCAACAGGGAAGCAGAGAGATGAAGGGACAGAGAACTCGCTTTTCAGAAAGATAAACAAAATTTGCCAACAGATTTTATGGCATATAAGGGTAGAGAGATTTTGAGAAAAAATAAATCTAAATCAAGGAGAAGTCCAAGGAATGACAAAGGAGTTAAAAGTATGCCTAGCAGAAGTGAATCACTATAATTAAGAGAACTGCTCAACTACACAAGGTCTTGCAGTAAGAAGACTTCTCACATACACTTAAAACAATATTTTTTCCTCTATTGGCTGAATCACAGAAATTACTTCACCATGAGTTTGTAGCCTCAGTCATTTACCTGTAGCTTCTCCAACAAATCCATGTTTTGCCTCTTCAGATGATTATTTGCCCTCTCCAGCTTCTCCAGAGGTTCACCTTCATCACAGGGACTCACATTTTCCTGCAGTTCATCCTGAAGAACGTGGTATTCTACTTCATAGGCATGGAGCTGTTTTGAAATATCCATCTCAAACACCTGCCATGAGAGAAAAGATCATTTTTAATTACAATAGGGAGGACTTGTTCCATGTGAATGTTTGACTAAGAGTCAACTCTTCTTGATTAATGCTTTTCCTGTTCCCTTCAAAAAAGTATTTAAGGGGATGTCTACAGTAAGAGCATTATAACAGAGTTGTAGCCATAACAAATCATAGAATTCAAAATAAATTGGATCATGCCTTTCACAATTACCAAGCACCACCTCTTACTATGAGATGTATCAGCAGAAAAGTCTTATTCAATCCAAGAATTTTACAATATGATAAAGTTTTATTGACTGTTGCTCAGGAATATAAAGAAGTTCAAGACAAAATTTTTAAATCTGGGATTCATCAGATCTCTGCCTTCAGAATTGGATCCCTTGATTCCAAGAGCTCATTTACAGACTTCTGTAAAAACAGCCTTCATGGTTACAGTTTCCATGTGCTCTATCCCTTTATGATGACACACTACTTTCTTATTGGGATACATTAGTGACAAAGCATTGTGAAGACCACAGAACTGAGTTTCTAACAGTGATGGGACATATGACCCTGATCTGTTTACAAACCTAGTCACAGCCTCTCAGTTTTGGAAAATTACCAAAGATTTTAGACTAGGATTGGAAGGATGTCTACAGTTTCATCAATTTTCTGTTCCTCATCCTAGAGATCACAAACATTCCACCAATACAAGACACACACAGATTCCCTGACAAAACAAGTTCTGTATTACTTTCACTGTTCTATTGTATTCAAATGAGATAAAACTTTAAATTATGTAGTGTTCAAGCTTGGTAAGCACTATTTTCCTCTACACAGCTACCTGATCATCTGAGCATTACAGATCTGCATAATGTCTACATTTTTCTTTCATTACCTATTATAAGGGGATGGTCCTGGGAACTGCAAGACTGAGCCAAACAACTGCCCCTGCAGCCAGGCTAGGTAGCAGCACAGGATACAGGCAGTCTACACATGAATGCAGATGTGCAAGGCTGCTCAGCATGAGAGCACACCCCAGACCAGCAGAGCTGAGCTGCCCTGCCCTGCATGTAACCACATTCAGCTCTGCAGGCATCATAACCCATTCTCACTCTATCAGACCTGGCTTTGCACAAAGCCATTTCTACCCTGCCCACACAGCAGGGCTGCTCTGCAGCCCATGCAGAGCACAGAACAGATTTAATGTCTAAGAGTATCACAAGTGTTAAACTACCACTCTATCATTCCCAGAATCAATGAGTTGTGAAAGACACCAGAGCGCCTGACACAGGTTTAGCATGGCAAAGACAGTCAATGCAATGAGGAAATGAAGATTTACCTTGTCTAAGAATAAATTCTTATCTAACAGCACCTGAAAGAGTCAAACCTTAACAAGCCACAGGAATGCACAAGTGTTTACTCCACTCCTGCACATGGTTTTCTAGAGCTCTTCTGATATCTCTGAACTACTACCTGAAAGGGGAGCGCTGCTCGCAATTTCACAATTACGGTACTAGACAGGCTCACTCTCAATTTGCAGCTTCAATGCAGAGGAAATTAAGTTATAAATATGAAGATTCCAGCCACTGACAGTATTTCTCAAGAAGCTTTACCTATCTTCTTCTGAGAAGACTTTTGCATATAGTGTAGGCATGATTCTTTTAAAATAAACTAAATACGGGAGAGAAAAGTAAAGAGAAAAACATCCTTACCTGAGTAATAATTTTTTCCATTTGAGGTTTAGTCATATCTGGAATAGTGGTTTTAAGAAAATCAACAATGTTCTCAAAACTCTCACATCCCATTATAGATGTCTCTTGACTGCTAAGTAGGCTCAGTGCTACTTTAAATATGACTTCTGTTCCTTGAAGAAAAATAATGTCTAAAAGAGAAAATAATTAAAGTATCTTGAAAATGGGAGCTACAGTCACTGGATTAATACATACATTTACTGGGACGTTCTTTGTAATCAATCACAGTGCAGAGGTATTCAGCTCAGAAGTGCAATTTCAACATGAGGATAAAGCATGGATTTTCTTTCATTTTACAGATGTGAGAGAGCATTAAAGAAAATACTGCATGCTTATTATGTCTCTAGCAGTTATCTGCAATAACCATTTCACCACTGTCTGCCAGAGACTGCTAACCAACTGCTAACTGGTTTTAAGTGCTCCTGTGACTGAAAAGCAATTGGGGGGCAGATCATAACACAACTGTTTTCTACAGGCAGAAGCTAGTCCTTAAAAAAAAATATTTAGATTCGACAACCAGTTATATTATTTTCAAATATTATAGTAGTGCTCTTAGTGGCTATAATCTAAGCCCCAAACCCTTACTTTGAGGTATAATTACACGGATAAGAGAGGAAAGGCTGGGCTCTGCAGGTCAGCAGATACAGACTGTACAGAAATGGGAATCTTGAGGACAGTAAATAGAGAGTCTGCCTCAGAATCAGTGGTGGACTTGAAGCTACTGAGATGAAGGCAGCACATGGGCATTTCAAATAAACCTCCTGAGCTGTCGGCTCTGTCACACCACAGGGTGTTTGTTCAGGGCTACACAACTGAAGAAATTCAGTTCCTGATCCTGATACTTAAGAGGTCATCCCTGACCTAATCCAGTATCATACAGCAGCAGAAGGACACTGATGAGGCAGCCATCTCCCTCAAATGCAGCTCCTGAAATTCTCCCTTCTCAAGTCTGTGATGGACATTCAAACAGCATAAATATATAATTTGTGAAGGGTAGACAATAGCCACCTGTTCCTGGTATATGACAATGGCCCATAAGACACTGAAAATTCAGGAATTCAAAGCATTAAGAATTAAAATAACACAGTAACTTTAAAATGGGAACATGCCTTGCTCAGCTTATTTACAGAGAAGTGAAAACTGAACTTCCTTCCCATCTTCCCCATCCATAAAAAATTCATTTAGGAAAGAAAAAAACCAAGAAACAAAAAAGACAGAAGCACAAAATGTTCAAGTGTCCCAGAATTCAGAAATCCCACTGGAAAACAGATATTCACATGACTGGTACACCACTGAGAAAGAGATGCACCAACCATTTGTTGCCCCAGACAGCAGCCAAAAAGTGTTTGCTGTAAATGGAAAAAACCCTCTGCAACTGAGAAAGCACTGAGTAAAAAAAAAAAAAATTAAAAACTTAAAATCAAACCCAACTAACCAAAACCCTCTTCCTGCTCCCAAGCCAACACACCACACAAACTGAGAACTTAACACACTCCGGTATTAAAACATGAGACACAGTCAGGTTGAATTTCCTAAGAAGGAACAAAAGGTGCCATTTGAAAACAGAAAGATGAAAGGGGGAAAAAAGTATCTGACTTATGAGGAAGTACCTTACACATGCATTTAGATTCTTGGTACATATACAAGTACAGTGAGTTTTGCATTCATAAATAATAATTTTAATTTTTTATCAATTTTGTATTCATAAATAAATTTCAATTTTAAAAAAGGTGCATCACTAGAGATTTGACTAAGCTGGAAGTTCTTGTGGATAAAAAAGAACACAAAAATAATTACTTGACATCCTGATACTGTAAACACCACCAGGAATAATCAATACTTAGGCTTCTGTACTAGATGTTACCTGAAGAGGAGTTTTTAACGAAAAAACTATCTAAATGAAATCAGAGGCATATTATGAATTGGAAATTGTTCAATATATACATGAATACCTAAACCAGCTTTTAAGTTCAAATTTGCTTGAATTTTTTTAGAAAGCATTTCAGAATCAGAATTCAGAAATGCATTTTCTTTTTTCAGTTTGCAAGTTCGGCAAGATGAACTTTTCTACTGATATAAACCGAATACATTTGCATAAAATACATTTGTAACAATAAATTTTCTGCTGTTTACACTTCAGAAGTCCCTTAAGTAGTAAGAGAAAATATAATTATTTGCTCAAGTCTTATGTTTCAGTAAACACTTTTCGGATCTTTCTTTTAAGAAGGAGCTGACATCCCATGAAAAGTGCTGCTACGTACCACCCACAACATTCACCCCAAATGTCCCCAACATGGAGAAAACTACCCCTAGAGTGCTTCAAAACACAATGGATATTGTTCTGTTTATTATTTCAGTAGAATAAACTTTCTTACCAAACACTCTGGCAACAAATCCTAATGAAAATTGAGAGGCGAATAGTGTAAGAAACCACGGTGCAGCATAAAGACTGGGACTGATTTCATTCTCTTCAAGATGATTATACAGGTCTCTGTGATAATCATGTAGAAGCCTTGAGAGCTGATACATCTGAATCTACAGTGCATGAGGGGATTGGAGGGGGGAGAAAGTAAAGAAAGAAAAGTTCAGCTTTACTCAGTTTTCCAAATTATTCTTATTTCATTCAAGGGAAATTAACTGCAGTACAGATGGCACAGTAAAATGAAGTTTAATTGCCTCCTGGGGCCTCAAGTGATATTTACTCATGTATGAACAACCTGCCACTAATGAATTAAAACCAACAGGGCAGTCAATAACAAAGAACAGTTTGAACCTGATTACTAATGAAGTATATTTCAGATTCACAGGCTTAAGGTAAGAAGGGAATATATTGCTCCAACTTTGTCAACAAACCAGACCTTTCAGTCTTGCAGCGATGAAAGTAGTTGTACCTCTTCCAAGATGTCAAAACTCTCCATGAGTTATGACTAAATTTACACAATTCAGCCTTCATTCTTTGAATTTTGACCTTATTTTTACTGCATTTAAAACTCCAATGCTACCGTCATCACAACTTTAGACAGTTTCTGTACCCACAGAATACATTTTACACAGAGGTGTACCACATATATATTTCCCAGCACATCTCCCAGTGGAATTTAAGATACTGATGCAAAAAAGTGTTCCTGTACAACCTATAAAAGGTTGCAAGGGAAAATGGTTAAAAGGTGCTCTTCATGGCTAAAAATATCTCTCTATGGTAAGTTATTTCCTTGCAACACTTTTCTCAGAAAACAGCAAATAAGAAGCAGACATATATTAATTAGTTGCCAGGTCCAATTTTATTGTCAACAGTGCTTTATGCTTAAGGTGAATCTGTTCCTCAATAAGAAAATGACTCTTTAGATTCAGCTATTTTCCTGCTTCTAATAGCAGTAATTTGTGCTTGTTCTCAAAAGTTGAGTGCACTTGAAGCTACCTGTTCATCAGCACTGCACACAAGCAGAGGGATCAATTTTGTTTAGGCAAATCAGCTAAATTTGTTCATGATTTGAGTCCTTGCTTTAATTGTGTAAGATACCAATCAATTAAGCCCAAATACAAAACACATGTGTGAAGTCAGCATTGCATCACAGAGCAGTAAAACAATTAGGATAGTTCATTATGTACTAAGGATTACATTACTACTTTTTCCAGACAACAACTAAAATATCTAAAGTCTAATAATTTTCATTATCCTGAAGAATCATCCAACATTTTTCTTCTCTAGGACTGAAGCCAATTCTGCCTATAAGCTTGCTTGTGTTTCACTACTCCAAAAGAATTTGCAGTACTATTATTATTTTCCTATTAGAAAACAACCCAAATATAGTAGGGTCCTCTAAGTCTTCTTGCCTAGTTTGTCCTGAGCAGACAAACCTTTACTTTAACAGAAGAACTGCCTAGAAGCAAACTGTGGGGAAAGACAGGTCATTTAATTTATAAGGCAAACAGTACTAAAAGTGGTAAACTTTCTCAAATTGAAGAGTGTTCTTACTAAGAGGTTCTGCCAATGAAACAGTCACACTCATCTGAACTGAAATGTCAAATCCTGGGCATGTGAAAGCTCTCAAATCATCAGCTGTTGGAAGTCTACAACTGCAGTCTAACACACACTAACTTAGAGAGCATCAACTAGGGGGAAAAAACCCATAAATATGCATTTATCACACTTTGACCCTCACTGGTTTAAAACATATTTATGTGGGGAAATGGAACAAGAGGAGGTAAAACAGCTCTTTATGGCTGTTCACTCTTAATTCATCAACAACAAACTTGTATAGAACTTTTCACTTGTACAGTATACATACACTTGTATAGTATACTTACATCCACAGTCCTCTAGTGTTTTTAGAATAAGTGTTTTTAGACTAAATTTTTTTTCATTACAATCTATTCCATTGTTCTGGACATTTGCCAAATAAGCATCTAAAGTGACTGGCCATGAAAAGTAGGATTAAAATCACCCTTTATTTTAACTTAAAGTGTTTGCTATGCAGGGAGCATAGGAAAAAAAAAGGAGACTTTTCTATCTGCTGCTTTGCTTTCTCTTCCTCCACTGTGGATTATACAACTCATCAGGGGTATATTCCTTTATAATATAAAGGGTTTATAGCATATTGCATTTATTCAAATCAGGGGAAAGTTGCATGTCAAGGTGAAAGATTTCTCAAACTTTAAACCCTGAAATTTATACAGATCTGAAAACTTTTGTCTTCCTCCTAAACAGTCTTAAGTATATACAACTAGGTGTTAAAAGCATGCATCATTGCATAAGATAATTAAACGATTAAAATTCAACTGTTTTCTCTCTCTGTTGAATGTGATGGAATAGAAGACAGTGAGAGAAAGGAGGTGAAATGAGTAGTCAAGGCAGAGCAGACGCAAGTACAAATGCCTGCAGAATACACTGACTGGCCACTGTGTGTCACTATTGACTTGTCTTGGCCTTACAAGAGAGAAATCTACATGCAAGTGCTCATGGACTGAAGAAAAACAAAATCTAATTAATTTTTAAACTCCATCCATACATGACAAAGTATATCAGGTTTTTTTCTGGCATAAGGAAGAGAGAGCAGTGAGGAAGAGAAAAAGAAAGGCAAAATAGCAGAAAGCAGAATTTCTGAAGAGATGACCGGACTGCGTGACAGGAAAAGCTCTGCAAGTTTTAAACTTCTGTTTACAAATTGAGGGACAGTAAAATATACATGTACCTCAAAATCTCCAAAACAGTATAAGAAGCTTCATAAGACCCTGAAGAACCTAAGCAATCCCTATAAGGGCTCAAAAGTAATTTAAAACTCTGGTTTGCTCCAGAAGGGCTGACTTACCTGTAGGGACATCATGTCTGGTCTGTACTGTTTACGGAAGCCAAGGTCATACATGAGGAATTTCAGCATTTCAAAGGCCTGCTCTTCACTCATATGTAGAAGCAGCACTCCAGCTACAAAACTTATACCTTGACAATAACCAACTTCTTTGTCCAGCAAAGAATACGCTTTCAAGAGATTAAACAGTGATAGCTGTCCTGCTCCCAGGTGCGTGGAAAAGTAAGGATGTGTAGGGAATGTCCGTCCTGATGCAAAAAGAGAGGAGTAGTTGATACTCAATTCTTCTGAAGAAAAACCCCAATCCATCTGACAAACAGCATTTCTCCTCCTCCAGACTGCTTCTCTTTGCTTTCATATGCAGTTTGCCTTCAATCAGATCAGTCTGTATCTTACCACTGATTTTGGACTGTACCTTTTGAACCCACTTAATATTCTCATCTGCACAGAACTTGCAGAAGCAGCTGCCTGATTTATCTTTTCAGATAGATGCAGAAGGGCATAAATATGAATGGCATAGCCTAAGGAGTCATCTGCTTACAGGACTCTAAGTGGCATACACAGAATGTATCGTGATGACATAGAAAATGGAGCTCATAGAGCAGCATCTATCTTCAGCAGCAGCTTCTATTATGACTGGTGTGTTTTTCACTCAAAGACCCACAAAACAGAGGGAAAGAACAGACAGACTTACCTAGATCTACGAGGATGGCATGCTGTTGAGCAGTCAGTTGTTTCAGAAGTTCTTTGTAAGAGATGTCAGGAGGCTGCTGCTTGTTTGGCAGCCTGTGCCTGACTCGGTGCTGCACAGCCAAAAATTGCCAAATTTCTCCCCGACGACTTTTTGGCACACCTGCAGGTCAGCCAAAAAACAAGAGGCCTAAGCAGAGGGATGCTTTTAGTGCTACTACAAAAGACTTTGCTTTGTCATAATTTTGGCTGAACCACTCTGGAGCATCCCTTACAAAGTGAACTCCACTCTGCAGCGTGTTCACTCAGTAGCCACAACTCAGTCCCACAAACTAAACATGAACTACAAACTTAGGGGTAATTACACTGAGCAGTATCCTGGGCAACTGAGATACAGACATCCCTTGCTTTGCCACTTCTGAGCTGTTAGCCTCCAGCAGGAAAAGATGCACAACTACACTCAGAATGTAGAATGACCTGTTTAGGAAAGCTGAACTAAATTCACATGTGTAAAATTCAGAAAAGTCCAACTCCTCTTTCCCTTTGCAAAGGACGGCCCATGTCAGTCCATAGATGTGGGGAGATACATCCCTCTTTGATATCTGACTCTGTAAACCAACCTTCGAAAGTCAAAATGTCAACTCTGCTAATACCTTCTAGGTAAACAATTATTTAACAAGAAGACAAGTTAAAAACCATATCCTTGTTCCCAACTCTGAACTGCAATCCAACAGCAGAAAACAGGGTATCAAGGTAAATAATTTGTTGGCAGACTTCTGCAGGTCACTAACAGGAACTGCTTTATATCTACAATAATTTACTTTGGTAGCAATTTAAACTTCCCTTCTGTACCAAAGCCTGATTACACTGAATTATTTTTCAGCATCTGTAACACAGAGATGAGATTCTATGGAAGAGGGCAGAGCAGTGCATCAGGCCCTACAGCTGCATTATACTAACAAGACCTCTGGATACCCTCTTGGCCTACAGCTAGTCCGCAGGAATATCTGCTTCAAGACAAAATTCCCAGCCTTTCACTTCAGGAAATGAAATACAAAGTGACCATATTCCAGACTCTCTGATTTCTCTAGGTTTTGGGCAGAGTCCAGAGTAGACATTATGGTCCTGCCTTCTCAGTAAGCAAGTAAAATCAGAACATCTGAAACTCAGAATTGGATCCACTGAGCAGAAACCAAAAGGTCATAGCATTGGCTGCAGGGGCTCCAAGTTCAATCTTGAATGTTATGACACATGGAAAAAGATGCTACTTTGAGGAGTATGACTATACATGTTTCTGCTTTGCTGACATTGCAAGCTGCAGACACAGCAGAAACTATTTTCTGCTCTGCAGGAGAAGGCAGCACCTTTGCGAAAAGAAGGCCATTTTTTGCTACCAGAAAAAGCATATTGCTGATTTCTGTTGGTATCAGAAGGGAACAAAAACTACAATTTTGAGACTTCAGAGCTAAAAGCCCTCCTACATAAATACCTTCTTTTAAAGTGGAATGAATATCTTCCATGTCACATCGGATTTTGGCTCTGCAGTTTAGTAACTTCTTATCCCAAATATTTATGGCATCTTTCTGACATGTGCCAACTTCATCATAGTCCAGTTTTACTTTTCTTGATTGGAGCTCATCTCTGCTTGCTAGAACACAGAACAAAAGGAAGAGCACATGGAAAACCAGAATATCAGAAAATTACAAGATAACAACAAATACACAAACCCCATTCAAGTTGGATATGTCTATCCAACAATCTGACTGGTGATAAATACATCTAGAATCTTTTTGTTTATAGCTTAGTTGGGGGCAGTTGTCGTAAGATGTTGCATATAAAAATTTAACTTCTCTTACTGGGTCATGAATATTAGCAATTCATGAAGCACATAAAAATATTTCTTAAAGCTTGGGGCAAAAAAACCCCACTCAACAAAACCTCACAGCACCTGCTCTGCAAAAACACCTTTGATCATTTTATTCTTGTTTTTATGGAACATTACAACTGTTTGAGTATGGAAAGTCCCAAACATATGAATGTTTGTATTAGAGATTTAGGCAAGTCTTCTGAACTGAAGTCAGCCACACTGATTCCAGTTCTTACATGCCCCTTAAGTGAGTGAGAAGAGCTCTTGGCACTGCTAGCTGGCATCATCAGGTAGACTAGTGCTAACAGAATGAACCAGCACGAACCATATCCAGAAAGACACATTTGGGCTGAAGAACAGAACTCTTGCTGTTATAAACTTAAAAGCTTTGTTGCATTGGACTACTTGGTACAAAGTATTTATTATGCTACTTCTGAAAAAAAGTTGCATTGTCACCCTGGCATTTCATGGAGAAGCAGCTTTCATTTCCATTACTAAGAAATTATCTCTGGGTATTTTATTCAACATTACCTCTGAGCTGCAATTGAGTTTATCCCAAATTTGCCTAGACCTGTGTACACTACTTCTTGCAGAAGCACCCTTTCTCTTACAAATGTATCCCCTTTTCCACCATCCTCTCTAGTTGAAAGCAAAGTCTCGCTCACATTTTTATACATCCTGCAAAACAAGACCATCTGTTCCTTCGCCTACTCATCTCACTTCAGCTAGAGTCAATATTGGATCAATCCACATGATCATTGCCTAGCCCCCTCCAAAAATGACAAATTATTTCCAAAAGCCCGATGTTACACCTCTGAGATCGTACCCATTCAAGACGACAGGGGTCCCTGCAGCAGCAGGTATTATGCAAGGTGCAGTGCACTGCCATAAAAATGGGAGTGTGGTCTTACCACAGGAATTTGCGGTTCAGCTGGGCCGATTTCAAATGCTGCCCTACTGCTTTATGATTTCACCCAAGAATTCCCACTCTTGTAAGCAGCATGCAACAGATTCAAGACAGCAGTAACACATTTCAGTGTGACCACAAACTCTGTGCAGTTAGCCCTAGAGAAAGCCAGCAAGTTTGCTTGATGATCACACGTGCCCTCCCTACTACCCCATCCTTCATTGTTTTCAACCATCCTTGTTAACATTTTTCCTAATCATTGCTACGTGGTCTGCTACTTTGTGCAGCTCTCGTATTTCTAGGTGACCTACTGTAAAAAGGAGTTTCTAGCTTCTCAGGAAAAAAAGAAATGAAAAAGAAAGCAAGTTTGTGCAATTGACAGAACTTACCTTCTGTAAAATAAAGAACTAATAGCATTCAAGTCTCCTCGACAGCAAAAGGAATAGGAAAAGAGGTTCTATTAATACTTCGTACATTAAAGTCAACAAATGATTAACAGAAATCCACTAGAAACAGTTTCACAGCAATTCCAGTCTTAAACCAGTCTAATATACACAAGGCAATAAATTCACAGCTAGGAACCTGACTTCAAGTAAAGACATTTCTGCATTTCTGTTACTACATTTCCCTTTCCTGAGATGTACACTTAATTGTAGGCTAGGATGTAAAGAACCACCCAAACCTATGCTTGTTTGGAATGTATCAGCTCTGCCCGTGTCCTGTCCATAAAATGGCCCCTGTTATAACAGCCCACAGGAAGGAAACCTAGAGACAGGTCTTAGAACAGTTTACTTTTCACCCTTTGAAAATAAGACGATGAATTCTAGCTAGCAAGGGCACCAGTTTCAGCAGGGGCACTCATGAATCTGAATACAAGAATGGAGACATGCTCCTCAGAGCACAAACCAAGAATGTGGGCTGGCAAATGTGTGCCAGTTTGGCATCTTCACTGCCAACACTCCTGTTTTCACCACAAATGATCAGGTAGGAAGAACTTGATTTCTACATACCTGTAGAAATACAGAATGGAAGCAACTTGTAACTGAGTCTTAAGGAACTGGACTGATTTAACAGTTTTCAGTATCCTCAGCCACACAGGGTAGGAAAATGTTTATCCCTCAGCAGCTCCAAGTATCAGAGGGAACAACATTAAATTAGTCACCACAGCAGATCTCCAGCTTCCTCACCCCACAAAAATAGACTATTTGCTAAAATGGTTTAAGAAATTAAGCTTTTGGCTGAAGTTCTCTTTAGATGTTCCCTATGAATCTAGGAGTTTCCACAGAACTGTGTGTCAACAGGGAGACAAACTGTGGAGAGAAACAGCACCAAGAAATACACTGCGTGTGTAGGAAATGCATTCAAGGATGTATGCTTGTAGGGACACGGAAAGACTTCTGTCCTGATGCTTTTTTCTTTCCTCTCCCTGCCTTCCCAGTAAGCTAGCCTAAAGAAGGAAAAAGATTTAAGTGACCTTAACAAGATCATTATGTTTGAAGTGGTATGGTAGTGTGAAGAATCAGACTACCATATAGGCTATACAGCATAAAGGAGAAAATGAAGGCAGCAGATGAAGATGCAGGCAGAAGCAGTAGAGAGGACACTTGGAATTTTCAACTTGCACCAAAATCTTGTTACTCTATTTTAATGTCTATTATACTGAAGAATTATATATGCTAGGATAAACAATGCATCTCATCTTTTATTTGTGTAAGTCTTGACCAGCCTTAATAAAATGTCCTAGCCAGAAGCTGAGGCAGTTGACAATCAGGATGGTCAACTTTAGATCCCTCACTAATAGCACTCATTTTTCAGTGTACAGTGCTCATGTTCCAAAAACCAGAACTTTCTGACATACCTCAAGAGCCAGTTGCTCAAAAATCATATTTGGATTCAAGCATTAATAAGTTACCACTGTGATGTGGTTAATGAAGAACAAAAAGCCTGGAGAGAAAGGCCATGAGCTGCAAAGGACTGAAACGAGATAGAAAGGGTAAGGTTTACCATACCTAAGTGTTCACACAGCACCTGTTCTCCTCACTCCACTTCACATTAGAACTCCTAAACTCAGACAGATACAACACAGACTTTGTCTAACATGTAGCATCCTTTGTCTAACATGCACCCAAAAAGGAAAATTTATCACTTTCTTCTGTCACTAAGATTACTCATTTAAAGTCAGGTAGACAGAGAACCTGGCAGACTGTGAGACAGCACTAGGAAAACACAGATTTTTTTCTAGTACTGTTAACTAAAAAGTTACAGAACCACATCTCTGTTTGAGGTGCCCAACACCAGAACAATTTTCATCTTCAGGCAGCAGAATCTGCAGTAGCTTTTAGGGGTATTTTCTAAATAGCTAACCTTCCAGCTTCTGGTTTTCTTTTTCCATTCGAAGTAACAGAATTTGTTGATGGATGGCTTTTCTCCACAGACTTTGTAGCTCTTCTGAGTTTTTCCTCTCTCCAGTTTTATCTGGACCATCCTCATTTTGCAATACTAGAACAAGAGGGTCTTCCTCCAGGGGTGGAGCAAGAGGGGATAAAGGTAACAATTCACTTCCATCATGACCATCTGCAAAGAATCAGAAAGCTATTACAGGAAACTCAGATTGTTTGACATATCATGAAAATCTATGTCATAACAGAACAAAAATAGCCGTCTTTCACATTCAGCAGTGACTTGCTGATTCCAAAACCAGAGAAAATGCAGTGCAACAGTAGAGAATTATTTTTTTAAGTGTTTTGTTTACATTAATAAAGCTATATTTAAATTAAATACAGTTAAATAAAGGGTCACCCAGTATTTAAAACCTTTCCCCTGCCAGCTCCTTCCAGTTACCACAAGAAATTTATCCATAAAGCCTCCTTTACAACTGAACTTGTTTACTGCTATGATTTACCACAGGTTCTACATTAAAGCTGCTTTTTCCATCTGCTAACTTGCACTACAGAGAGTGCTACAGCACTTTGTGGTCGCTAAATATAGAGCTTTCCATTTGCCTATGGTTTTGAGTTCTGCCAAATGGGACTTTATGCATAGCATGATTTCAGCTGTTTCAGGAGTTTCTACCTTAAATGGCTTAAAGTTGTAAGAATTATTAACAATCAACAGGTGCTATGTGCACTACGAGGACAAATATAAAACTTACCAAACACTCCTATTATGTACACAGGTCAGAGTAAAAATCTCCGAACTGTTAAAAATATTATCTTTGACAGTAAGAGACCTGTCTTAATTTCCTTTGCTACAGCAGCTATGGCTGCTGTTTGCAGCCATATTCATTTGGCTGCTGTTTGCAGCAATTCATTTGATTTTGATGCCAAAATCCTCTCTTCAAAGCAACAAAAATCTAAATAGTCTAAAGCTAAATGAGCACAACTGATCTCTGGCAAGTTTCTAGCATGAATATTGTACCACACTGACTCCCTTCTCCCTTTCACATTGGCACACGTTGCAGTTCACTACAGTATTAAGTAACAACTGCTTGTTTATTTTCTTTAAAAGCACACACAGACCTGGATGCTGCATCTTGGAAGGAGATTTATTCATAGGTGAAGCTACCTGCAGGAATATTCTCCGCCGCCAGGAGATGCGGCGAGGTGTGAGCGTGGCCCCCGCAGCATTTAGAGATTCACTGCTGCAGAAGGTTGATGTTCTTTTCTTTCCCTCCCCATCACTGAAGGAAAGAAAAAGCAGATGGGGTATTTAAAGTCAGTATTCCTTGTAGGGGAAAAAACCCCTTCATTAACTCTGTCTAATGTATAACCAAACCTGCAGGAGCATTTGTGGGGAAGCTTAAGAAGGCAAAGCGTGCTGTGTGTGAGCTTCACCTTGGGCTGAAGTGCCCAATTGTTTTCCTACAGCACAGTGCTATGAAGTTTGCACTATATACCACCAGGAAGCATTCATAGCATTCATACAGGGCTCAGCTGGAAGCTCAGCATAAAAGCTTAACTTTTTGAGAAGGTAAGAGAGAAACATGGTAATACTTCACCTCTAACTTTGACATCAATGGGTTTTGTTTTGCTATACATCAGTCTTCTGGGAGAGATCTGATGTAACACCCCTAAAAGCAGAGATGGTGCTCCAGTGGAGCACAACACTCCATTTATGGCCATTTTAAATGCCATGCTGAGCTCACAGGTGAATATTTCATTGGAGACAATGTTCTGCCTTCTCATATATTCTCTTTCCTAAGCTTCAAGAAGTGGGTGCTTCACTTGGATAAATGGGGACACACATCCTCATGTTTCACCAGCTGTAGGAGCAGACACCCTTCAAACAGAGGGCAGATGTTCTCCCCAGCTGCCATGTAGAAATATAATTACACACTAATTTTAATATGATCTTATGCTGATGGAAGAAATGAGGAGAGGATACAGGAAAGCTTTACAGGAAGAACACGCCAAATACACCTTTCTACTGACCACTGCCAGAGTAAAATATATTTAGCTTTTATAAGTACTTGATCCAATTTCAGAAATATTTCAGAATTTTGCATTTGTGGTAGCATATTAGCACAGGTATTGTATAGCAATAGGCACGTTGATTATCTGCCACTATTCCTTCCATGTAACATCAACAGCACAAGGCACAATTCCAAGCTTTTAGGAAGGGAGCATCAAACAGAGGGAGCTGTTTCTACAGCTTCACCTTTATCACAGAGAAAACTGCTGTATCAAAACAGTAGCTACACGTAAACCTTCATTCTGTAACAAATTTCAATGCTTAGTGCAAGGATCCTAAAAAGTTAGATGAAAGGAAAGCCCAGCACGTTCACTATTTTTTAGCGGGAAGACAGTTGCAGGCAATGGCAGTTTGCAGCTGGAGTCCATCCCTCCACATCTGGCTTGCACAGGAGAGATCTGCAAGGGAGGACTATGAACTTTCAGCTACACCAGTCTACCAGCTACACTATCTTGATCAGCACTTCGTAACTAAAACTCTGTGCTCAATGAATGTGCTGAATTCACCAAGCTAGGCCTGGCCTTTTTGGTCACCAAAGCTGTCACTATGCTAAGGATCTACAACAGCTCCCTGATATTTGTAAGCCTGAGTAACCAACCAGACTCACTATCATACCAAGGTATCAGACCCTTCTTCTACACCCTGACAGAGAAATAACCATGACTTCAAACTCACCAGCACAAGGCACCAACCCCTGCTCTCCTCTAAGAACAGCTCTACCAGCTGGGAGCCCTGAATGACACATAGTCTGAACTGTCCTCCTCTCCTGATTTAGCTACCATCGTGCCCAGCTCCCTATAGCATCACACTATCGGTAGGTGGTCCCAGCAGATCCCTGTGTTGCACTAACGTAAACAGCAACTGTGACAATCTTTGTCTAACTCTGTGTCTCTGATGATGGGTTACCACTGCTTGTGGTAGCCAAACACAGACTACTTAGACTGCAACACTCATTCTGAACATGTAGGTGCTGTTTTTCAAAGGTATTTCAGCCCAACAGCTCTTGGAAATGGTATACTGAGTTTGGATATGTATAATTCTAACTTATGTTTCTATAAATAACTGTAACAGAGCTACTTCTTACTATTTCAAGTCCTACATATGCATCACATGTTATAACACAAAAACTGAGTCATTCCAGGGCTTACTAAACAGATGCAGCGTAACAAGGGAATGAAAAGCTCTTTTCTACTGCTATGTACAAAAATCTATGTTCAGCTACTGTGCTTCTAGACAGTCCAGGAATAGTGTTCCATTTACAGTAGCAAAATTCACAGAACAGTCAGAATAAGAAGATGGCTATTTTAGGGTATGAAACTAACCTGTTTACAACATTAGAGTCATGGAGTTTACATTGGGATGAACTAATCACATACACTACCTCATGAAGCATGCAAATCCTACTGCTCTGAAGACCTGTATTTCTCTTGTTAAATCCTCTCTTCACAAAAATCCCCTGTCACTTTAAGCAACTAATATCAATCACCTTCTCTTTCAAAGAGCTGTCCAGTAAGTGATTAGAGGAAAACTTTTGCAATGCTTAGAAACACACCTTGTCATATTAATCCAGGAAAACACCAAGATTTAGAAAGGGAGGGAAGAAAGGGAGCAAAGAGAGTTTCCTCATTTCAAGACAGACAACTCCTAGCTTAGTATCAGATCTGAAGGGGTGAAAAAAATACCCTAGAGAGCAAAAGAAGGAAGAAGTCAGAGTAAAATGGTAGTGTCTCCTACCCAAATGAAAAGATTCTGGAGATTGGTGCAAAAAACAGTTTCTCTAAAGAGGGTGGGGGTAAAGAAAAAAAAAAAATTAGCTATCAGCTCCCACAAAATGAAGAGGTTTATTAATATGAGTGGAGAGACCAAGCCAATGCATCTCCAAAACAGGAAAAACAACTCCTTAAATAGAGCTCAGTCATTGCCACCGAAAAGCAGAGCAGAGTTTTCACTACCACCTACACAGACATCTTAGGTGGACATCTTCCCATCTACAAGGGAAACATGATGCAAGGTCACCTAATGGAAGAATCACTGGAAAAAGATAACAATGTAATATTCTGTATTTAAGACACATGCATCACGAGTCAGTTTGGAGAATAATGGTTCTCTGTAGGGCTACTTACCCTACACTTCTGACCTAATATAGAAACCAAAACACATTTATCAGCTTGTATACAATAAAAAGTGAACAGCTGTAAACTCAGAATAATGCCTCAAATATTTCAGTCTCTACTTTCACCCTAACTGCAATTCAGTTTCACCCATTCACTATTCTATCAGGTAATGCATAGCATGAAGATGAGATAGCTACTTCAGGGGAAGAAAATGAAAGGGAAAGAAAGAAGAAATCTCCAAAAATTTGTCAGATACAAATATTCTTATTGCTTGGCTTTAATTACCTAAATCTCTTCCACAGCTGTTCTTTAAAATGCACCCAAAGACTGATATTTAAAAATCAGAATGTTACCCCCCGCCCATTTCTTGTGAACTCTTTACATAATACTTACCTGAATTATTTTGCACTTGATTCCATGAAAGCCAAATGACTTGTGAATAAATACTGTTGTTGCTCATGCCAAGACTTGTATTTTTCCCCATTTTTTTTCATTTCAACTTCTCTTCTTGACTGCTCTAAGTAGCAACTGAATGAATGCAACCTACTTTACAATTTGGAGGCTGAGATGGTACAAAATCCCCCAGATCAAGTATAGAATTCAACTTCCCAGCACTTAAGCTGGCAGAAACCTATACGTAAAACTACTACATGGAACATTCCTCCCACCTGGGAAGAAGAAAAACAAGTTTCTATCAGCTTACAGCCCTCTACTGGTTCTCACTCCTGTCATATATTTTTATTCTGAATAAGTACTTTCTGCAATTTTATTTAAAGAATACTCTCAAGTATTTTACTTCTTTCATGAGACACAAAGCTACTTTAAAAAAAGGAATATGTTCAAATTCAGCTTAGATTATCCTTGCACAGAAACACAATGAACAGAGTAATTGTGGGCTAGTCAAACCTACACTGAAGATTGTTCCATTTTTTAAAATGTTGCTTTTGTGTTTATATTAAAAAGCCTTGCTTACCTTTATGTTGACCAGATTTTTTTTAATCCTTATCTGCAATCCTATTCAATGCTACACAACACACTTGTCAAAAGTCAAGATTATGTGGAGCCCATTTCCATCCCAGCCTTCTCTCCAGAGAAATATACTCACAATGCCATATAAACATTCTGAAGGTACCTATAAATATTATGTCGATGCCAAAATTCACTATACTGCTGATTTCTTAAAGAAAGGAACTGTATGAGGGGCTGTAACTAAATGATCTTTATGGTCCCTTCCAACCCCAACCATTCTGTGATTCAGTAAAAAAACCCTAAAAACAAATGAAAGCAAAGAAACAACCAAAACAAAAAAAACCCAACTAAAAATCCCATGCCATTCTATAGCACACTCTTTGCATCAGCCCATCTGACTGCTACAATTCAAAAATTTTTCTAAAATTAATTCCAACTGAAACTGTCTCTGCTGTTGCACATTGAAGTTAGCCAGAACACCAAGAAAAGCTGCCTGCTGCATCATGTGTAATCTCAAAGCTATGTGATAGAGAAGTGAGACTCTACGGAATTTTTCTGCTGTGCAATAGGACACTCCATGAATGCATAGTAACCAGGATTATTCTGAAAAATGCATTGAAGTTTCAATTAGGGTTCCTAAGAGTCAAACAGTTTATAGTCTGCAGATTGCAAAGCACTGACACACTGTGCTAAATTCCAGCCTATCATACACTCACATGAGAATGCTAAGAACATCTCACACTGATCCTACTGGAAGAGATGGTGGTCCTCTCTGAGAAAAAGAACCAAAGGAAAAAAACCCCAATGAACCAAAGAAGAAGCCCACAAGAAAAGACACACTGTAAAAAATCAGAACTTCCTCTCATTCCCACACCTGATGGTATAACATACATTTGCAAGTTTTGGCTCCTGTCCATATGTTGTTGGACAATATATTTCATTCTCCACTAGGCAGTTGAAGTGATGGATTACCTCAGTGACCCTTATCACATCAGTAGTATTCGCTCAGCACTTCTTTCTGACTATATCTGCTGCATTTCCTTCACAAACCCAGATGCTAAGAGTGCGCTTTTGCTATTGCCATTTCCTCACCATGACAGTTCAGGCCCACTTGCTCCCAGAAAGACTTGTAGCTGGTGAGATCCCATTTTCACCAGTCTCCATACAAATTAAAGATCAAATGGTATCAGAAATGTGTAAACTGTAAAACCTAGGTAGAAACATGGTGGTCTTCTGGGAATTACCCCTTGAAGATCTCCCCACGCCAAGCGTTCAAAACTCCACTATAATGAAACACAGCATATTGAACTGCCTGCATAACCAATTCCAAAAGCAGTATCCCAGAAATTTCAGTTTGGTATTAAAATACAGTTTTCATACAATACTCAATCCTTCATTCCCCAAACCCAGAAAGCTGGTTTTAATGTTGTCCATTGACTGCACAAACTGAGCTGGGCATTGATTCAGCTTGGATCAACTCTGCCATCTAAAGGGAACACAAAAACAAAGCTGGACTGCAACCCAAATTAGAGGCGGGTTTGGGGGGTCTTTTGCCATTTTTCATACCTTTGCTTCTTCCCAAATCCTCTTCAGCTGGAAGTTATTTGTTAATTCTCTCTAAACATCTCACAGTTAGTATCGACCCAGTAAACTTAGTGTTTCCCCTTCCTCATGCACAGGCACCCCACATTAGTACCGTACACTTTTCACATTGCTCTTTTCTTATTTTCACATGCCAGTGATCATGGCAACACATGCTGGTTTGCATTCAGCAGAGAAAGCATTAAATTGGCATCATACTCCTAAAATCCACTGCAATTCATGTAGCAAACCAATGCAGCAGATTTGCAACACTGCAACAGAAATAGGTGACAGCTACTTGATGTCAGCATGGAAGCCTCTAGCTTTAACAGGCTTTTTGATCCAAAAGCCTGTTTGCCCATGTGCATCACGGAAGTCTGTTAGAAATGCAGGAGCACAAGGCAGAGAGGGAGAGATGCCATGTGCTACATTCCACTGGGAATCCTGCTGTTAAGCTAGTGGCACTGGAGAACTAGGCAGGAGACAACGCTCTCACCTCTTGGAGAGGTCACTTTCTGAGTGCTGCAGCAACCTTCCTGAGCCCTGGTAAAAGGTTTTCAGGAAAGAAGGGGCAGAGAGAGAGGAGGGGAGACCAGGTGACGCAGATTCACTCTCACTGAGAGCGCGCCGAACCCCGACCACAGGACTGTGCAGGCAACAAGAGAACACAGCAGATGGGTCAGCACGGATTCGGAGACAACAACAAACGACCAGATTAGAGACACTGGCCAAATACCTCATCTGAGCTTACTTTAACTTTGTTTCCCAGAATATAAAATGTACCACGTGCATTCCCGGGCAGGTTCCCTGGGAATATTGATTCTGCTGTTAGAGCTGATTTCTATTAAAAAACTTTTCAATGACATTGCAGAACAGGGAGACCACTTATTTCTTTAGCTTTATTTATTCCCAAAGCGTATTCAAAAAAAGAAGAATCTCTTAAACATTCAGAAAATAGCCTTAGAAGCCTTCTTCCAATAATAAAACCCACATTGTTTCTTTCCCTTCAGTTTTCTTTTACTGCATTTACATAATCTCTACTTCCTAATGTGTTTGTAAACAACATTTTAGGAAGTAGAGATTATGTAAATGAAGCCCTTCTGGATAAATTTTTGTGAAGTAATTAAATTAAGAAAGGCGGTCCTACTCCACAATTAAACATAACTTAGTAGTAGTGACAAGTATTGGGAGGACATAAAAATTAATTCAGTTTCTTTTGCTTAACATTTATGACTAATCCTCAAAAGGAAAGAATGAAAAATCCCAGCCTAGAACCACGCTGCTACAAACTGTTTTGACTAAAAATCTGCTGATGCCCCTGAATCAGTGAATTCTTACAAGTTATTACAAAGTAATATAGTCAGCAAGTCCTTCACTTCGAACTGTCAGGGTTTCCTGTTTGCATACAACAGGGTCAGTGGGAAAAAAAGTTTATCTCAGTAAAAACACATTATTTATCTCTCTAGAAACACAGTGTAACAAAGACTACTTTCTTACCCTTCACTCCCTTCCATTCTCTTAAAACAGAATAAAATTTGTTGCCCTTCTCTACTAGCTGGTGCAGCATTCATGCTGATGTTTTAATGTAGACATCAAATAGGTGACAAATTACCATTTAAAGCCATTTTTAAAAAGAGCTCACAAACAACAGAACTACAGCCAAGCACTGAAACAGACAATAGGTTGGAGAATGTGATCGTCCAACAGCAAAAAATTCAGCTCATCTGGACCTGAGTTTTGTAAAGGGTTTGGAGTTTGTATAGTCACTTACTGCAGGTAGCCAGCATAGAAGAGAAAAAGAAGGCACAACCAAAGAGGCCCACAATGAACTGTGGGGACATCTGCTGAGTGAAGGAACTCCTGAAGGAACAGTGTTCCATATGTTAATAGCTGGAGAGTCTCCAAAAAGGAAGCAGATAGAAGTTACAGAGGGAAGCTACAGAGGGAAGCTCTGGAGAAAGGCAAATAGGGAAATCACATGCCTCAGAATTCAGTGGATGTGTTTAATCCTTATGTCTTTTTGCAAGATTCCTCACCAGTTTTAATGCTGGACATACTTTCTGTGAGATTTGACTAACACGGCTACAGACATTTGAAGCTGTTAGTGCCTTTTTCATCCTGGCATAAAAGTTTCAGGCTGACATCTCTGCCACTTAAAGCACTGAGAGCCTCTTTTCCAAAAGGGGTGACTAACAAGACTGCCAAAAAGGCTCAGCTCAGAGGTCACAAATAAATAAATAAACAGATTGGTGTGGGCATCCGGCCAAATCATCAATTTGATGGATTGATGCCTCCCTTGAACCACTAATTCAGGGACTATTAAGTTACTGCAAAGTGCCAAACTACTCAGAGGCAGAGAAGACAGGCTGAAAATAAAGGAGTAAATGAACGAACCAACCCCGGAGAAGTGCAGAAACCCACCTGAACTAAGCTCCTTATGCACTTTGTCTGCTGCAGCCTCCCCGAGGAGGGCAGGGGACCGCGGGTGGGTGGCACGGCGTGCCCTGACTCACCTGGCCGCCTCCACACCGTTCTGCCGCAGCAGCGGGGAGCGGGCGCTCTGGGACCTCCCGTTCTGGAAGGTGATCCTGCGTCTGGCACTGCTGGGCGGGTGGCTGAAGGTGTGTGCGCGCCTCCTGAACTGAGGGGAGTCCGAGCCTTCCTCGGGAAAGGTCTGCCAGGCCGAGGACACGGGGGACGCCGGAGGAGTCGCTGGCGGGGAATCGCCCGGAGAAGTGTCCTGAAAGGAAGTGCTGGCGGAGTAAGGCCTGAGGCTCTGTGCCCTATGAGAGCTCTCGCTTAACCCACAGGCAGCCAGCACCGGGGCACCAAAGCCTCTCCCCCTTCTGGGTCATGGCCTATTGTATGCTAATTATCACCCAAACCAGACATCCTCTGAGAGTTCACTCCAAACCAGCAGCGTCCTACTTCCAAAAAGTGAAAGTGGAGGGAGGAATACAACTGTGTACGCAACACAAACAACATACTAATTACTCCAGGCATCCTCTCACAGGGACTGGCATTCTAGCTACCAGACATCTGTCTCTTTCAGGAAAACACAGGAATGGAAAAGGCTAGGGAAACTGCTTTTAGCTAGTTTCCTCGACATATCGCGAGCATACTTCCTGTATCGTCACAGCGACATCCTGGAAGAGAGACTGTTATTACACAGCCAGTTTATGTGTAACTGCAGCAGGAAAACCATAACAGAATCTTCACCTCCTGGGAAAACCAGCAACCAACCCTCATGCGAGGTAAAACTTTAAAAACAGGAAATAAAAAGAAAGTGAACAGAGTTCCGCCCTCTTGCTACCATACAGCATCCCCAACAGCTGGGTTTAGGTCAAAAATTCTTACTTCCCTAAAGCAACTATTACTTACAGAAAGGATTCTTCACCTTCAGAGCACTTCCTTTTGTTGAGACAGAACCTTACTTAATTACTTCAGTAAAACAAGGCAGAAACCAGAAATTCTTTGCTTTTCTAAAAGCAAGGGAAGTGTAGGGAAAAAGGACTGGCAATCAGATTAAAGCTTCGAGCATACATAAACCCCAGCTTTCTTACACCCTCTGCCTCCCAGTGGAAACATCTTTGAGTTTTGTAAGTTGATGTGCTTTGTTCTACTTCCTTCAAATTAAAGCGGGCTGCCGTATTCACGCTGCACCGAGAGCGGTGTGCGAGAGCGCCGGCTGGCGCTGAGCTCCTCACGTACTCTGTCAGAAGCCAGGCTGCTGCAGCGCTCAAAGCTGTCCACGCTTCCCAGGCGGCCTCGCATTCTGTTGGCTCCCTGCGAGAAAAAGGGCAAGAAATTTAATCCGGCCTTCTTCCTCTTTTTCTGAAGGTTAGGCAAAAATGGCAGCACCTGCACAGGTGAATACAGGACAGTTCAGGCCATGTGACATGTCTGCCTTTAGACCAAAGATCACGGGTCAAGCACTGGGCTTTACAAAAAAGTGACATCGTTAGCTGGCCAAACTGCATCTTCTCCCGCTTTGCTCCCAGGAGTTTTAACCCTGCACTCCTTTGTTTGAGGCAAGTGAGTATTTCCTGACACTTCTGAGGCAAAATCACTAAGTCGGCTTAAACAGCTGAGTTCAAAAACCTCCAGACTTCAGTACTGTGCAATGCTCCTGATGGATGCATCTGACACACTACAGACCCATGAGATACAATTTATCCATATCTAAACATTTCAGACAAATTAAGTCCACCCAGGCAAAAGGAGTAAAAGTACTAAAACTGGGGAGAAGTGCTCTCTTGGCAGAAAATCCAGCCAAATAGCACCAGGCAAGACTTTTCATTTATAATGCAGATAAACCTGATGCAAATTTGCTAGAAATGCTAAAGGATCTTTGCTGAATTTTTAACAGTCTTTTAGTTTCACAAGAAAAGGAAACAGATCCACAACACTTTTAATTAGCTTTCACTCCTAATGTTAACTCCCTGGTTAGGTTTGCTGTTGGACACTTCTGACTGCTGAAGCAAGTTGCTTTCAAAACTTTATCAGGAGAAAAATAGCCTAGGTATTAGGAAAACTATAGACAGGGCTCCTCTTGGTATGCTTGCAACTTCAGGGGAAGTTTTGTCAACATCACCAGAATTTATTTAGCCTACTTTTTCCTGGTGGGAGTTATTTTCAAGACTTAGAGTGCCCTTTAAGTGCATTATCCCACTTAAGTGCATTACCAATAAATACTCTGCCTGAAGCATCGCTTCACTGAATCTCCAAAAAAACCAAGAGTAAAGTATAAGTTGGAAGTTTCTCACTACCTTTGAAAATGCACTACTTTTGGCACTGTAAGAAGGACTTTTTGGTTAAGAAACAACAACAGAAGAGGTCAGTGCAGCATGGAGTGGATGAAATCTATTCAAGAGGTCAAAGAAAGGTTATATTTATTTATCTGAGGTACCTCATTAGGAAGCCTGGTTTTGGTTCAAGTCTCACAAAAACAAGATCAGTCCAGCAAAACAAACAAGTGAAGAAGTGACATTCCTCTGGGACTATGTGAAGCCAGGGCACAGAAACCAACATGTTTCCTATGGCAATAAGTGAGTGGCTTAAAATGCCACTTTATGCTATTTACCCGGCTAAGAAGCCAACCACTAAAAGTGTTCCTAGATACTGGTTATCACATCTTTCTAACTTTTCTAAGATTGAGGCTGTCTAAGACTCTCACCAGCTTGCACTGACTTCTAACTTTTATTTAAAAATTCTTATCTACAAAAAGATGCTGAATGCCACTTTAAAAAAATGCCACTTTAAAAATGCCACTGAATGCCACTTTAAAAAGCTAATTTAAGTTCTTTTTTAGTCTCTCTGTTACTAAATGTACTTTTAAATAAAGACTGCAACTTATGCACGACTAGCTCTATTGCATCAATACCATCTGCACCTGGCTTCAGGAGAGGAAAACCCACTACACCAGTAATTATTTAGTGCTTAAATACCTTTAAGAATTAACCACGATCTGTGAGACTTGTTGTAATAGCCTGATGAAGAATAAGAACTACTGAAACAGTCATTGTGTATCACATGTATGCACACAAGACACAGCACACCTGTACAGAGACACTTGTATGTACCTGCTTTAAACAAATAATTAGTGGTTGAGCTGCACTCCAAGTAATTTTTCTTGGTCTTATATTGTGTAACCTTTAGGCGGATCTGCAAGGATGAACCCCTATGTGCATCATGACTCACTGCAACATACTGCTGTTCCTGATCTGTTGTACTGTCAAGGTAAAGATGAGACTACCTTTCCCACAATCACAAATCCACTTCATAAACAGCAAACTTGAAATGGCTCTACTTCAGATTCAGGTGTCCCCTTCTCTTGAATTCAGTCATGGGCTTATATTATCATATGCAGCATTTGATAATATATCATGGGCTTATATTATAATATGCAGCATGTCTCAGTGGCCCTGGTGAGAAGAAACATACTGTACCAAAAATCCTCTAAGATCTATTTATAAGAAATTTGCCTTCAGAGGTTTTTCAATTTAAGCAGTGTATTTCATCCAAATGACTTTTCCTTGACATGACTGGAGTGCCAGCATGGCTGTAAAAGCTTTATTTCAGTGATGACTTTTTTCACAGTAACCACAGGGTTAGTGACCCACCACTAGAGTTAGATCACTTGCCAGTCACATGTCCCTTAGATGTGGAAAAGAAACCAGACACATCAAAGGCACAACTGTAGCTGTCACCATTTGATGACATTCCAAACTGTTGGAATTACCTGAATTTTCTGACTGTCATCACCCTTTTGCTCTCTTTTACATACAGTCACTCCCTCTTTCTCTCTCTCCACATTCAGACCAAGTTCCTAGCTTGTAAAATCTGCTACAAAGAGAGGTCAAATTTGATCAGGAGAGTTTAATGCTAGTTTCAGTCCTAGATCACATTGACACCTACCTGTAAGTTCTAAGGATTCTCTCTGGCTAAGAGTATTCTGTTTCCTTTACAGGGAACAACCATGGCATTCTACATTTGTAGGTTACTTTATGACATGTCCATGTAAACTGCAGGACAAGTGCAATTTAGTGATTTTGAAGTTAGTAGTAGAAGGAACTTAATGTCACTGGTCCAAATTATCCTGTACTCAGCTCATCACATTTCCTCTGTAATGACACACAAGCAAACAGCCTTCTTCAGGCACTTCTCTATATGCCACTTCTCTGACTCACCCTTCTGAGCAGAGGACACTAAGAAAAATTTGCCATTCAGACTTCTTTGCCAAAAGACTACTTAATGTAAGAGAGTCTCAGTGATTACCTGTAATTTCACATCATATCTGGCTAGGAACATTAAAATTAATATCAACTCACTTTTTAAGACTAATTCTTCTTTTTCCCCTTGCAAAAGGAACTTTGTCACTAGTTTCTAAAGATTCTTAGTGCCTAACATAAGCAATTTTAGCTATGAGCTGGAAGGTATTATTTCTCAGAATAGAGAGATTTCTCAAATGCACACACATTTATTCACACTTTGCAAAACCAATAACGTCTCTTTATGGGATCATGCAACCACCCTGACTGAATTCTATTCTGAAGCAACACATGCAACAATACTCAGCTAGCTCAATTGCCACCTACAATGAATGTTCATTATTCAGAAATTTGTCCTTTTTCCCCCTCAATATGTGTGGCCTCACAGTAAACTTTCTAGTACAGTTAAGTCACAGTCAACCCAGCTATAACTCACAGATTTCACAACAGGGATATTAAGCATTTATCATTTGAGGACAAAACAAAGAAAAATCTGATAGGTCTTTACTGTCAAGGACATCTGGGACAGCTGATGATAATGAGTTGTTAAACTTACCCTTGAGAAGATATTTTCCAGAGAGCTAGTGAAGGATTTCTTTGCCTTGTTTTTCAGTATGTCAAGTTTAAACCGGCCACCACTGGTGGTGCCTTCTGGAATTGCACTGTTAGAAATGACCTGTTGAAATGAGCAAGGACAGCATTCAGCTTTGGCAATCCTTTTTATTAATTGTGAAGACTATTTCCAAAGACTAGATCTGAACCAGGTTACACAAGAAACAAAATACCTTGGCCTTATTAAAAAAAAAAAAACAAAACACCACACACTACCCTCCTTCCAAAAAGAAAAACCCCAAACAAAAAAACAAAACAGTGTCCCAAACAAACAAACCCACAGTTAAAGGCACATTCCATCTGAAAGACTATACTGTAAAAGCATATCAATTTAACAGTACTGTTGCCCATTTCCTTTGCAAGATAAGTTCATAGTTTAAACTAAAACCAATGCCCTCTTCATTCCTACTCTTCCTAGATATTATTGCTTGGGTGTGCAGATCAAAGGGGAAAGAAAACAAAGAGTTATCCTCACACTACAAGGAAATACAGACATAAAATTAATCGGTTGTCTTTCTTCCTGTCGTGTCCCCTCAACCTATAAAACTTAGGCAAGCCACTATAAATCAAATCAGATTTTTTTTCCTTTCTTAATTATAATACCCAACCTCAGGTACTCATCAAGAAATCAAGCAGTGGTCCTATAAGTAATTAAAACAGCATATTAATCGCCTGGGAAGGGGAAGAGTAATAATAAAAAATATAAAAGTAATAACAAATAATATTAAATAATAAAACCAAGCTTTACCGATGGTGCTTCACCAATGTGGATGTGCGTTTTCTGCTTAGTCTCACAGAGCTGACGGAGATGTAGGATCACAAGTTCATTTTCTTCCTGATCACTTTCAGGCTTCATTTTCTGTCAGTAACAAGAAAGAAAGGAATTTGTCTTTCAAGTAATGATTTGCTTATTTTTTCTTCCTGTGTAGGTATCCCTTGAAATGAATATACTGATACACCAAACACCAGAGTGCACTGTTATTATGTCGAATTGCAATTCTGTCTGTGTGCCTCCACACTCCTGGGCAAGATAGTGCAAAAATTGAGAAATGTTGCAGGCTGTAGAGAGAAGAGAGACTTATGCCCATACATTTTGTTTTCTAAGCCTGTTGCTATACAGCCCTTTAAGTGGCATAAGGAAACAAAGCCACTCTATTCTTCAGGAATCCAGAGAGGAGCACAGCCTTTGGAAGCCGAAATCATTGAATACTTCATCCACTACAGTACACCAGCTTACACCAGAATGTTGTGCCAAAATAAGTCAAAAAAGACAAATTCTGAAAATGCTGGACATGTTCCTGATACCTGCATGTCCCTCCTGCTCTCACTCCCGCATCACTTTCAAGCAGGGAAACTTGTCTACAGGTAAAAAACTAAGCTCAGAACAAAAAATAAAGGCTACATAAGAACACAGAGTATCTCAGCAAATTTGGCAAACAAAACTTTTCAAACAGCGGTGTATCACACACAAGTTTAAATGGGAGCATGCTATTTCAGTATGATTTTTGGTGGAAAAATAATAAATTCTAGATCAACTGCACAACAAACCAAACAAACCAAAAGCAAAAATATCTAGTCCATTTTATCATGGTCTTTTTCAAATTAGGAAGAACAGTTTCTAAGATACTACCTGAACACGTTCAAAAATGTCTGCTTGCTCGTTGTCAGTTAGCGATGACAGATGCCTCTGAATTACAAGTTTGGCTCTTGGTGGATAGAGTCCTAGGAAAAGAATGGACCATTAAAGATTCTCAAATGATCTCTCAAAACACTTTTTGAGCAAAATGACAGTAGAAGATATAAACCTGCCTTTGAGTTTATACAAGTTAAATGTATGACAGTTGTATATCCAACGTATACACGATACAAAATAAGTGAGGTTTTGCTAAACCTCACAATGGCTTTGTCTCCTTCCTTTAGCAGCAAAAATATAACCAGCAGCAGCTACGTGTCTGGCTCCTGTGTAAAAGGTTGTTCTCCCTACCCCACCAATGGTTTCTGTCCTAATGCCAAGAGATCACTGACAGCTGGAAGCCTGACAACTGTATGGGAGAAGAGGAGGAAAGGAACAGATCAGGAGAGATAATCAATAGATAGAATCCTTGAAAGTTTTCAGATGCTTTTAAATGAAAAATTATGAATTAGGAAAAAAATTAAGAATAAAGGAAAGGATTTCTGGTACTCAACAAAGTGCACATTTTGTCACAGATGTAATTCTAGGAAGTGACAAAAAATGTGATTGAAAACAAGCCCCTTGAACCAGATGAAGATTTTTTTCCATCTGAGGTAGATATCATTCATAGAAAATTACAATGAGAACAAATAAAATATATTTTTCAAAATCATGCAGCTTTAGGTTTGATTTTGCTAAACTTCTAGACTCAAAGTAGATGGATTTAAAAAAAGGGACACTAAAATAAGTTTTTCAGTCAGTAAGTAGAAAGTTTATGAAGCTACTACTACAGTACTCTAGTTGTTGCCCCAAGAGAGATTTTATTTTGATACTGGGTCCTTTTCAAATTACTTAGACTGCCTTATACAGCAGCCTCTATAGTTCATAATTTACAGAAAACTCCCATCTTAGCCTTACCACTTCTGAATACCTTTTGTTAAACATGGAAACTGTAAGTCACATCCTAGAAAAATTTCACCCCACTAAGATTTTACACTTTTCATCCACCAGAGGGAAGCAAGTGGCAGCAGTGACTTTCAATGAATGGAAGAACTGTAAATATGGAGCACCACCATAACCACACCAGAAAATACAAGACTACTTGCTTTTTGTAACATACTTGTGTTTTGTTTTTGCATACAATGCTTTGCAAGGACACATATCAGAGTGACTATAAAAACAGGATCCTAGCTTTTTAAAAAAAATTCTATCTTGTAAGACTTTTTGCATATGTTCTAGCATACTTCACTTCCAGAGACACTACAAAAGTTTGTCTATTCATATTTGAACAGAGGGTCTTATCTTAATTTTCTTGATTAGGTATTAATCTCCTAACTTAATTTATTTTCCTATAATATAACTAGATCTTGAAGTGTGTGAAGGAATAAATACAAAGAAGGAAAAAATAACCACATAGAGGAAAGAAGGAACACAGGAAAGAAAGATCCTTTTTGGTCATAAATGTATTTTTATGAGTCATTTTGAAAGTGTGCAACAAAAAAAAACCCAAAAATCCAAACAAATGGAAGGTCAATGGGTGGGTTTTACTACTCTGCTTAAGAAAGGTACATGATGAAAAAGTATGTATTTATAGCAGAAGCAACACTATATTCTGTTGCAGTATCATTACTGCTAACTCTCCGTCTACATACAGAGAATGCAAAGTGACAGTAAGAATTGCATACTGGGATACTTTTCCCTCTGCTCTTATATTGTCTAAGTTATTCCTCTAGATAAATCAGCAAACCACAATTAGAAGATAAACTCAGCTGCTACCTTCAATTCTTTCACAAAGTTTGTGCAATGAATGCATAGGGCAGGCCTCACACAGTTTGATCTGTGTCTTGGCATTTTGCAGGGCTGCAGCAGTGCTAAAGGCTTGCTTCAGGGTCAGCATTACCTCATCAACCTATATGGGAAGGAGGGAAAAGAGTATATAAACAAAAATACATGCCATATATACAAAATCAGATTTATAAATCACATCTCAGACAGGTGCTTTACAATTAAAGGAAAAGGCAAAACCATACAAACCCATTTGCTGTTTTCTAAAGAGATCAAGGCTGAATTCACAGCTTTCTGCCTTTTTTGTAAATTATCACCATCTTTAAGTTCTGCCAGACAGTGTAATTTTGATGTCTAACTGCAGCTACTCAAGTTTACTGGGAAAGCACCCACTATTTTAAGAAGCTGGAAGTGAGAATTTTTGCCTTGAATATATATGCTGGCTAAATAAAAAGCATTAATTTCTTTAGCTTCAAGTCTCTCCTGTAAAGTGCACATATTCCCTCTTAACCTCTGTCATCCCACCACTAAACCATTTTAGCAGCAGCCCCCACAGACCCATGCCCACTGCCAGACAGGAGCTTCCCACAGGAGCTCACTTTTCTGCTGGATGCCAGACTGCCTACCCGCTCCATCACAATCACCACAATCACCTTGAACAGTGCTGGCCTGCCCTGAAGTGTGCCCTGATCCTCCCTCTGCTGCTCCCCCCAACTCAGCAGTGCTGTGTTCTCACACACTAGCACCAGGAAAGCTCAGCTTGTATCCAACAAGGCTTGAGCTCACAGCATTTCTCCACATTCATTCAAATATGCTCCCAGACCTGCCATACAAAGCACTTGGAGCTCCCCCTCTGTATTTCAGGGGAATACAGTGCTTATTAAAAGCTGTTTGCTCAGTCTCAGCATTAGCAAGGAAAGAGGGAGACAGCAGCCTGAGAAAAAAAATTAGGAACAAAATCAGTATTCTACTTCATAATCAAGTCCTTACACTGCTTGTTGCTTTGTTTTATGTGAAGGAAGAAGAAAGCTGAAATATCTGAGAACAAAACCATGCAATTTACCATTAAAAACATACAGACTTTTTTGAGGGTCTGTCACTTGGGGGAGAAAAACAAAACAAAAAAAAAAAGTAGAAAAGGAACCTGAATAAAGAAATTTGAACTAGTTTGTCTCCCAGTATGTGTAGGTTTGTTTTGTTTGCTTTAAACCTCACAGTTTAAAGCATTACCAATAATTTCTGAGCACTTTCTCTTCTTAGCAATAAAGCAGAACACTGAACAGAGAATATCCATCTTGCAACATGGACTGGTAGGTTTTTTAAGTTGGCTACAGTCCCTCTCCAATGCAAGATCCACAGAACAGTGCTAAGCATATGGATTTATGGCTATCCTAAAATCATAAGAACTGTAACACAAACTGTAAGTAGGCTTACAGCAAATATACACAAGCCTCCCAACACAGGCTGCCTGGCAGTGGAGAACCTGGAAAGGTGTGCCCTGCCACCAGGGTCCATCTGAGTGATTGCACCCCAAAGTAGCTCAGGAACGTTTATTTCATATTGCAGTGTGGGCATGCACACACAAATCAGTACTAGAATGAGCAAAGAAGTTCATAAATACACGGGGGGTTTATACATCACTTAAGCCTTTGAATTATGCATGGTCAGATTTATGAAGAGGTCAGATGTTACATTTTCTGTTATCACAATGATAAAGCTGATCTCATAGCAAGCTCCCATTTTGACAAAAATGCAACTTCAGCTGCCATGGTACATCCAGAGCTGCTAGCTGTTTGAAGTTTTATTGATGCAAATCTGTTCACTCTCATGCTAGTCAATGGATTAACAAATTACATTTTCAGCTAGATAGAAAAGTGATTTTTAAGTTTATCTGAGAGAGAGTTAGCAGCTGTTACCAGCACCATCAAAGAAACATGTTTCAGAACAGGAAACCACTTCTTTTGAAGTGTCACAGTCTTCAAATAAACAGAGTAGTTAAAATCATCTCCTGTATGCATTTCACACTATTAAGCTACCTGTTATCAGTAAAATCAGTGATATCTGGAACTTCAGTTAATTGATACATACTTTATATAATGTTCAATGTACTTTTTTTATAGTTACATATATCCATGAATACTATGGTTTTCTTCTTCTGTGATCAGATGCTGCTATTTTCTTCTCCTGAGGAACAAAACAGACTACAGGGAAAAAGCTAAAGCCAGATGTAGGCTTAAGACACATGCAGGATCAGCCAGTAGTTTAAACCCTGCCCTGAAGGGTACGTTTGGGTTTTATGATCAGCTTTGTTACTGATTCAATACATGTCTTTACATGTTTAATGGGGAACCAAGTCTCTCAACAGTTAGAATTGAAAGAGTTACAATCAAATACAGCGCCCAAATACGCTCACAGTCACACACCCATATGGATTCATCTATTTGTTACTGATACCTGCATCAGCAGAGCAGCAGGATACGGCTGTGCATGAACAGAATGTTCGCATTTCCCATTGCAAATTTGCATATGCACAGCTGACGTCTTGCACCGGAGCAGATGGGAGCACTGGGGCTCAGCTGACACAGCAGAATAACAGACTCCTATTGTTCAGGAAATGCCTTGGAAATGCTCTGATGAAATGGTTAGGATCATTAATAAATACTCACCAGAGACTCACTTGCACACTGGAACACATAGCAAACATACTGGCTTAACCCAGTTTCCACAGATTCTCGGCAAATAAAACCAAAGTGATCAACGTGTTTTATACCCTAAAAGAGTTTAAAAACAGCATCAGTGGACTATTTTATAAACAGGTATAGTTTCACAAAATTTGAATAACTATAAATGCATACCCCTAATGTTCTATTTTACAAGTAGTAGAATTATTTTTAAATTGCTTTTTGTGTTTAAATTATGTAAAGATCTTTATATAATCAAAACCAAAGTTATACAGCAGTAAATCTGGACCAGAATTTATTCCATCAGCAAAATTCAATTTTCAGGGAAGCAAAGCAAACTAAAGACTGATGGGTTTGTTTGGAATTGCCTCCAAAGTGAAAAATTGGTTTTATAAGCCATGCTAAAACACAGGATTGAAGGGTGGCAGCAGACTCTTGCTTTCCTGTGTTAGGACTACACAAAAAAAAAAAAAAAAAAAAAAAAAAAGAAAATGAAAAAAAAGGAATGAGTGGCAATCTACAGAATTCCAACTAAATTTTGAAATAAATTCTTTGAGACTGAGTTACGTACCAGAAGTTTCAAGACCTACTACACATTACTACTGACACTTTTTTCCAAAATGTTAATATAACAGCTTGACAGGGAATGCTGCCTTGCTAAAAACAGCACTGAGAAGATCAAAGACAGCTGCTTCCTAAGAAGCACTATATTCCCAGTCTCAGTTCATGGAACATGACTCACTACTGTTAAAGCTCTTGCCAATGTTTTTATCATCTGAGTATGGTAATGGTGATTTTCTCCAAATGAAAGCTTAATCCCTCAAGTTCAAATACAACAAAAATCAGAACACGGCTGCTTGGATCTATCTCCAAAGAAAACACCTATATCATAAAAGAGAGGAGGAGGCAAAACAACTTGCCTGTCACTACAGAAAACACTCTAGACAACATTGGAAATCCAGTACGTGACAGACTGAACATATTGTCACTACACACTATTGTTTTTAAAAACAAAATTCCAGAAGTCACTTTTGTGCCACTTAAGAGGTGCAGAGGGTTGCTAAAATGACACAAATGGCATTAGCTGAACCATAATCCAACTAATCTTGACTTTATTTTCTCGTGACAGATGAAGTCTTCAAAAGCATAAAATAAAAAAGGCCTGATGTATATACATTTTAATCTATATAACAGTGAAGTGTTGAGCTCTGTTTTGCAAGAAAACATAATTATTAAAGGTGGTTTGGTGAGATGCCAGTTCCGTCCTTACTGACAGTGCCTGAACAAGTCTACTGCTGTCTTGACTTCTCAGTCTCCACAGGAGAACATTTGAGGGGGGAGGCAGATGTGACGCTTGCCCTACTGAAGCACAAATAGGACAGTATGTTCCTAAATCAACAGTACTTCCATCACTTTTTCTTAAGATGGTAGATTTAAGAGGTCATGACAAAAGAGTCAAGTTTTCTGTTGTTCTGGGTTCCCTCAAGGGGAAGGTTTCCAGAAGAAAACTTCTAAAGCTATTTGATATCTGAGTTTAGACTGCACACACAGAGGTTCATCATGAATCATGTGTGCTGCTTGACAATCACAGGGAGTGTGGGTAATTACATGAATGCAGCAGCTCAACCATGCTTAAGCTACAGGGTAAAAAATACCTTTATTAGACCAGACTAAGAGAATCCACAATGCAAACCGGGAATAACATCTCCTTTTCATTGTTTGTAAAGCTTGGAAGGACAAATATTCCTAAGCCACAGTCCTACAATACATAGTAAATCACTGTCCTATAAATCCGTAACAGAGGAGCCCTGGGGCTAGCACCAAGTTCTTAAAGAAAGTACTGATGAGGTTTATGCAACCAATGCTTAGTCTTGAACAAATTAGTATTTTATTTCTATTGAGCTCAGAACCCCCTTCACTTCTCTAAAGTAACTGTTTCACATTAAAAAAAAAAAAAAAACCACAGAAAAAAACAAACAAAATCCTCAAAGTATTGCAACTGCCTCTTTGAGTTATTCACGAATGCAAAGTAAAAGAAGCTTTGCTCCAAATGAAAGCGAAGAGGTGGAGTGAAAAACATCTCCAAAGTCCAACACACAGAATTACCTGACACTGTTTACTATACAAAGTTATTTTCCTGAAGGAAAGCTGGGCCTTGAAGGTTTTCCATGGTCTTATTGGTCACCATACTTTAAAGTCAGCAGATAAAATGTTGTCTCCACTTAGGTCTGTTTTATTTGACTACTATAAACATGTATATACAACCTAGGAGCCCAGGTTGAAGTGTCACTTCAGTACACTCAAAAAACAGGAGAAGACCGAAATCATCTACAAATTCTGCTTTCCATACCTCTACTTTAAGAATCATTTTGATCTGTATCTATTATAAAGCTATTACTACATTGTTTGATTATACTGTCTCATTCTTTATTTGCAGCAGCTTTTTTCCTCTACCAAAAGCAATACAAATTTTAGTTAAAATGTCTAGTCAATTTAAGGACCTGGACCTTTAGTTGGTAGCTCAAGACTCTACTTGAGCTACAAGCATTGCCTAATTCTTAATTTGTCTAAGCATTCGTAGCCCAGTCATGCAAGAGCAGACTGGTTATTAGCATTAAAATGAATGCACTTGGAGGTGAAATACAGGTTTAGAGAATGACAAAAGCATACTTTAAACTAGAATAATCATGTTTAAGTGTTGTGATGGTGTGATGATGTGGCATAACAAATGAAGAGATAATAAAGTAAGACCTCAAACCAAAAAGTGTCACTAGTGCTGAACAAGAGCAAGATGGAAAGGTGAACATCTTGGCTTTGACATTTAACTTTACAAGAAACAATTATTTACTCCTGAACATAGCTAGGCACACCTATCATCATATTCTCCAGAAGAAATGATACATGTGAATTGCTGTTATTCTGAAGGGTTGATTTGATGCTCTCCTCCTTTCATTCTGAAAGGTTTCAGGAACTTGTCTGCTCAGAAACAAACAGTACACTCAGAGCATCCTAAATGGAGACGAAACTGGTTCCAAAAACATACTTAATACTCTCCCAAATCAGAAATAGTTTATACTTTGTTTGCTGATGAGTGATTGAAGTTGCTGCTATTATACAGCTCAGACTGGTTATTTTGCACCCATATTTTCAGGACTTTTCTGGGAAAATAATTCTACTTTTTTTTCTCCTGCCTATAGACCAGCAAGGAAACACAGCTGAAGAGCAATTAAAATCTTTTTCTCCTGATGATCTACATATTGCTTCTTATTAATGCTTACCTGAGAACATGAGGAGATATCTTTAAAATTCTTTTCAAACACAACAGATTTGGTATCTGGGCTGATGAGGTTAACTTCAAACCTTCCAACCTAAGGGGGAGAAAAATAAATCTAATTTATGACTGTCTCGGGGGTATAGCATTTACAGCAACAAAAATGTCAGAATCTTGTCCTTTTTTGCTCACATAGAGTACCTTCTGGCACAACAGCTTACTCAGCAGGAACAAGGGTGCCAGGGTGCTGTAATTCTGCCCATGTTGAGTAAGAATATTTCAGCAAGAACAATACACTCAGCTGAATAACAAAAACTACTTGGAAAAAACACAGCTTTTCTTCCCCTCCTCCACCTTTTTTCTTCAAATTATTCAAATTATTTTATTTATTCTTCAAATTATTTTAGTCCAAAGATCATATGTGTGACAGACAATACTAAAATCATTTCCTAAAACCTTTAGGAAATGATGTGGCTAAATTGAAAGCTGGGGAAAAAAAAGGAATTATTGGTATTTTAATTATACCATAGATTAGCTGAGAAACTAAGATACTTTTTGGTTTGTAGTAATTCCAAATGAGAAAGAGTAGCTTCTGCAGCAAACTACCTTTCAGCTTTCCCAAACTGCTTCTCAAGCCCATGGAATTTATTCTACAGGCCTCAGAGTTTTTCAGCTAAATCCTGTTCATTACTAGTGGTAAGCTGTGGCTTTCTGATGGCAATGCATTCGCACTTCAGATATCATTTCCCCAAGAGAATAAAAACAAGAATGATACTTAAAACAAATGGAAAGACAAAATCCAGGCATTTAGCCCACTGTTATTTTAAGGTCCAAAGATTCTTCCGGTTATTGGTCACCTCCTTTATGCGTCCTTCTGTTTTCTCAAAACAAGTTCCAAAGATGTGAAATGCATTTCAGGCAAGAGAAGAAATAACCATTGGAGTCTGAAGGAAGAAGCCTTCAGTGCAGAGATGTTTGAATACTCATCTGGTAAGGAGGAGTCATTAATGCAAATTATCAAAAAGAGGCTGGCTCAAACACAAGGCTGCGGAAGTTTCATGTGAAGTTTTTTCTTTTTAAGTGCACAAAAAAGAGGTTTTCTTTGCATGGTAGTTTTCACTGAGCCTCTTTTTGAAAGAATATTCATGTTTTTCAGCTAGGTTCTAAATACCACCAACACAGACAATCTAGAACTGCATATAAAATATTTATTTCATTAAAAACTCTGCTCCTTTAAGCGATTACTCCATAAATAATTACTTTTTTCTTAAAATTTGCCTGAGCTCATGAGTTGAGGTGAAAGTTCAGCTACTTGTGTTCCAACCATTTATGAACAGACACAAAAGTATTTATGACAAATCATGAAGCCATACTGGATCCATATTACTTATCTTGCAAAACTTGTCTCAAAATGCACAGGGGAAGAAGACACGGCACAAAACCAACAGGAAACTGCTCGTCCTAAGACACACCTGGAACAACATTGTCCTGTTCTTCTCAGAATCAGAGGGCTGAACGTGGCTGGGAGCACTTGCGTGTCTTCTGCGGGACTGTATTTTCAGGTTTGTGTCGTGAACCCTTCTCTGCATCACTGCAGTGACGCTGCTGCACCGGGAGCGGAACTCCTGCTGCTCGTCAAAGCCAGAGTCCTCCAAAATCCTCTCTGGAAAGAAGCCACGAGTGCTGGCCAGGTTGGTCAAGTTGGTCTGGCTGCCAATTGTAAACATTGCAGCACGCCCTGAGGTGCTGTTGGGGCTGTCCAGCTCCTCAAAAGGGCTGTCCAGAGGAGAAGCTGGCACATTTTCTTCACACAGGGGCAAGTCCAAACTCGACTCATTATTGCGCTGCTCGTTTAACAGTTTCAGGCGCTGGCGCTCGTGAAGGCTGAATTTCTCTATGCAGTCGTCAATTAGTGTGGAGGGAGCTTTCTTGTGGGCCACTGTCACCTTTCCACAGTACAAGACCTCAAATTTTTGAGAGTCGTAGAAGGCATCTTCACTATCCTTAGTTGGTTTGGCATCTTCTTTCAGTGCTGCTTTAGAGACTTGTCTTATGCTGCTGATGACATCAGGAACCTAAGGGGACAGTGCAAAAGGCCTCTTTATTAACCGCAAATGAGACAGCAGAGACAGTGATGCATCAAGCATTTGTTAAGGTAAGTATTTACACAAGCTATTTCCCCAGCAGAGTGCCACAAGCTTCTTGGCAAAGAATATAAAATCAGTAAAGTCTAAATTCTGTATGGACAATTTATGTAGTGGAAGCAGAGCAAATAATTTCTGATTTTTTTCCTGGAATGTCTCCCAGTACATGAGGTTTTAAATTACCAGAAGGTCAATTGGCAAATGTTCACATCCTTTTTTTTTGTTTGTTTTTACTGACACTACCTTCTCTTTCCCATTGTCCTCTGCCCACATTGGCATGTTTTACTGCTGTGCTCTGTAAAAGGCCATCACTGTTCTTTTGTTTTTATTTTGCAGAGACACTTACTCTATTCTTAAGACTGTTCCAGGAACAGTTTTGTGGACAAGAGACCAGCAATCTTCATCAGTTTCAACTGACAGTTTTGGAATAGAGGTAGCAAGAATATGGACATTTTACTGTAATACCAAGTACAACTGCATTAGATCTCACTTACTATCAACTATAAAAACCTTGCCTCATCTATTCTATGACACAGTTTACCTTAAGGTCACACTTCCCTGCTGCCCCAGTCACTGTGCAATTAAGCAGCACACACAAATCTCTCTCCTCTGCACAGACGCCTGCTATACCCTGTAGGGCCAAACTGCACATCTCCAGAAGAAACTCACAATTTCAGTCCTGTATCACAGTCTTTCAAAGACACCTGGTTCTTCCTCCATTTTATCCCAATCACCCTGGGAGGAGTCTGCTTTAAGCACCAACATATTTAATATGAGAGCTCATTTTTCATTTTGACTTCCCAAAAGAAAACAAAGGACTTCCCCAACTCTACTAACTGCAGATCAGAGTGTTAATAGTTGCTCTTTTGACAGTACCTACTCTTCTGAACCATACCTTCTTTCCCACATGTCCCATTTTCTCTAGAAGTATAATGAATGGCATCACACTAAATGCATTGGGGAAGTTACTAGTGACAATGAGATAAAGAGAGAATATCAATCCAATTTTCTTTGCAAGAGAAATCAATTCAACTAATCTAATACAATCAACCAACAGTTTTTGTATTCTATACAGTTTCCCACCATAATATTTGATATTTTTCAAAGAATGTTTCTATCAAAAGAAGGTAACTTTGAAGTCACACCTTAAATAATCCCTGCTTTCTACAGTATCTCTTCCTTTCAGTCACACGATACCAGCTGAAGCTTGCTACTGAGGCAGCAATCTCATCTACCAACACTTTCTGCAAGTCAGAGTGGAAAATTACCTCATCTTAATCCCCATCTCCCATTACACACTCCTCATCCCTTGAGCATTCAACTCAAATCTGCTTCCAGTTCATTTATTGCAAAATGAAGTTCAATTACCCTAAGGTCTGCTGACCCTTTGGCTTCCATCCCTTCAGACGTCACCATCATCTCAGTTTTCAGTGAGGCCAAAAGCCAAGTCTAGATCTGACACAGATACCACAGTGGAACTGTTCTTCCCTCATTTTCACTACCAGGCTGCTTTACCATCACCCAAGGTGCACTTCCTCCCAGCCATGGCAGTTCAGCTGGACATGCAAAACCCTCACCTTGCACTTGCCTGTTTGTATTCCAAGATGCAGCTCTTTTTCCATTGATTGGTCTCTTATTCTCTCTATGGCCTGTGCTTAAAGAAGCTCTAGAATTTAAATTCCTTAGTTCTCTATTTTAACAAAAATCACAAATGAGCTACCTTTTAATTAAAATTTCCCTTTTTAGAATCCAGAAGATCTTACAGGGCAATTCACATACATATCTGTTCAAAGTACAGTGACAAATGATAATTCTATTTAAAATGCATACATTTTACACACCATCAACTAGAGTAACCACTGTCAGCTGTTTAATCAGCAATTTAATTTTTTTAGACGTGTACCATCACTTCCACTCCAATAACTGGGTTTTGCCTCCTGCCCATCATCACTGAGACAAAAAAACTGGATATACCTAAATCTTTCTAAAAATACTCAATAGCCTCCTAACACATCCTTCCCCCTCTCTCCACCAGCAGATGTCTAAATAGGCTGGGGATAAGACACTACCATTCTACCCCAACAGTAATAACCATCCATTCCCTCTCCTGTCAGAGATATGCCTCACAAATGCACAGAGTTTTAAGTAATTACAATTCTACTCAGAACAACCCACCACCCTAAGTATCCTGCAGTTTATCACTTTTATTTCCATCTTTTCCAGCTTGTGTATGCTCTTCAGACACTACATTTCAGCTACAATTATTATTTCAGTATCTCTGCTCCTTAAAAAGCTTTTGCAATACATAAATTGCTACAGTATTTTCACTTATGCATAGAGGGATCCTAACATTAGAGCAGGGGTTTCAGATCATACAGCCCAAACAATCCTTATTCCCTGCTTTGTTTAGGTAAACTTTTTTACAGGCTATGTTATTTTTTTGGGTGCTCCCCCATCAGCATTCACTTTTTCTCTTCTTTTCAACCTATAGACAGACTAAAATAAAATATCAAAGTGAACATTTTAAGACCTGTTTAACCTCTATATATATGAATACTTTTCTTATATACAGATGAAGAGAAAAAAAATGTAATACAATACAGGGATGTCACAAACGATAACTAATATCTGTCAGACAGCCCAGAACCAGTTCCAGATGCTTGTTAGTTGTTTCATGGGTACTCTCACTAGCATGGTATAAAAAACAGCTTCAACTATAACATTCAAGACAGATACTAACATTGCCAGGCTATGAGTCGTGCACATGAATTTTATTGGTCTTTAGTGTACAGGAGTAACTGTGTGCTGCTGCTGCTGTACTCAGTGACTGACAATGTGCCAGCCCGTGCTGTTAGACCTGACCCTCCTCACTCCCAGAGTGACACTTTCTTATCAAGAATCAAGAGCTACTTCTGAGATGTACCTGATGAGAATGCGGTATTTTCATGTAAAGACTGGACTTCGAGCAAAACTCCTAAGTGGGATCAAGTGGAATCTAGACAACATTTTGCATCTGCATTTTCCTGAAATGCAAGATGCAGAAAAAGTTACATAGTTATCAATCACACATCCCAGTGTGGCTTTTTACACATTTCTTTGACATATAGCATTGGGTTTTGACATCTTGCTCCTCTGTCTATCAAGAAACCCCAGTCAACAGTTTCACCATAGAAGTTGGGTAACTTTTTTGGATTTGGATGTCAGCTTATTATCTCTTAATGTCAGAATTGCAGGGCAAAGTTAGACAAGATAATAAGCAGAATTGAGCTTTTAAAATACTGAATTACTTGATAAAAATCCTTAACTACTTTCAGAAATCAGTTTATGAATATTAAGATGACAGACTCCTGATACAGTCAAAACTTACTAATGTGTTTCCAAGTTCTAGCATTTCCCTGCAATAGTCCCATTAAATTAAGCAGCCAGAGGGGAGAAATGGGATTCTTCCTCCTGAAACCCACAGGGCCGTTAACAATCTTCCTGGACATTTACTACCAGCTGTTATAGTAGAGCAAAATTAAAAGGTTAAATGAGTTATTGTATAGGTTTTCAGTATGCACCTGAATATAAAGAAATTAAATCCTTAAAATGCTTAAGCAATTGATCCATTTAACATACTCAGATTTTTTTTTCAAGCCTTTAAGACAGTTACATCAGGAAGAAAGACTGAATGAGACAGGGCTACACAGTGTATTCTCAGGGTGAGAGAAGAACACCTCCAGCCCAAACAAACCCTATGGTGGGAAAATTCAAGAAGACTTAATTCTCTCAGATTTTGCCTCTCCCAAATCCCAGGGGCCTATCATCTTTCTCCAAATATTGTTGGACAGAGAAGAAACTTACTATCTTCTCAGTCCAGAAAGGTAGGAGCTGATGGTGTAGTGCTGGAACACCAGTTCTCAAATGCAGAAACATAATGTAGGGCATTATTGTACGTTTTTTTCATGAAGTTTCCCTATACTGCTGAGTAGCAGCAGACTGTTCCATGAATCAGAACAAGGAAATTACCCTCTACCCCAATACACCTACTCAAATGTGCTGGAACAGCACACAAAGCTTTCTCCAATGCAGCAGAGACCTCATGCTTGAACAGCAACAGGTACACTGAACCTCCTCAAGTATTAATAACCTGAAACCAAACAAAATGGATCTGAGAGCTTCAGGTGAGCTTTCTTCCCCTCCAGGATGTCAAGAGTATCTGCCTGTCAGGAAGAAACACCAGCATGTGTACTTTAAGACCCTTGAAACAGTGCCCACAGTAACTCCTCAATCTCTGAACAGAGCCAAGAGAACTCAAGAGCAGAGATCCTCCCTCAGGCCTGTTCCAAACAACGCTTCCAAATGCAAGAGGCCAATAAGACAAGGATGGACAGTGGGTACCATAAGTACAAAACTAAACCTGTGATACTAGTTTGACTCTTCAGTGTGAACAACACTACAAAACTTGGTTAAGAAAAAAGAAAGCAAAAAATCAAACCCCAATACCAAAACCAACCAAACAAGACTGCAAAGTAAGAGGCAAGTAACAAGTGCTCTATAATGTCACTGAAGAGGCAATATTTTCCTCCAGGGAAATATATTTAATCTAGTAAGAGTAATTACAGAAAAAGGGAAAAAAAAAACCCCTCACACTTGGGAACCCAAATCAAATTTTTTATTCACATCTGACTAGCCTAAGATTGTATGAACCAGTCTTCACCCAAACAGACAATCTTCAATAAGTGGCGATTCAAAAAGGAAAAGTTAGCTGTACTCAAATGAGAACAGATGGCACCGGCCAAGCTCTGCATCACCTACAATTAGATTCCAATCTGAAAAAGCAACATAATAAATAAAGCATGACACTGACACAAAATTCGTTTACCACAGGCAGTAAGAGTTGTGATAGTCAAAACTAATGACAGCACCAGTTTTAGCCAGATAATCCCCAATCTCCTCTATTTGTACCCCGCACATACGATCTTTCTTAGAGACCTTTTGAGCTGCTGCAGCACATCATCTATTTGGCCACACAGTGTAGAATAAGGTGGCAGCACTCAGCTAATTCCTGCTCTGCAATTCAAGGGCTAGATGTAGTTGTCCCTTGTGACTAGTCATAAAGGAGAGCAAACACCTTCCTCATGCATTAGTAGCACACTGCACAAATTAGTAGTATTGCCAAGAAATATTCTACTATACATCAAGACACTTCACTGTGTTCTACACCGAATAGTACCTTCATGTTAGAAAGGAACATCACTTTAACTGATATAAGGAATGCAATGCCTTTCCTCTGACCAAAGCATAGATTAAAACCAAAGGGAGAACCGCAGAAAAATAATTACCAGCAAATTCATCTCATGTCATGTAACTGAGGTTTTGCTAAAATTAATTCCAGCTGCCACAACCCTTAAAACCTCAAAAACAGAACTTCAGTATTTATCACTAATATCTTTAAGCTGCAAAATAGAGAGACTGTCGAGCCTACTAAATCATGCCTGATGCAGCATAACAATAGAACATTTTGTCACAAGTCTAGAAAGGGCAGAGCATCTCCATTGTAACACTACATGGTTTCTTGCACAGCAGTGACAGAAGTGGAAGCATTAAAAACAACCAAAAAACCCCCAACCCTTTGAATTTACAAGAGCCTCCAGTGAAGAAAGGTGGATGTCCCTTTTTGGCTGGAGTGATAACTTTCAAATGCATCCCTCTGCAATTCCTGAGTAGTGCTTTCAATTTTAATCCAAACTTAGAACTTGAATGCTATGGATATTGCAAAGAACAAAATTCACTGTCTGGATTCCATTATTTCCACTGATGAACAGAAATTCACTGTGCAGAGAAGCTGCAGCTCGTCCTAATTTGTGTCTAGCTTCCACATGGACAATTTCAGTCTGGAATTGATTAACAAAGCAAAGCTCCTCTTCATACTGTAAGGCTTATAAACCTAAGTGTGACATGAAGTACTTATCTAACAAACATACCTAACAAATGTGGCTACTTAATGACAGCATTTCTAGCAAGGCAATTACTTTCAAGACAAGGAAAAAGCTCAACCCGTCTCACTCCATCCCCACGCAAAGGGCAGTGGCAGATCCCTTGCACCGCGCAAAGAGACAGGAGCTGAATGAACTTCCCACACACACGACAGGAGCAGTCAGTACCTTCTGGTGTGAGATCCAGCTCAGAAGCAGAGGCATGTCCAAGCAGAGCTGTCACCAAACCTCAGTGTCACGAACACCAAGAGTGAGGAACAGATTCCTGGGATAAGAGAGCGCAGAAAGGATCCCCCTCTCACAAAGGGCTGGCAGTGCTGTCACGGCACTTCCTCAGGCTCGTTCCATGATATCACAGCAGAGCCAGAAATCCATGCGGCAGCCGTTATTCTTCAAAAGTCAAGTATTTCCTGACTTGGGGCTGGAAGCATCCGCACTGCTGGATTTTTGAATAATGCACCCCACTCATCAACAAGCTACGTACACTTCAAAGCAAACAAAAGAGAAACGGGATACTGTTTGGAAATCAACACCCTGCGCTTTGCTAATTACTGGGAGTTTGACATCTATCAATAAGAAAGCAATGCAATGTGAGAAAAAAATAGGAGCAATTGGAATGAGTCTCCTTTTAGTTAGTGTTAACTTGCATATCCACAAGATAGGAGAACCCAGTCACAGCAGTGAAACATGAACAGAGACAAAACAAGCTACATATCATATCCTGCTATGTACCAGACATTTGACAAGGACGCAAAGTTCTTATCTTAAAAAAAAAAAACACAACCAAATGCCAGCCAAAGTGCAGATATCCGTAACTATTCTCAACTGGAAAGAAGGGTGGGAGAGGGAAAAAATTGTTTTCCTTCAACTGCTATAAATGTTTTTACTGCCATCCAGTTAGTCCAGAGCTAATCATTCGGACCTGTTATACTTCTAAAACTGCTGCATTCTGCTGCTTTCCACTCTGGTGACAGAGCTCCACTTGCCAGTTTTCATCATTAAAAATGCATCTTTCCAATAAAAAGATAAAAGACCAGCTCAGTGTCATTTAACTTATGCAGTCACACAAGCAATTTGCTGACTTTGTGTATGCTAGAGGTATTTAGAATCTAGAACAGAAGAATCTGCCTCCATCAGCTGACTTACTGCTAAAGGAATACTGATATCTTTGTTGTTACAGAAATAAGGAGGATTTTCAGCCAAGAGAAATGCTATCCCAAAGAGAAAGGAGTAACAGCCAAATTACTAAGCATTTCTATAACTCATCTGCACTTACTGTACAGTCTAAAAATAACAGTTTAGAAAACTCCAAGTCAGGTTCTCAGCAGGCAGTAATAAGCATCTGCCATCAACTCAAATTCATTCTGCTGCATGTCTGGGCCAACACAAGCCCAGTAGCAGAAAGCTGGAACACAGGGGCTGGCAAAGAAAGTTTCAGTGAAAGCAGTTTTTGGAGCTTCAAGCTAACTGCTATCCCTGGCTGCTAGCGCTTTCACATTTCTTCTTTACAGGCTCATGGATTTAGCCAAACCTTAAAGCACCAGAAAAGACATTAAAGGATTGGTTGCATAGAGGAACATTAAAGGATTGCATAGAATAAAGTTTCGCTTTCAGGAGGCAGTCTTCCTCCTATTTGCCCAGCCTATATTTTTTCCTGATGACTGGTCAAGACTCAGCTAGGTTTGCTTCTAAAGAACTGCTACAGAGCAGTGCATGTATTTTACTCTGATATTCAGCCTCATGCCACACATCGGGGAGATCACATACTCCTGCCGAAGGCAAAGCTGAAGACTACTACTACACCACCCTAAAGAGAGATCTTTTTTTAGATAGGTAAGCTAAAATGAAATAAAATTCAGTTTTCAAAATAATTCTTATTCAAGACCAACTCAGGAGTTACTTACGTTGATGAGTTTTGATACAGTCAACAAGCAGAAAAAAAAAAACAGAGTTGCACAGCATACATTTAGCAAACCATCACAGTATCTAATTTGCAGCTGGAAACTTGTGGACCACCTAACACATTCTGTGTGCTACACGCACACACAAAAGGTGCTTCTACGCCAAATATCCAAATTTAAGTAAGCACTATAATGATAGAAGGTGGATCAAGTACTTAACAGGAAAGAATGTCAAAGAGTTACAAGATGGTCTAGATGCCTGAGCAGACAATAGGTGCCTTTCTTTATGCAAGCACTCGAGAGCAGTGTATCCAAGAACTTCAGGGATGGCAGTGACAGCACAGCACAAGGAAGATTCTTGCACTCAGTATTTTGCTCCTATGTTTAGGCCAGTCAGGCTTGATGCTTTTCCACCTTTCAGATACAGCTCAAATTCACTCAGCTTGATTACTCTGCAACACACAGAAGTGTCAGTACAGAGGTCTTATGATGATCCTTATGCTCTTGAATAACTAGATTAGTAAAACAATTCATCTACCAGTTTTATACTTTGAGCATATGCAAATTTGTTTCCAAGTTTAGGACACAGTTCTGAATGAAAGGCTTAGCAAAGTACACCTTGCTTGGAACAGCAGCTCTTCTTAAACTTCTTTAACCCAAGTTCTTACAAACTACAAAAGCACAAATTCAGATATTAGCTAGGAATTTTCTCCTGAAAACTGTGTTTTAGCTTAACTTGGCAGTTCTAGTAAGAGGTTTATTAAAGATGTTGTTTTTAAAACTCCATCATGTTTAACACATACCCTATTTTTAAAAGGGCTTGCCTGAGAAGATAAGGCTGTCACGTGGACAGTCCCAAACAATTAATGCATTCTCTGCATTCATTTCCTTTTGGGGGGGTGTGAGGGAAAGTTGGAGAGCTCATTGAAGTATTTTGCCCATTTATGGTCACTATCTACTTCTCCAATACAGATCAGAAGATCATGAACTTCATTTGGGCAGATTTAAAGTGGCAATACTGAAATAAATGCTTTATGCACCATGTTTAAGAAGACGGTAATTTTTAAATTCTGTAGTTTCAGATAGAAGTTCTCAAGATTTTAATTTTAAAATAATAACTAACATGTTGATTCACTATGAAATGAACACACTTTGGTTTGTTTATTCCTAGTCAAGAGATCAAGATTTCAGGACCCCTACATGGGAGATCATGAAGATCCCTGAAGTGAGCATCATACCAGATTTAGTTAAAACCTACCATAATCCCTATGAATGTCACCACTTTTATAACTTGTTCACTACAATAACCACCTTCTTCTACTATCACTTATAGAAGAAGAAAATCATAAGTGGTTAGATTCAGTGCTGGCTCTGGGAGATGGGAAAAGGTAGATTTTATTCAGTTCAGCAGATGTGGGTATACTTGGTCCAAAAAGTCAGGCACTGCAGGAACTTCTAGCTCCATTAATGAGGCTAGAAATTCCTCAATGACTTGAAACCAAGGAGTTCCTTCTTGTCCTATTTGATGTTTTCCCACAAACTCTGAACTGCAGTGGGAGGTTTCAGACTACAAACTTTCCTTAAAAAAGGTTCTGCTTATAGAAAGTTGGACACCAAGAGCAGTGTCACGCAGCAGGCGATACTGTGGCAGAGACAAAAAGTGTTACTACTGGGTTCAAGGCTCCTTTTGTCACAAGAACATTCACTAAAAACTGTGAAAGACAAATGCACATGAATCATCGGACAACGTGGACAGAGTATAATGAAAACAGATTGCAACCTAGTAGCATTTCAACAGCTTTGCCATACCTGCCAAGTACTGTTCAATAGTTTTCTAGTACTTTGGAAACACACATCTGTACACGTTCCAGCTTGTCTGCTCATCTCACAGCTCACAAGAGCTTTGTCTTGTGACAGTATCAAATGCCTGAGCAACCAGTAGCACAATTAACTCTTCCCAGATAACAACCAGCACACAGCCCAAGCATAAACACAGCAAGGAAGGATTTCAAAGCCATACTCATCCAGATGCTGAATTACGAACTGCTTTGAAATGAGGTGCTGGGAACTTCCACCTAACTCGACTTCCTTCAGCACTGAAATCTTGAACCACCACTTTGCCTAGGAGTCAGGGGAATAATGAATAGCACACCTGAAGGCAAAGTTAGCACAGGACAAAACACTGAATACTGCTCTGCCTGGGAGTCACATTACTCTAATCTTGTCAATCACTAACTGTTTAAAATATTAAGATTTCATCAGCTTGTTAGTAGCTGTAAAGAGAATTAAATCATTAGGTAGTTACAGTGTTCAAATGTAAATCCATACAGACACAGCTGGATGGGCAAGTATTTCAAATTTAATAGCTGAAAGTAATTAAATGCATGGTCCTTTACATTTTGACATAGAGAAATTCTAAAAGCTACAGTTTTACTGTTACTATGACTACTAATAAAAAACAAAAAAAACCACAAAACACCAAACCAAAACAAAAACAACCCTCAAGACCCAGGGGGAACAGAAAAGAAAATGCTTTCCCAGAAAGCTTTGATATAAAGCAGTCAAGAAAGTAAACAGACAGCAAGGACCTTCCAGGGAAACAGCTTTATAAGTCAAGACTCTTGCACCAATAGTGACATACATGAAGTAAGCTAAGGGTGTGATAGAGACCCATGAGACCCATCACATATATTTCCAAAAAGTCTGCGAGAGCATTTTGTTTTGGTTATGAATATGGGTTCTACAAAACTGAAGGGAACAAAATCACTGTGTAAGCAAGAAAGCACAACAGGTATGTAGAGTCAAGCTGTGGGGGAAGGAGTTGTTTCTGAGCTCATCAGGGAGGTTCTACTCATTTTTTTAGGCAACATTTTCATATACATCAGGTAAAGCAACTTTTGCACTGCTTCACTAGTTGCTACTGGTGATGCTACCTATTTCAGTACTGTCAAACTTTATTTTCTGGATTTATTTTGCCTGGTATCTGCTAAGTATTTCTGCACCAGCAGCTGCACAGCACTGCCTGACAGCATAAACAGTAGGATTTTTTGAATTGGCTTGAGACCACATAGGTAAGAAGAACAGCTAGGCTGCATTAAGTAACTGCAGCTAACTTTTTGATAACAATATTCACCAGAAGAGTAGCATTGGCATTATGAAGTCCTAACAACACAGTGACAGGAGTTCTAGAATTTCAGTTCATTATTAATGCAGAGCAAAGCCCACACTGCTTCACGTTCTGCAGCAGCATCTTCATTTTAGTAGTTCTACTGGGTTCATGTGGCAAGGTTTTGGTAGCAAAGGGGACTGCAGGGGTGACTTCCATGAGAAGCTCCGAGAGTTTTCCCAATGTCCAACAGTCAATGCCAGCCAACTCCAGGACAGACCCACCACCCACCATTGCAGTGATTATGGTAGCCCCTCCAGGATAATGTGTTTGAGAAGAGGAAAAAACCTGTGCAACAGCAGCTAGGACAGCAGAACGAAAACACACGAGGGGAACAGCCCTGCAGACACCAAGGTCAGCGAAGAAGGAGGGGCAGGAGCTGATCCAGGTGCCAGAATTGAGATTCCCCTGCAGCCCATGGTGCAATCATGGTGAGGCAGCTGTGCCCCTGCAGCCCATGGTGATCCATTCTGGAGCAGAGATCCACCTGCAGCCCTTGGAGAATGCTACACTGGAGCAGCAGAAGATCAAAGGAGACTGTGACTCCATGGGAAGCCCATGCAGGAGCAGGCTCCTAGCAGGGACCTGTGGACCCATAGAGAGAGAAGCCAACAGTGAAGACAGTCTGCTGGCAGGACTTCAGCAGGAGACCCATGCTAGAACAGCCTGTTCCTGAAGGACTACACCCTGTGGGAGGGGCCCATGCTGGAGCAGTCTGTTCCTGAAGAACTGTACCCGCGGGAAAGACCCAGATTGGAGAAGGTGGTAGAGAGCTTTCTCCTCTGGGAGGGGCCCCACTCTGGAGCAGGGGAAGTGTGAGGAGTCCTGCGCCTGAGGAGGAAGGAGTGGCAGAGAATGTGTGATGAACCCCCATTCCCTGTCCCCCTGAACTGCTGAGGGGGAAGAAGTAGAGAAAATTAGCAGTAAAGTTCAAGAAGACAGGAGGGATCGGGGGAAGGTGTTTTCAAGATTTTATTTCTCATTACCCTACTCTGATTTGACTGGTAATAAATTAAGCTCTAGCTGAGTCAGCTTTGCCCATGACAGTAATTGGTGAGCGATCTCTCCCTGTCCTTACCTCGACCCACAAGCCTTTTGTTATATTTTCTCACCCCTGTCCAGCTGAGGATGAGTGACAGCAAGGCTTTGGTGGGTGTCTGGTGTCCAGCTAGGGCAGCCCCACACCAGTACTATTGGCACATCTTAGCTGGATACCTGTGTAAGGTATGTTCCCTGCTTGTAAAGGAAAAGGGCAGCACAGCCCTAATGTCTAGGGCTTGGTAAAAATACACTTAGCTGTAACATGGCAAATACCATCATGTGGCTCCTGTCTGGACTGGAAATAGAAACTCTTATTCTGGTCTGATGGGCAAGGGATGAGAAGGGAAGAGTGATTTTGTCACTGACACAGCAGTGTTCTCATATCATTTAAATAAGTTATTTGGAAGGATAATGTAAATCCTATTCACTTCAGCTTACTGCAAGAGTTTATAATTTCACCTAAGATATTACTTGTTATGCTCAGCTGCCATCAAAGCAAGATACACCTTCAAATAACTTAAAGTTTGAGAAATAAGTATGTGAGTTGTCATGGAAGTCAACAGTTCCCTCTTGACTGAGGAAATTAAAACTCAGTTTTTGCACAACTTTGTCCTCCTACAGTTTATTTTTTACTTCCAATAGCTCAGATTGTGAAAGATTTCTCTCTGCCACTGGAAGTCGGCTTGCTGATGAGAGTTAGTAGTGAGCACACAAACTATTAACAGAAATCAGAAAAAAGGTCCCCAAAGCAGTGAACTTCATTCCTCCTGCTCATCAACTCTCTCTCCCCTGGGGGAGCTTAGTTGATCTGGGAATTATCTATGTTAGGAATCTATTCTTGGTCATGTCTGAATGTCCTGTTCTCACTGAAGTCAAGCCTGAAACTTGTTTTGCACAGTAAGTGAGGAAACATTGTATCATAAAAGTTAAGCACATTTCTTAACTACCTCTTCTGTGATTCCCAGCATCCAGACTTGGAAGACAAGGTGTGTCTCTCTCTGGTGGGATTCACAAGTATGCCTGCCAGTTTCACCTATGAAACCCACAAGGGCTACTGAAACAATTCCATAGATTTCTATATGGTAGATACTGGTAAACTTCAAGGAGAAACAACAAAAATCTCAACTTCAAGGGTAATCTCAAATGTGATGGAAATATACAACACCAGTTAGATTTATTTATCCTCTAGGGAATTTTTAAACCATCTGGCACAGTCCCAAGTGCTGTAGTTTCTGTTTGTTCAAGAGCTCTCAGGAAGCTGAAGCTAGCATAGGACACAAATTGGATCTTCCTGTGGTTTTGCTCTTGCAAAAACTTAATATCTTGCATAAATTAGGTAACTTCAAAACAGAGTTATGATACAATTAAGCAGGTTTAACAGATTCATACCTTATCAAGAGAATTTTATCAGAACTTTTAAGAGTTCAGAAATTAATATGGACTTCAGCTAGAAGCAAAATCCAAAAAATACATAATCCAGTCAAGAAGCCAATATGGAACTCATAGACCAGGATGTAGATCAAAGGGATTTACACAAACAGAAATAAAACTATATGAACATCTACATCCATATTTTTTCGTAAAAATAAGTCAAGTCCACCAACATGCACATTTTTTTGTTTGGGTTTTGTTTATTTTTTTAAGTGGGGGAGACCGTTATGAGGGGATTATGAACCATTGGAGCAAACAATGACAAAATCATAAGTGAAAGTAATAGAAAAATATAAGAACAGACATGTTTGCTCCCAAATCCAGTACTGGGTATGTACACAGTTTCAAAGTGACAATTCAGAGCAGCTTCCTGCAGTGTTACGACCTGCCCAGTGTCACCATCATATTTTCTGGAAAAATCCCTTCCCCCTGGGAAGCTGAGAAGCCTCCGAGAAAAAGGAAAACAATATTATCTCATTTGCTTCTCCTGTGTTTTGCTGCTTTGGAATGTGTTTGGAGATTGTTTATCCAATAGGTGATGGTTTCATTGGTTGCATGTGAATTGTTTTAATTACTGGCCGATGACGGCCAGGCTGTGTCGGACTTTGGAGAAAGAGTCACGAGTTCTTCATTAGTATCTTCTAGCCTTCTGTCTCTATCCTTTCTGTATTCTTTAGTATAGTTTAGTATAGTATTCTTTAATATAATATAGATTATAAAATAATAAATAAGCCTTCTAAGAACATGGAGTCAGATTCCTTCCTTTCCTCCCTTCGTCAGGGGTCCCAGAAAATACAAGAGCCCAGCTGAGGTTGCTCCCCACGTGCTCAAAGCTACATCCCATAAAGAGATATTAACATCCTATTTTTCCTCATGGGAACACTGGGAATAACTACCTCAGACTTGGATGTTCAATTTAATATCACACTTAACGTACTGCACCTCCTCCACCCAAGCAGGGGAGGTATGAAAGGAGCCATTTTATGGCATTCATGCTTATAATCCACAATCCCTGTTCAATCTGTTGGACTCCTTCAAAGATGCATCACATATAAACACCAGTCTTGGAATTAAACAATTTGGAACTGCTACCAGCACATAACACTTAAAAAACTGTGTTCCTTCCAGTTAGTAGCAGATTCATGATCATTGTTAGCCAAATTTATTTAGATGATGCCAGCTCTGAGGCTGACTATAGCAGACAGGGGTTCTAGGACACAATAAAGTAGAGTTGCTGCAAGGAATTTGTAAGCCTCAACAGAATATGATAAAAAACAGCTACTGAACAGCATAAAACTTGTGCCCTCTCTTCATAATTAGAACACAAGAGGAAAGCAATCCATTCAGTAAGAGCTAATCAAAGGAAAAAGAAAGAAAAAACAAAAAAGACTGTTACACGTGAACTCAGTTAATTACAGGGACACAGAACAAAGTCTGTTACAGGTTACTGGATTGACAGATCTGAAATTTTTATGTACAACCAAGGAATAACAGTCTTTTGAGTTAAAAAATTGTCACTTCTGGAAATCAGTCAGTGGTTTAAGCAGATAAATTGGTACATAGGAGGATGATTTTAAGGCAGCACTTCAAAGAAACAGATTAAGTAACAACAGATGCATGTCATGTAGTAACATCCTGGTATTATACCTTGTTCCAACAAGAGGCATGAAGGTGAAATATAGCGTTTAAGACACCAAGAATTTATTTCCAATGGCAAATATAGAAATAGTGTAAGATTAGGACACTGGTGAAGAACAACTGGAAATCCTAGTCTTTTATTAGGGTTTTTTTATCTATGAACAGAAGTAGGAAATTAAGATCAAAATGAGGTCATGTGGCTATAATAAATGTTGACTACAACAAATACTTTACCAGAAATAAACAAGGCAGAATCACCTTTGCAAGCAGCTTTTGTCAATAACCCTGTATTGTTTATGAGCTACACTGACTTCTTGTTGTGAATTCCCAAGCAGATAAGAACTGTTCATAATACACAGACTTCACAAATAACCCCACCTCAATAAAACTTGGGGATGCACACCTGCTTTTCAGAAATTGGGATTCCTGTCAAACTTTAAGTTATGTCTTATTTCATAGTCTATAAATTTGCAGTATAATAGTTGTCATTTATTCTTCTAAGAAAAAAAAAAATCATCATTTTGCCCAGTTTATGGAATATCCTACAATTTCATTCCGCAAAAAAACCCAAACAGACATTTGGAAAAATATTTATGTAATTAGAAGGATTTAAAAAGAGGATTTTAAAAAGAGTAAGCAGCTAAAAACCCAGTTGATGTCAACTCAACACTGAAACTCCCAAGCATGTATCAAAAGTGCACAGCCTAAATGTTTTTTAACCTGTAATTATATGCAGCGTAATTGGAAAGCCTCAAATTTACAGGAAGAACTACCCAAGTGGTGACAAGATGACAGAAGAAACTCCCACTGGAAAGGGAAATCCCACTCCCCAACAGCTGGTCCTTAGAAGGGTTCGTACGCGCAGCTAGAAAGGAAGAGATTTGTCTCAGAGCTGAGATGCTGAGGAGGTTCCCTGCTACCACCTCCCCAGTATTCTCTCAAGATATCACACCAAAAAGTTGTGGTGAACTTGGCAGTACTACATTAATAGCTGTCCTTGATGATCTTACAGGCATTTTTCAACTTTAACAAATCTATGATTTATCCTGATAGCTGCATAGAAATAGGACTGCAGACATCATTGTATTTCTATTAAGCTTGGTTGGATGCTCACACCCACAGAAGGTAAGAGTGCACTTTCAAATATTCATTTACAAAAAACATCCCATTTTACCACCCCAGTTTTACCCCAGCACTTTCACAGGCTTTATGAGCAGGCTTTCCTTGAATACAAAGAACTGAGGCCACAACTCTACCCAGCAGGTGTTGCTCATAAATTGACTAAACTGAACCTTCAGAGCTTTTAACTTCCCAGACAATTAAAAAATATTTAATAGACTGTTTAGGGGAGGGGGAGCTGTTTTTTACAACACAAGAAGCCCCTTCATCACATTAAGAACAAAGGCACATTTATATCATTTCACTGCTTATCTGAACACCACCCTGTGCTATCTAACAAAGCACACACTGCATTTTCCTGATAAAGCACCCTGTGCTGAAATAGCTGTACCTACCGGGATGTGAACACGTTCCTGAACCCTATTACAAGCAGCACAGAAACAGATGATTTCAGGCTTTATGTACTCAGCTTGGACTTAATCAGCAGCTGCACAGAGAAGCCATTGCACACCTGCAAGCCTGAAAGAACACTGGCTGACTTTACTTTATTTTTATTCTAACTTCAGATCTTGTCATCTTAACCTTTACCTTCCAATGTCATCAGCCACATTAGGCTGAGCGTCTTAGCCAAGAGCTTCCCATTTAGCCAGCCAGAAAGAAGACTGCAAGACTTTTTTTTCTTTTCTTTCAATGAGGTCCTGAGGTCATCAAGGAAGGGGCCAAGCAACACCCACATCCAAAGGTGCAGTAAATTAACCTTGCAACAATGCACAGAGTGCTTGGCTCTTGGAACAGAAGTGTGGCAAGAGGCTGCAATGCTCACCTCCTTTCACACTGCTCTGCCATATTCTTAGGCTCTGCGATGACCCTCTGCAAATGCTTTTAATTTTAAAAGCAGAAGCTATTAAATTATTCTTTATTTTACTCTGGAGGGGAAAAAATTATTTGCTTACCACAGTATTCATTATATTTACAAATACAATTTCCTTTCTTTGGTAGATCTCTGAAGTTTACCACTAAAAGGACAAGGTTACAATATTTAATTTTCTACAGTACAATTGCTTGGGGAGAAAAAAAGAACTTGCTTTTCTGAGACACTCAAGAATTAGATGAGAAATTGAGACCCCTGGCAGTAAACTCTCCCCTGCACCAGCACTGTTTCTCCATTATTGTAGAAGTGCAGCCTTTAATCTCTTTCCTTCCACAGTCATGCCCAGAAGAGTCCAGACAGACTGATCAATCATTTCCAGTCAGCAGGACTCTGTGAAAGGACAGGTTTTCCTCTCAAACCAGCCTGCAAGATCAGTTTTAAATGCCTACAAAGGTTCGCAGTCTGAGGTATGTGGTAAATTTTCTATGAAGTAATTACAAAGGCTATGCAGTAGAAAAAGAAAAAAAAAAAAGATAATTTGTGTATGAGAATTAGTAAAACACAGCAACAACGCATGTTGAAGGTGAACTTGGACAGAAAAGATTATAAGATATACATGTGCTTTACACTGAATTCTTACTGGGAACACTTCAATGCACTGCCAAGCACTATCACAAACTTGGTGAGAACTACATTAAAAAAATTAAAAGCTCTGATTTTCTGAAGTCATACTCAAATTTATTTTTAGGCATCAAGTTCTATTTTTTTCATACTTCAAAAAATGAAATTTTAGACACTTCATTCCCTAGTAAAGCTGATTTACATTACATAGCACATAAGTAGCATGAAGAGCATAATCTGATTTGTGGTGGCTCATGAACGACAGACAGGACATTTATACATGCTACTTAAAACTTCATCTCTTGGGAAAGAAGTTGTTTGCCTACCTATGGTTCCTCCAGTTCAGCTCAGTAGGGCTGTGAAGAAATTCAGTTGTCCTCAAAAGCTTGTTTTCAGGATTCAGAAACCAGGCAACGTGGTAGGCTACATCTGCACATCTTGACTTTTGCTGAAAGCACAGCCAGCTTAACCATCCCTACAAGGAAACAAGTGCTTGCAGCAGCAACCAGGGCTTGAGAGATTTATTTTTTCATAAACCCTTTGGTTTATATTAAATTCCACCACAGGAAACAGGGCTGATTTCTGCTTATAAAACATTACCACTTATCATTTCACAGAATTAAACGATCAGAATAAAGGTACAGTGTAACAGACCATAACAACATACTTTTTATTTCCTTTTTACATGAAACTAGTTTTTGGAAAGAGGACTCAGACTGGAATCCCACATTGCATGTCTTAGCTCTGTTCTTAGATAAGCCTAGTCCATCACGGAGGTGAGTGTAGACATTTTCTGGGGGACAGTCAGGGATATAAGAATGCTGCTCATGCACAGGCAGCTGTATTTCATCCCCAGCATCATGAGGCATGGCAGGATAATGCTGAGAAATTGCATCCTCAAGCACAGACAGAGCAAACATACAAGTAATGGCTTTCTTTTGCTGCACCCAATGCGCAGCACAAACTTTATTCCTTGCTTCAGATATTTGAACCTCTCAGGGAAAAGCTGAGCTTCCCAGTACCTAGACAGCAAAAGAAAAGAGTGTTTGGAATGAAACACCTACTATTTAGAAAATCAGAGTGAAAGACCTTATTGGGGTCTCCACAGCTAACCTGGAGGTGCCCAATCTGCCTTTGTAAGGGATGACAGTGTGCTAGCAGGCTTCTCACAATAAAAGAGTTGCATGTCCAGCCATGAGACTGGAAGAAATAATCACAGGTCCCTTGTGAAACATGAAGGGCCATCTACAGAAACCGTGTACAACTCCTTTCCTGGCTAAAAAAAAGGCTTCTGAAATGACATGCTCAGTCAAGATGGAGAAGACTTCTTGTCTTCTCCATTCTCATAAGCACCTAAGGCTATGTCTTCCAGAGAGTTTAACTGCTTTGTCTACCTTTAGAATAACCTTTGCTGGGAAAGGCTAAGTGGGGTGCAGAGAGGAGGAAGTGACCAAGTCGCTGTGGAAAGCACAGACACCAGCCAGAGCAGAAGTGACAAGTTTGTACTGAGGGCATCTGTTCTGCTTGGCTGGCCAATGCACACACCGGTGTGTGCACAGTAAACATTATAACACACTACTTCTTGCCCAGCAACTACCCAAGGACATAGAATTAGCAGGAAAACTGAAAGACTGTGTGAAACAAAGACCTTGATAAATTGCTTTATAGAAAGCAGTTTACAGAAATTCTTATTGTGCATTTTATCTGTGTGTTTTTCCATTCCCTCCTACTTCTGGCTCCACCTCACTGGACAATTTCACGTTCATTTTCCAAGAAATGCTGAAGGCCTAGCTGAATCTTCTGAGGTACCCAGCATATTATAATACATCTTTCTTATCTCTTTTAAACAGAAGGAAATGGATCAAAACAAGAAAGTCAAGTAACTCATGAAGTGGCAGGAGTCTTTGTTCTGCAGCAATCTGGATTTTCCCAATTTGTGAATGATAAGCTGTTTTACATGAACGCTAGCACAGTGTTTTTTCAGGCATGAAGATCTCTTCACAAATTGAACCCCTCCTTCCTACACCCTCTTAGCCATACACACATTGCAGCATTTCATCAGTTACAGTCACAGCTCTCCAGAGCACTAAGCTAAATGCTGCACATTGAGACTACGTTATTCATTACCTCCACTGCTACACCAATTTTGTGTGCTTAAGCTCAACCTGTTCCTATTTACACTTTGCAGCATGTCACTGAACACCACCCACTATTTAAGAACACTGAAAACATTGAACAACATTTCCCTAGCTTAGATACCGCCTCTGAGCCCAAACTGCTGACTTAACAGCCGATCTTTACAAGAGCAACCAGATGGAGCTGTATCCCCAGCAGGACAGCAGAGAGCCTCACCCATCCAATCAGCTTGTCTCACAGAGCTTCTAGATGTTAAGACTTCAGGTTTTCCAAATGCATAAGAGATATCCCCTCACCTCCTTCCACAAAGTACTTTTCAAGGGCATTATACTACCAAGCTGGAATATCTATTATGTGCCTTCAAGGACTGAAATGATGAAGTGTTTGAACTCAAGGAGTGTTACACAACCCTCATGCACAGAAACAAATCTTCAGCTTTGGAAGAGACAGCAAGGATTTTGCCATCCTGTAAGATAATGCCACAGCTGCCTAAGCTACAATCAAATTCAATATTAAAAAATTACTAAAGTCAACTTTTTGGCATACTTGTTTTCAACAGAAAAATGAACTCTAAACAGCACATAAAATGCTAGTGTAGAAGTACTCTGCTTGACTAGTCAGGAATCTTCAAATCCTAGGTAGCTACATAATATTTAACTATTTAGTCTGAGTCTTATGCTGTCTTTTCTAAACTGAGCTAAAGCAATTCATGCATACAGTAGTTCTGGTACTGTCAATCAAAACACAACTTTCTCATGCTTTAGGCAAGAGTATTTATTGTGAGTGAACAGAACAGATTAATAATTTAGTGAGTAGTTAATAAAAAATGGAAAGGAGTTTTACTACTCCATGTGAATGAGCTACAATAGCCATCTCAGGTAGGAGATGGAACTTAAACCTGCAGCTGAATCCCATCCTGCCCTGTCCCATCCCCAAACAGCTTTCTGTTTCCCACCCCTGAAATGAGCTGGACTGAAGAATCTGAATTCTCACAGCAGCAACACAGTTAGCAGAGTGCCCTGCATCTCGCTGACATCTGGCCAGGCACCCCAGACTCCACAGACTGAATTTGGTAGACTATGGCCAACTATAATGTGCCAGGTAGGTGCCTAAGAAAAAAGCATGAAATAGCTTGAGAGATTGAGAACCCACTTACAAGCAGCTCTGATTTTTATCATCTCTTCATACACAAACCCCAAGGTTACTGTCTAAGTATCCCAAACAAGAGTTAATTCTGAAGACAAATAAACACAGCCTTCCACTTTCCAGTTGTCCTGGTTCCATTCAGGACAGGGTCACGTTCTGCAGTAGCTGGGAGGGGCCATGGCCAGGACACAGAGGTTACTCTATACCCCTTTGTGCCATTGCTGGGACGAGGTGAAAAGAGTCTCCTCCAGGGAGAAGGAGTTCCATCTGATTGAGAAAATGCATTGGACACAGCCATCCATTATTATCTATTATCGGGTGGGTTTTTTTCCTATATGAACAGTTTCTTCTACCCTCTGTAATTAGTATTGTTGCTGTTATGGGTCATTTTCTTATCTCATTGCTGTTTCCAATAAACTGTTCTTATCTCAAACCCATAATCTTTGCCTTCTGTGCCTCCAATTCTCCTCTCCAACCACCTGCATGAGGGAGGAGGAAGGCAGAGGAAGCTGCAGTGTGGGAGCACTAAATTAGAGAATACCATTTCTAAATCATGGCACCAGTTTATTCAAATATCTAATAAAGAAAAAATAATCCAGTCTGGCATCCACCAAAGTAATTGGAAATACTCGTTTTTAATGAGAACCAAGTTTACTGAACTTGATCTGGTATTTCAAATTATACTGAGCAGATGAAAACCTTTCATTTACTTATCATTCTCTTCCCAGATATTTGCTATTACCTTTCTCTCACGGCCTTGTAAAAGTAAAAAATTAATGCTTACTCTTAAGAAATATATTTCTCCTAAATCAAATCCTTCACCAATTCCTCTGTGATACCATTAAAAAAATGGATTTAGGCAACAGGGGTACTTCCTTATATCCAACTATCTAATTATGACAACTTACGTACTTCAATTTTGCCTTTATCCAGAATTTAACCTTCTTTTCGAGGGAAGAGAGTAATTGCATTAAAGGAAAAACAAACAAACAAACAAAAAATCCATTATATCTTCTTTCTATCTTCCTAAAGAACCCTTTCCAAAGAGTTCTTTAACCCTCAAGCTTGGCTAAATGAGCAACTGTCATTTGAGCTCATTTACCAGGGGTCCTACTTGTTATCATCCAAAGCTTCAACAGCCAGGAAGGCAGGACATTTCCTATGACATTCAGCATTATCTGAGACATGCATTTCAAAGGCTTCCACTTTTAGTCTTGGGTAGTAAGTACCTGCTAATAGAAAGAAGGTCACACATCCAGACTCCAGTCACAACAAAAACTTTCTGCCCTACCACCTCCACCACACCCTCATGTGGCCATTAAGAGTTTGTCCCCTCTTAATCCATAAACCTGAAAAGAGGCATTGATTTCACAGGGAGCAGGCTCCTTGCTCCCAGCTCTGGATCCTTTCTGGGCAGAGTTTTTGGTTAGCAGGATAAATCCAAAGGAGGCTTATGCTGATTTGTGCCTAGCAAGCCTGGGATCCTCAGGGAGTCCTATCACAAAGCTCCAGTGAGTTGCTATAGGATCAGCTCATGTGCATTCACTGAACAATTTATCACACACACTTTGACAGTTCTGGCAGCTGCAGAAAGCCCTTCCAGCCCTTCCCTTATAGCAGGGATTCTCTAGCTTCCAAAAAATCCTTGCTCAAGTTTTAGATATTAATCAACGTTTTCTTAAAGACCTTTGCTCACAGAAAGCAACTGCACATTTTAAAATCAGTCTGAGATACAGACTCTCTTCTGCATGGAAAGTGGCCCTGCTGTGTCCAAATGGTTAACTTTGGGCAATAATATTGATTAAGAAGAAAGAAATGCAAGGAGTCTGCCCCAGGTTCTTTATGACAGACCCTAATTTGTGGACCAGCTTTGCCGAAATTGTCTCTTGCACTAACAGTTTTCTATGGAAGTGTAGGACCTTTCAGAAAACAGGAGAGTCTATTACAGAAGTAATTAGCAAGTTGGAGAAAAAACAAATCTGTCTAGAAAGTTGTACAGAGGAATCCTCCTTTATCATTCTACCATCCTATGATTTTGTAGAAAGACAACTTTACTATTTGGTTCATAGCATTGATAAAGTTATGTATACAAAGAAAACATTTTTGCATCACAAAGCCAACTTCCCTTCTTGAGGAAGACATACACAGAAACTTAGTTTTTTGGGTTATTGTGGGTTTTTATTATTTTAGACAGAATGAAGTGTACCAGATCTGACAAGAGAAGCTAAAATACTGAGACACAGAGTCCTGTGAAAGATAAATCCTTGCCAATTGCATGTAACCTCTCTTCCAACTGATTCTGTTTGAACTACTAGAGCAAGAAAAGCTGATTTTTCACCTAAATTTGCAGGAAAAAAATAAGGAAAAAAAAAATTAACAAATCTGTATCAAGGTTCAAATACAAAGGCCTTACAGTGACCATACAGGAGAGATCATCTTTGGCAATTTAACTTCTGACAACTGGAAAACTGTTTGTGGGTGAAATTATGCAAACATGGTCAGAGAGTGTCATCTACAAATGTTGACAACAAACTGTAGGAAACAACCTGTTTGCTGGAAGTTGCATGGCATTGTGAGGGCAACCTGAGCGCCTTCCAATGCCATCATCTGGGAAACAAGGTATTGCTAAAAACCAAGGTACATCATATCAGTTAATTTCTGGCTCATAAGGGCCATTATCAAAGTATTTCATCAAGTGTAACACCACCTGTACTCATACAGATTCTCCCTGCTTTTTTTTTCTCCTGTCCCCAGCTATGATCTATAGGATATTATCCAAGAAATTACAATAGCTATAGAGACAGTTGCAAGGAGAAACAGCTGGATAAGAGTGAAGAACTTTAGCTTTAAATATGAAGAATGCTGTTGGAGTTAAATTTCATACAGATGTAGGTCTTTCACATGACAGCTTTTCTTTAATTGTAGCAGGAGTCAAAAAGACACTCCTAGGAAGCCTGAAAAAAATAGTAGGGATTTTGTTCATGGTGGCAGATGGTAGAAGAGCAGCAGCCAGCTTTTTCCCAGTGCTTTGGGGAGAGCAGCACAAGCAGTAGTGAGATCTGTTCTTTAGGGAGAGCCCAATCCAATGCTAAGTGGGCAGAAGCTGCTCTTTACAGCTCCTACTTAAAAGGACCAATAAAACAAACTAGGAATATAGCTTGTCAACCATACATCCTACAATGGAAAATCCCTTTATTTTGGTCACAATTGCCAATTATCACACCGTGAAGTATTCCAAAAGATGACATGATTTTTTCCCAGACTAAAGCTGTAATGGAAAAGCATTGCTGCTTCTGATATGCAACATGACAGCACGTAACTCCCTATCTTGACTTTTTTCCTGAAAATGGCATGGAGTCAAGGGAACTATGTCTCAGCATTATAAAATACTACTGCTGTGTCAGTGATTCAGTCTGGCAATCTCTCCAAAACCATCAACATAAACAGAAGAGGCCTTGTGCACCAAGCAGATATGCAGATAAAGGTACTGAACACAGTGGTTCCCACTACAACATGCAAACTAGATGAATGCACCCAGCACAAAAATTGTTTTCTGATGGCCTGAGACAGGGCAAGCTTATTTTAGTGCTATAATAGCTATTCTCAGGCATAAGGCTCAGGCTAGCAACTTACCCAGATCCTAGTACTGGAACCTTAAAGGCAGAAACAGCCAGTGGATATTTTTAAGATACTTTGAAACCACTAACTGAAAGAAAACATCCAAACACGCTAGAGGAATGAATTAGTAACTTGGAATAAATGCTTAAACACTCAAGAGATCACATTAGAAAACTTATGCATGTTCTATGATGGATCAATTCCTAATAAAGAAATCCCTCTCTAACTCCAACTCCAGTCCCTTTGGATCCAGCTGTACTACCACAGAGACTCAAAATCTTAATGGAAGGGAGACTTAGAAATGCTAAGTGTCTCAATGACCAGTCAGAAGTCAAAGTCACACCTAGCAGTGCACAGTCAACAGGCAAATGTCCCCTTTGCAGCAATGAGTGACCACGTCACCCCCCAGCAAAGCTCCACAACATGCTCCCATGCTCTCCGCACGGCACCTCCCTGGCTGTGCTGACACCCGGCTGAGGTGGGAGGGAAGTGCTGTAAGGCTGCTGTGTTACCACTCCAAGTAAAACACAGCCAAGGCACAGCTGCTGTGGAGCTGCCAGCACCTGAGCTTTTTTCCCTGCACCCTCCCTGCCAAGCAGACAGGTCTTAACAAGAGCTGGAACACACTTCGAGCTCTGACCTGCACCTCTAACAGTCCCAGAGCTGGTCTGAAGACTTTGCACAGCAGTGCCTCAGTCCAATGAAGGAGAGCTTGGGTTTAGTGGAAATGTACTCAAAGGCACACTGAACCAATTTACGAGACACGAAATTCCCACCCCTCTCCACTTCATAAAGCATCAAGGTTACAATGTACTTAAGCATCAAAGAGTTTCCAATTATCTTCCCAAACATAAAGAAATAGATTCCTTTAACTGGGAGCAGGGGAGACATCATCTTTTGCCTTCCTCAGAAATATCTTTGTTTCTCAAATAATCTTCATCCTCTGAAGTCAGAAGGATCTTCACCTGAAGTTTAATTAAAACCACTCGTCTTACAAAGTGATGTTGCTCTTTCGAAGCAGTTTTTGGTAAACAGGAAGAGAGGTACGGGAGGGAAGAGAATATTCTGGACTTTTAGTTACTCTTACTAGGAAGAAACCAAAGGGAAATAATCTGTATCTTTTATCTTTAAATGTACATGCTCTAAAGCATAGGCTAGCACCACTGCATGCTATAAAATGCTTGACCTGACTACACAGTACAAATGTATCACCCATCAAATGTACACTGACAGTCATTCAGTAAGGAAATTCAAATTCATACTGTCACAATCTTCCAGTCATACATTCTCTACAAGTTACCCTCTTTGGGACAGCGAGCAGAAAAAACACATCCTTTGAGAAATATATTTTTGCACATGAAGTGTAACTCAATACCACAAAGAGAGAAAATGATGGTGCACTTTAGTCTGAATCCAAGCTAGCACTCTCCAACAAGAATCCCCTTCCAGGCCCTGAGTGCTGCCAACATTCTGGAGTTTTGTTACACAACTGCAAGAACTGCTTCAGCCCCCACTGTGCAATTTTCCCCGGTAGCAATTGTTAAAAAGTGTTTTTCCCACTGTGTTATGGAACAATGGGAATGATTAATGTACCCAACAGCAATACTTGAGTCGACGATTATTGATATCAAGTGTTGGTGTTTGGCATGAGATGAACTAAGTTCTGTTACATTAGAGACAACTCTCCTCTGCCAAAACTCTAACCTCATTTTTCCAGAGGGGAAAAAAAATCTCCACATAAGTAAGAACACTTTTAGGAAGGTTACCCACTTGAAAAGATATAGCTAGACCCATTACTTATTTAGTATTGGAAGTAAAATACATAAAACTAATCCCTGACACATTTCATCTGACATTTTAAAAAATCAAAAGCATTAAGATTTTAGCTTTACCCATACGTTGTCTCTTCTAGTACAGGGCAGTAACAACAGCCACTGCTATGTCTCAATCCACTTTCTTTTTAAATCAAGGTTGTTTGTTTGTTTATTCAGCCCTTATGAGCTGGGTGAAAGTACAGTTTTGCTTAGGTACACTTTGGTCACCATCAGCTCCCCCCCAGGAATTATTGTTCATGACCACAAAATTTGCTTATCTTAATATTTCAGTATATTCTCCTATTTGTACTGAACATCCTTTTAATCAAAAGGTACAGATACCGCTGGGTTCTTTGAAGCACTTCAAAGCTTCCATTTTTGAAAGCAGCTACAGAAGCACACACACAGCCACAGCTCACCCCTGCGAGCAGCGGCTTAGGGAGCCTCTTTCATCCAGCATGAGAAATGTTTTGTGAGGCCAGGCCTCGCACATTCCACTCTGGACATGGATAGAAAAGTGGGAAACAGTGGGGGAAGCAGGAAAGAAGTAATACTTTTCTACATAAGTGATATATTGCCATGCAAGTGCTTATTGCATTGATGATAAATGCAAGTACTTGGTAGTGAAATACTAAACACATGCAGCTTCTAAAAAGTGGATACAGAGTGAGGCGCACAAGTGTAGAATGTCTTCCAACTAAGGTCTTATGATTTTTGATAAATGAAACAACTTAAGTGGGGGCCAAAATCCTTCAATTTTTACCATTTTGTAAAATGTAAGCATTAGAGTAGCTAAGTTAGATCGAAATAATTTGTTTGTACATGACTGCACACATTTCACTGGGTTTTAGTGCTCAAGTTTAAAAATGGAGAACATGTGGAAGCTTGGCACCCATTCCCTAAGCACATTGTTTAAGTAACTCCAAAAACTACAAAGGAATGGACATAAAACTTTTTTTTAAATGGAGATATGATCCTCACAAATCAACACAAAAACACAATGGATTAATACAGGGTTACAAGGAGGCAATAAGACTTAGGGGGATTTTAAAATAGTTTTACAACAGAGCTCCAAGAGCACAGAAATGACATAGAAGAATGTAAAGACACACTGATGCAGATTATTTTTTCTCTCCAGACTACTTCAACCCGTCCTGCAACAACAATTCTTCTGTCCCTCTCATCTCCTCTAGCATTGCTCTAATGTGTGTAAGTAGAAGCATCTTATATCATTATTTTCACTGCTGGGCCTCTTAAACACTAAGCTTATGAATGGAATACTTCTATTTACATTCTTTTAAACAAAAACTGCTGGAAGAGTGAAAAGAGTTCATCATACAGCTGGGTCAATGAAACAATGACCTTAGGTTAAAATACAGACTCCTTAGGAAGCTGGTGGCTGCAGTTATGGTGTACCAGATTATGGGGAGCAGAAGCATGCGTCCAGGAAGTTCATGTTTGTGCAAATGTTATGTGCACTCTTAAATCACCAAAGCAGCATGAACCACCTTCGCTGTTGAGTGTAATCAAGCGGAAGAACAAACAGCAGGGATGAGACATGTAATTTCTAACTGTAACAAAGCAAAGGAGACAAGAAGCGCCCATATATGTTGTAAGAAATAATGCATGTTTTATGTGATTCTTCCTCCTCTTCCCATTACTAATCCATTTTCTTAACCTATGTCTGTAGCTCACAACTAAGTGCAGTTTACATCACTATTTGCACACCAGATTCTTTAGCTACATCTTGGTTTCAATAGCTGACCTTGTAATTCCTGCAGAACATTTGAGCCTTACCTACCTGCTTTAATAATCCAGAGAAACCATAGCATCAAGACAGCACAGCAGAAAATTCCTTACAAGCATTTTAAGCACCACTAGGTTCTACAACTGCTAGAGAACAATTCAGTTCTAAAGACCTGAAGATCTTAAATCAGTATTTTGCATTTGCTGTAATTTCATAATCAGTGATGCACACATTCCTTCTTGTAAGCTATGAGAAACATGCACCAGAGAACCCAGGATATAAGTGCCTAGCAGAACCAGAGCACATGACATGTTTGCTACTGTTGGACAAGGACTTTTTTAAAGTCAGATGCTAGTATTAGAGGGGAAAAAAAAGCTTTCCTCCATACTCACACAGCAACCATAACAGAGCAAGAGAACATCAGCACTGTCAGCAACCAAATCCTATAATCATAGGATTATTATTAGTATTGGCTGGGTTTCTATAGTTTGACATTTCTTTTTAGTCTGGCATGGAAGTGATTTCATTAGTGATATTAAACTGCAATGCGAAATTTCACAAATCCTGGCAGAAAAGATTACTATGGTTTTTTTTCATCATGGCATTTTTAATCTGCAGGCAATTTGACAACCTTATTGTGGAAACATGAGGGAAATACTTCTGGTTCTGGAGATATAATAATTTGGAGTCCAGGTTTTTCTCATTAATTAAATACAAAGGCAGTGAAATCCAACTGTCATATAAGCATTTCATCATTCATTAAGAAAAGCATTGGAAAACTCCATTTTTGACACAATTAATAATCCAAGGAATTTACAGCACTTTTTTCATATTCCTGTATAATATTGGAAATAAGTTACAGCCTTATAAATGCATAGATAAATTTCTTTAGGAATAACTAATTCATTTACTTAAAGATGCATTCTGCTAAAGAAAAACAATGATTCACAAACATTCTATTTTGCGCCAACAAAAATAACAATTTTTAGTGACCTACTTCATGCATAAATGGAAAGGAAATGAGTTGTAAAAATGGATGCCAAAACTGCCACATTCATCAGAATGAAGATGGTCCAACCCAGTTGTTCTCTGCAGGAGCTCCCTCTTCCTAGAGAAACTGCCTCTTCATCACTTAAGAGCACTTCATTTACAAAAGTAAGGAGACACAGTTCCTGTTAGATGTGACCAGCTTCCCAACAACTAACTCTCCCTACATACCCAGAAGCTTTTCTGGGATCAGTTCAGTCATTTGCTCCTCATCCTAGAACGCTGAGTGGCTACAGCTGCCTCTAAGCTCCTCTTGAGAAATGCAGCAGTTAGTCAAAAAAGGTCTCTTCACACCTGCTTTCCTTTAAAAAACAGATCCTCAGCAGTTTATCAAGTCATTCAGCAGCTTTCTCTTGTTCACTGTGGATAAGCTGCTGGCCAAATATTTTCACTGGTGCTTTTAAGGCCCTCAAAATAAAATCCCTTGAAAACGCTGCTTGATACCTTTTACCCTGCCACTTGCTTTCAATTTCAGTCCAAAGTCTCATCCCTGCTCACCCACACTGGGCATACAAACTGACTCCCAAGTAATCTGTTTGCTTTCACATGCTGCCCCTCTGGCTTGGCTCAAACATTAAGGATGAAGCCTAGCAGCACTTGCCTGCAGTGCAATACAGAAAAACAGCGAGACTGCATCAGATCTGACCTCTTCTCCCCTTATACCTCCAACATTTACATGCAAGTTCTGTTTTCCACCCTCAGTACCCCCTACTACTCTTCGTGTAAAGAAAAGGTTCCTCACCCAGCGGGTGGCCGGGTATGGGAACAGGCTCCCCAGGGACGTGGTCACAGCACCAAGCTGGACAGAGTTCAAGAAGTGTTGGAAAAATTCTCTCAGGCACACGGTGTGCTTGCGCTCAGGGTTGGAAATGGAACTGATGATCCTTGTAAGTCCCTTCCTGTTGCAGTAAGGTAGAAAAATTATAAAGAAAGGCCTCTTAAAATCAAGCCAGCTCTCCTGAAGTCAGTGGCTGGCCTTGTCAAGCTAGCACTATGCAAGTTCCCATGTGAAAGCAATCCTGGTGTGAGCAGTTTGTTAACATAACAAGCTATTCCTGGGTGAAAAAACAACTAGCCACCTGTAAACTGTTTTTACACCATTAGACAGAAAAACTAAAACTATCCCTCACAAACAAGTTTTCCTGCATGCACACACATGCAGGATTGGTTTGAGTGACCAATCAATACAGGGTAACAACTTGCTACTAACCAACAAAGTAATTCACAAGAAAGCCACTAAAAATTGGAGTCACACATGAGGTCTGAAAAACTGTATAAAAACTATTTACATGAATAAAGAAGGGGCTTTTTCCTCCATGAAGAAAATGGGAGTCCACATGATTTATTCCCATACCTTCCAACTTGGGATATTCGGTGATTCCATGATTCAGCCAGCTCCCGGGACATGATACAATCACTTCAACACCGTGCCATTGTGTCACTCCTGCGACTGCCAACTCCAGCCTCGTGTTTTTAGCTCCCTGAACCATGCAAAGTGCCTACCTATCCTTGGAGGTCCTGTGACCACAAGAAACCCAGATAGAACTCCAAGCAGATGCTGGCCAGTGTGGACAGAGCCAGTATCCTCTGGAGGGAGTTAGCTGGGCAAGCTCAAACACAAGACTGCCATCTGTTTGGTGCTGGAGTCAAGAACTATTTCCCAGAGCAGATACCTTTATCAGGGTATACATCAATTGAAATAAGAAGCTCTTCAAGGACAAGTTCATGTCTTTATTTATACTTGCACAACTCCCTCTGCAATGCAGCGCTGACTCGCAACTGTTCAGCGGTGCAAGAGAGATTGCAACTCTTAATGCTATCAGCTCCATGCTAACTAGATTAAATCTGCCACTCAAAACTGTACTCAAAACACTTTAAACATCCACCACAGCACAAGCTGTTCATTGACGTCATTATCCTCCAAGGATGTTACAAATAGTGATGCCTTCATATGCTTCTTGGTATCAATGAGTTTAACATTTACTGTTTCAGCAGACTCTTTTACACTGAATTAAATGGGAGTGGGCTCATAACACATCTAATACCTGCTCCTATCTGAACACCAAAGTGGTGTTTTGGTAAACAGATGCACCTTGTATGACTGATGGTAGTGTTTTGTGAAATATGTGCACAGTCACAGGATTTTCACTGTTATCTCTCACTACCTCTCAATATGAAATCCCAGTTATAACGTGAAAGTAGCAGGTGAAGGCTTTTTGGATAGAAGAAGGTAACAGCCTGATGCATAACATCATGCACTAAAGCCTCTGTAATACAGTGACTTTTTCCCCAGCTTCAGCTTTCTTCTCCCACAACTGACTGAAAGAACATCATAATTAGACTCTACCTGAGCCCCCCAAATGTTTGGGGAATAGGATCCATTGCCCAAAGCAAGTTTCCTTTCCTTTATCTCCCTCATTTTCATAGATCTCTGAAGTACTAGTTCCACAGCACTGATGTCTCAGCTCTACCAGGCACTGAAACACTATATACACTAGAGATCTCTGTATTTAAGCAACTTGTAAATCTATAAAGATAAATAGGCTATGATTTTTGCACTCTTCTTTTGTTTATTCTTCACCTCCATTCAAACTTTTATCCAGTACAAAGTCCACCTCAAAATAATGGATGTCCCAACAACGGAGCTACTCTAATCAGTTTCCTATTGAAGGCTAAACCATTTTAGATTTTCTCTCCAAAGGACTATTCCAGATGACATTAAGTACAACCCACGTGGCAACCTGTTCGGAAGAGCCAATCCTGTCACCATCACCCTCAATAGTTTTACTCCTAAGGCAACATCACAGAACTCTCATAACAGCATATATAGAAAAAGAAAGGCAAGTAGAGGAAAACAAGTAATAATAAAACTGACTAGAGTACAGATTTTGCATGGGAAACAGGAGCTCCAATGCAGCAGATACAAATAATTTCCATGTGTTTTAGGCAGGTGATTTTTTGTAGCTTCAAAAAAATAGCAGAGACAGTTTACTTTCTGGTACTCCAATGACAACCTCCCTTTCATAATCCAATCATTTTTTAGCTCCATTGTTTGTTCTGGTAACTCAGCTTAATATTAAAAAAAACATGCACTATTGTTCTGTTTTAGAGGGGAAGCTGGAAGCTGTATATTTTTTTTTTTTTTTTTTTCTGACAAAGTGCAACAGTAAACTTTTGCCTTCAATCACACTACTTTCTCCTACATTTTGCCTGGGGTTTCATCAGGATAACTGAGGGCAGAACCTACAAGATGAATGCAGCTAACCTTGCTGGGAGGCAGAACAGGTCCATGGGACACCTGCTCTGAACTAACATTTCAGTTAGGAACATGTAAACATTCCTGGTTAATGACATAACTTGCAAGGGCTTTGACTGTGCATGAGGAACATAGCAGCTGATTAAGGTGTTGATTTTGTCAGTCACTGGCTCCCAGGAAAAAAACCTAGCCAAAGTTTCCATTATCTAAAGTAAATGCTAATCAGCTTTTTCAAATACTCAGCAACATGAGTTGAAGCCCTGAATTACATTGATTTTTTTTTTTTTTTTTCCTGTCAAGACCTGTCTGATACGAGCTTTTCAATCCACAGTGAAATAAAGCACAGCTGTAGCTACAACAAAAAAAGATAAGAATACAGACCTGTTGTAATTTTCCATCCAGAACAATATGCTTGGCTGGAAGATGCTTAATTGTTTAGCAGTTTTTAAATTGTATTTAAAAAAAAAAAATAAGTATGGGACACTTACTTTATTTAACTGTAACATTTGCAACATTACTTGGGTGTTCCCAGCTAAACTGAGCATATACTATCCCACTGGGCTTTGTCTTTCATAGGCTTTCTCCATCCTCAGTGGATCAAGACTGGGACCATGACTTCAATCAACAGACCCTGAAATGGCAACAACGAGTTCTCATCACTGGATCCAAGTGTGCTCACCTTGGATACCTCTCTGCTGCTTACTGCTACCTTTTCCTTCCTTTCCCTTATACCTTTTCTTAAGTGTTATATGTTTTTACGTTGTTGCACTTCTAACCAAAACAAATACATTTTAAAATTTGCCAAACACCTTATTCTACCTTACTGTTTTAAAGTTTGCAAGTAAAAGTTTGTTACTGAACTTGCTGTGAATTTTGTTGTTTCTCCCATGCATCACCAAGTGTAACATCAAATAATCTTCCCCTAAACCCGCTCAGCAGACTGGGGCATAACACACATCCTACAAGATGTGTGTTATGCCCCAGTCCACACAAAAATACAAGAACATGTGAAATAATGCACTAAAATACAGCAAATTATAGCCACCCTCAAAGCTTATGGTTAAAGTTGGGAATGACAGCATCTCTTGTAAACAGAGGTCTGGGTTTCTCTTAGTCTGCAGATTTCTTGTGGAAAGCCACAGTGACTCAACCAATGGATACCCAAACTTAGATATGAACAGCCCTTGAACTCTTTTCCCTTTAGCTGTTCCCAAGCTGTTTCTAGCAGTTCCTGGTGCTGTTTGCCCAGCTCTTCTGCAAGGCACGCTTCCATCTCCCTAAGAAACATTCAGGTTTATTTTAAAATAAAAGCAATATAACAGACATACTAAAAAAAAAAAAAAAAAAAAAAACAAAAAAAAAAAAGAAATAATAAAAACATAAAAACGTACCGTTTTCTCCCCTTTTCAAAGAAATGTTTTCTTGGCTGTTTTTTTTTTTTTAATGGTAACTAGAAAAAGGCATGCTTTTCTACACTGTTACCCAGTTATCCTACTGAACATTAAGGAACAATTAGCTAACAAAACTGAGAGTTACTCTTTTGCACTTTCTAATTTAGGAGAAAAACTTCTCAGAATATGGAGTCTACGAACACAGTTGCAGGCATAGAAGCTGGAGAAGCTTTCAAGTAGCCTTCATTCATACCACCTTTAATAATCTGCAAATCCAGATTCTTCAGCAAATATCCACATCTGCTAATTTTTTTTTCCAAGCACATCACTTCAAAGCTTACTGTCAAAATTAATCCTTCCTGTCACTTATGACATATTTTATCTAATATACTAATATTTTTCAGGAAAGAACAGCACAATTTTATTGCTTAAAAACAGCATAATTTTACTCCTATATTTCTAAGCTACTGGAACTTAAATTGTAACACAATTAAATACAGAACCAGATGAATTATAAATAACTTCATCTGAATGACTGTAGCAGAAACATCTTCCCTGTTTATCTGTATTTTACAGGATTTGGAGTTTAAAAATTTAAGCTGCCTCCTAATATATCTGGCTGATATGACATTTTCAGCCAGTTTGATAACCTTTCTGACAGCCCTAGAACAAGTAAAATCAAAGTTAAGCAGCTGAGACAAACAGTTCAAGAAATATATCCAAGAGAGCTAGCAAAAGCTTTTGCTGAGATGCAAATGTTTTATTGGTGCAATTAACATCACTGTTATAGCAGATTTAATTTGTGAAAACCTTTGGAGGAAGCTTCAAATAACTGACATCCTTCCCCTTCAATTAAAATGTGACAGATTGAACTATACACAAACTGAAACACCCTGGCTAGCAGCCTGCTGACTGCTAGAAATATTAGAAACTGAGCCAGGACAGCTTTACAGACTGCCTTTGCACTGGAAGAGAGCCTGAAGGGAAGTAAGTCCAATAATGCCACATTTGCAACCTACTCCCCCAGGGCATGTAGTGCCTTTATGAATGCATTTTTGTCCTAACAGCCTTACCAGGATTTCACAGGCCTCCAAAGGAGAAGCAGCATATGGCTTGCAACAGGAGAAGGTTTGAACACAGGTAGGAGTAGGAAGCAAGGTAACACATGCTTGCTGTGGTTTGCTCTTCTCCTGCCAGGGCAGGACAAGGAAAATATCCCCAAGGCCATGGCTTCCAAGTTACCTACCTTCTGCAAACCAGCTCTTGTTGTGTTATTTTACATCTAAATGGGTAGGAAAAAGGTGGCCCTGGAAGTAGCCAGATTGTGTGTCCAGGAGAATGAAAAAAATTGCAGAAGCAACAAAACTTTCTGGCATTTAAGAGAGGCTGCATGTGAAAGAATGCAAATCCTACCGTTCTGGGCCAATGCTAAAGCCTCTCTCATGCATGCCAAGGAATACTTCTCTTCCAAAAAAACTCTTGAGTGCAAGTTGTGATCCCCTATTCCACTTCTGAGAGTTAAAAGCTTATTTGGACTACAAGAGAGCTTGTAGTAGCTAATCATAACGCATAATTGCTGAGAGTTTAAGCAAACTCCAGAAATAAGCACAACCATGGTTTCTGACTGATGAGAGAAGCAGCCAAAAAAAGGTTCAGCAGAATCATGCAGTCTTGCACCAGGTTTTCCCCAGTTATATGGGAGCTTTTTGTTTTGTTTACAAACCATGTGAAATACCTGAGCTTTAACACCTGCAAAACACTTGAAAAGTATTTTGAAATGTTATGACTTTGCTTTCAAGTTGTGCTTAAAGAAAACCCTTCAGAATGCATCACTGGAAGTCCTACTGCTCATCATTTCCTTATTAGTTTATGTACTTTTGTGGTATTTTTTGTGTCAAATTTAGATTGGGAATCACAAAATGCAAATTAATATTCCAAAATTAATAATGACTTTGTTTCTCAGCCTGTACACATCCTAGATGTAAAACAAAAAAAAATTTACAGTCAGTGCTTCCTTAGATTTTAGGTTATTTTCTACCTCTATTTACACGTGCAACTGTGGAAAAGTGAGGGAACAGATTTACCTTTTCTATTTAATCATGAAGATGAAAATTCAAAGAAAAAATTGTCAGTCACTGTAAACAACACATTTCTAACAAAAAGTTATATTCTTGACTGACTACTCCATGGACCAATGTCTGGCTATAAAGAAACCCAAGATTTAGATCTAATTTGGGATCTCTTAAAAATAGGGGTATTAACAAATGGAGAATGATTTTTACTTTATCAACACAGGATGTTTATTCCTGATTAACTTCATACATCAATGTTAATCTTTAATACATTAAAAATAGCTCTTGCATAAGACAATACTTGTCCATGGTGCCTGAAGGTTAGGTTCCTCAGAACTATTCTGGTGTTTCCAATAAAGGCTTAAAGGATTGTATGTAGATTAGGAACCCTAAACTAGAAGGTTCTACATGGTTGACCTCGAGCCACTGTAAAGTGAGATTACATGTAACTTTTAAAATATTTTTTTTAATAAATAGTATCATCCCAGAGATAGCCTGGATGGCAGGAACTCTTATGTTCTGATTCACTGCTCAGAGGACAGGACCAGTGCTTTGGGGACTAGCCTCAGCTCCAGCTAACCAACAGATCTAGGATGTTCCTTGGATCTTTCCACATTGGGGATCAGGAAGCAGTCAGCAGCCAAACATCTGCTTTCAAAAAGGCAGAAAGCAGCGGGGGAAAAAATTCTTGCAAGAAAGCAGATCCAATTTCTGAGGAAAAAGGATGTTTTTAAGTATGCCTTGTTTCCAGAGGCAGATTCTGATCCCCTTCTGTAACACGTCATCAGCTCTGGTGTGACAGAGGCGAGGCCATTCCATGATGCTCTCTGAACAAGAAGGCAGGCTTGCTCTTCAGACTGAGGTGTCTTCTGGGGTGCAGCTCTGCTCCTGCTATGCTTTCAACTATGGCTCTGCTCCTGCTCTGGGGGCTCTCTGTCTAATGAAAAACAGCATGAAGGAGGCAGTGTGAACCTGGACCTTATGTCACGGACAGAGTAAAGCAGAATTGTAAGCTGAAAACCACTCCTGGTCTCTCTCACACTACAAGTACCAACTAAGGACCTAGTTTATTTTCTGACATCAAGAAACAATCCCAATGGATTTCACCTTGTAAAGACAAATCTGTCACCTACCTTTGATCTGAAAACTAGAACAGTGCAATTTGTGCAGCTTAATTGTGCAAAACAGAGCAATTTTGCTGAACTCGTGTTAGAGCTATATAAAGCTTGCACTGAACAACTAAAATAGACTGGTACTCTGATGCGTACGTGAGGCAATCTCTCTTGGAAATTTCCTTCTTGTTGCAATCCTAATTGAAACAATATGCTAGTAAATAACTGCTGAACACTCAACTGCTCCTATCACAGCGCTTGTTTCAAAGCTTTCTGAACCTCATTGGCTCATTGACAGTCTTAAAAAAAAAAATTGTGAAAGTCTTAATGTCTCCTCTCTTTAAATACCACAGTTGGGGTGCATATATATACATGTATATTAATGTAACAATAAGACTCATGACAATTCAAGACTCATGACAGTTCCCAGACACTGTTGTACTCAAAAGGTGAGGATACAGAGCTCCACATCACCAGTTCCAACCTTCTTGAAAAGTTACGAAAACTGAAGGACTACTCTCCATCTAGTCTGTATTCTGTTGTGGTGTTTTGGGGTTTTTTTATACAGCACTCATTCTTTGCAGCACTATGTCAAAAAGAAGTCATACTACATGACCCTCTCTCTGCAAGAGTTGTATTTCAGCTTCTGTCTGCATTTTTTGTGTTCGCATCTAGTTTGGCTGATTCTTAAAATTCTTTTGAAGTGCAATTTAGCTGGACCTGTAAAGGCACATAATAAACTCCATTTGATAAAAACAGTTGACAACCAAAATCAAGTAAAATTGGCTGTTTCGATGAAGTATAATTGTTAAATAAAGCACATGGTCCACCCTGAATATTCAGAACCTTTAAAGAGTTATGTATTTTAATAGACCTCTATCCATGTTAGGCCCATTTGTCTCTGCCCACAGCTGGTAAAGAATTTTGATCTTCATATGTCAGCTCATACTTAAAAATAAGATCTGTTTATTTTAAACCTATTAAACAAGTTTGTAATACTGAATGGATACAGAGCACCAAATATGCTTCTGTCTCAAATGTAGTCTGTCCAAGCTGATTGTTTCAAATTCAGAAATGCCTAAAAGAGATTTAAAACTGCTGCAGTTTCTCTACTCTATTAAAAAAAAAAAAAAAAAAAAAAAAAAAAAAAAAAAAAAAAAAGAAGAGATCAAGCAGCCATTACCAACAGACAGACCTGGAAACTTCAAAGAGAAATGGAAGTGTGTGTGGACAGATAAACCTGTCTTTACAGGTAACCTATGAAAACCCAAGGAAATCTGAAGAAATGCCCAAAATTTTTTTCAAAATACTCAATATGTGCCTCAAAGGGTATCAGTGAATTTTACATTTACATTTAAGATAAATGGTGAATTTTTAAGAGGTGACAAACTTTTCCTCTCAAACAAAGTCACATCTGCCCTTAATACATGTTAACATTCTAAAAAGTATTTGCTGTATATTCAGAGCAGTTACTAAAATTTAGGCTATAAAGGCCTGTCCTTTAAATTCAGTAAATGAGTAATCATTTCCCTTCTGAAACTCTACTTGATAAACAGATGCATTTATCAGGAAATACCTTCTCAAAAATGAGATCAGTAACTTTCAACTATGCACAGCCCAGTCTAACCATCGTGTCTGGAATTCAAATGCAGCTGAAAGCATTTTTCACAGATGGTAATAAAAAGGGTAATGCACTCTTTACTACAGAGGCGTGACTGAATTCATTTAAGATGTGAAATTACTTCTAATGCTATTGGAAGGCCTTTCTCTTGAAAATGAAATTACTGTGACTGAACTGCACAGGGAATTAATAAAACTCTAGTATTTCTCAACATCTCTGAATTCACAGAAATAGCTAATTTTAATCTACCTTTTCCATGGCATCAGGGGAATATCTATCACACATCTGGCTCTAGATGTTTATGGCTGAGATGAGCAATTCCCTCCTAGTTTACTCTGACCTGGAAAGCATCTCCTTAGGGCTCTCTTCCAGCAGAAGCAGGCTTAGCACTGGACTGCACACCTATGGGTTTCACCAGCTCTCCAGAATGCACACAATACATAGGCCATGTGTCCTGACTTTACTGTCTGCTCCTAAGGTACAAGAGAGGACCAACAGGGCTGCTGAGACTCACCTCTTCATAACCCTAAAACTGCTGTGCCAAGAAGATATTCTGTCTCCTGGCATTTGTTCAGAAGAATATGAGACCACAGGCAAAGGATAAGATAACTGCATCAACATCTTCCATCCTTCTTGAAGATGACCTTAAAAAGAAATCTCTATTTTTAGAGCCACCCTACCCCCAAAGGCCATGGTTCCTCTCTAGTTCCTCTTGTTGGTCTGTCAGTCCATCTAGAGGGAAACTACAGTGCTCCAGTGCTTAAAATACAACAGAAAACACAACATAGTTCAGCAACTGCTAAGGAAGAAATACACTTTTACTTGGGTTTTGGATTCTGTTAAAAAATAAAATCACCACAATCAACTCTTTCAAGGCACCTGGAAATACCTTATGCAAATTCTTCAGTTTGGACTTACTCTTATTGTCTGTGCCACATTTCTAAGAAAACTGCTTTTTCCAAAACACCCTGAAGTTATCAGAAGGTCACATAAAACTGTAATTAACTACAAGAAGCATATGGAAGAAAAGATCCAATAGCAGGTTCTTTAGTTCCTAAGAAAACAAGTAACAGCTTATTCTTAGAATGTCTTGCAATTATTTGATGCTGGGCTGGAAGAGGATAGGTGACTTCTTATGCACTTTTCTATAAAAGCACATTGCAAACTAGCTAGTGAATAAATGAAAGAATTTTTAATATGCTTTGTTAAAAAAATAAAAATTCACAAAAAGCTTTCATCTGGAAACAAGACCTATTCAGATTAACCTACCCAGTCAAATATTGGGCTTGCAGCCAATTTCAGGAATATTCATGGACAAGCTAAGTCCCTGAAGTCAGTCAGAGTGTCCAAGAACACCTGAAAGGCCTGTGCCTTTAGAAATCAGCTTGGAAAGAATCACCACTTGTAAGTATTTAAGCATGTAAAATCAGCAGAATAATGTAGTTCTGGCAATAATTGGCATTTTTGTGCCAGCCCAGCTGTAACACTGGGCGATTGTGTTCAACCAGGAACTGCAGCTCACAAGGCGGCAGTGTGACTGCAGGGCCACAGACAAAGGCTGTTTACAAGCTGGGAGACGACCTGAAGTAAGGTCCTTTATTAGAAATTATAGATAGGATCCCACGTTCTCAGCAGGGGATCTAGAAGGAAGGGCTTAAAGGAAAGGAACTTACCTATGCAACAGAGAGAGAGCTGGACATTTAAAGATGATCAGCCCCACAGACAGGAGGTCAGTGTTTGCTGAAGCAGGACTCGTGTTCTTCAAAGCGGCCATCAGCACCACAGCTGCAGATGCCTTTATGTGAAACTGCAGAACGAGCTGCAAAAAATTCACTTCTGCTTGAGGACACCCAAATTACTTCACAAGGTCTGAGTGTCCCTATGGATCATTTTTTGAGAGGCATGGATGTTTTTGCTTTATACCACTGTGTGTGGGAATTCTTGGGATACACAGGAAAGATGCAACACAAACTTGATGCTTGACTTAAACTTTATGCTTGAGAAAATATAATTATAGTAGAAGTACAGGGAAATTTTACAGAGACACAAACATCCTTCACTAAAAATCTGGATAAATGCATAAGCATTAAATCTCCCCAAAGACATGAAATAGGCATTTTTGTTAATCTGGACTATTAAAAATTGCCAGTGTCTCAATCTATTCTTGAAAATAACTGATCTTGTTTATAGTCCTAATAAGCATTCTGCACATAAAGTCATCCCACTTCCATCAGCACTGTTTTAAATTTTAATTTACTCATCTCTAAAAAAACTACATCTAGTCTAATCATAAAAAATTATTTTCAACCTATTTCTGGGGCACAAAGAAATAATGTTTTTATGAATGGAATTTCCATGCTTGAGCTATTCAAAAACATTTTCACGCAACAGCATCTTTTAATGAGTAATTTTGATGTAGGTAATGTCCCCTCTTCTCTTAGCCAACACCATCTGTTAGTTTATACTCTGGAGGCTCAAGCAAGAGGCATGCACTGATGTATTCTGTCATTAATGCTGGGGCAACAGGCTGAGATCATCCAGGTTTTCAGAAGGAAGCTACTGGGTAACAAAGAGCTATCAGTGGACTCTGAGATATGTGGCCAGAAGACAGGGGGCATGGTTCTTTGTGGGACTTGAATCTGTGAGTGGCTAGGTGTAATGTTCTTGAAAAAATTACTGCTGTGTTTGGGGGTTTTTAACTTTATGTTATTCAAACTATGCAGACAGGTGGTCCCGTGGATAACAGGGGGTATGATGCCCAGGAAGGTATAAAGATAGTTACTTATATTGTAAACTTGTAGCTGTAGTGCTACATCTCTGTAAGCAACGGGCAACTAACTGTGTTGGGGGTTAGAAATAACATGATTCCAGAAATAGGAGTGCATTGGTCAGAGTCACTGGTTAATTATTCAGGAGCCTGATTATCATACAGGTCACTAAAAGCTTCCCTCTCCTATGACTGGCCACTAATAGTTCCCTCAGCAGACTCCCATGGAAGCATTACTATTCCCCCATGGAGCAGGGGAACTGCCCTACTTTGGCCCTTGGCTTTAACCTGTGTTGCTGCCCTCTTCGAAATGGCAGCTGAAATTTTTGTCATGTGTTGTTTCAAGTCCCATCAATTTGCCAGTGAGAGAACTAAAGGATTGCTAAAAACTATACCTACTCACCCTTTGCCACAGTGCACCAGGGCAGGGGTTTGCAATTATTCTTGATGCTCAGTTTTGAGACTGCTTGCTTGTAAAAAAGCAGCTGGGAGGCAAAGGCAGTATTAAGGAAGGTAGAAACCCTCTTTGTTTTACAATTAATTAACTAATCTGTAAAAATCTTCCAATGGACATGATGTTCAGCGATAACAAACTGAATACAATTTGTTGAGAGAATTAATTTTGCATAGCTGCATACTCTGAGGCTCATACTAAACACACTCAAACCTCACTAGAGAGACATGACCATCAGCATGGGGACCTACAATAGCAGCCTGGTATTGCATTAAGAAGCAGAGAAGTAATAGTCAGGAGACTTTCAAAGACAGATATTAACTTGATAATTTGATATATGAACCCTATCTGTATTAACAGTAAAAGAGAATGTGTTCTCTGCTACTATTATCAGTGGATTGACAGAGAATAAATTAGAAATTGATAATTATGTCAATGTAATAAATATGTTTGCACATTTGAAAACCTGAGGCACTAGAAAATGCTGTTGAACCAATTAAATGGTCCAGAGATTAAAGCATGCTTATCTGGAGTGTACTTTTCACAGCAGTTTTTACCGGGTTCAAGTTTACTTTGCTCTTAACCAGGCAATCCACCAGCTGCAGCAGCAGCCATGCAATAACAAACATCCTTCAGCAGCAATTTGTCTCACTACCAGCTATAAATGACTCAGCTGTTCATATTAGGCTCCAGGAGTCATTTTGCTAATATTACAGACTTTTACCATAGAGCACACCATCCCTTCCCTCTATAGTAGAGACTGGGGATTTTTTACCTGTTTGAGGTTTTTTTGTTACTCGTATCTTCCTCCTGAAACAGAATACATTTGTGTTGGTCACCGAGGAGACCAGCTTTCACCTCCCATCAGCCACTGGCAGGACAACTTAAAAATAAATTTGTGCCAGGTCATGTGTTTTAAAAAAAGGATGTGAAGGTGAAACAAAACTTCAAATGCAAAGGAACTTTGAGCAAGTAAAAATATTAGAACAGCTCAATTAAAATTGAAATTAACACCATGCATTATTACTTTCACATAAAATTTTCTGTTCAAGTTTCTATTCAATAAACAGCTGCTACCAGAACATACATTTAAAAAAAAAAAAAAAAAGCTAGTCTTGCTGATACTTCTAAAGTGTAGAACTTGAAACAAGCAATATGAACAGGAATAAAGTTAAAATTTTTATACTCTTGATAGCTGTATCAGAAAAGCTCACCTTCTGGCAGCAAGCAATCAAAAGAATGAATTACTGCTTTTTTTCCTTTTAAGTTTTAATTTGGGGCCAGCAGCTTGCGGGAAGCAGTAGGGTTAAAGGGATCATTATCTATTTTCCCCTATGGTCAGAATCATGACTCTTCATAATTGATGCTACTGCATGCAGTACCAACAACTCCTTCAAAACTCAAAGATTATAATGATTGGAACAATTTCAAGGAGATGAGAGAACCAAAGGAGCAAGAGGTAGGGCATAAGAAAATAATAAGCAGTAACCTTCTATACACATAGAGTAAGAAGACTGGAAAAGCCCAAAAATTCAAAAAGTGATGCATTTGTGGACAATCAGCAAGGGATCTCACAGGGATCTGTGCTCTTCACTGTTCTGTGGGAAGCTCTGATTTCTGTACCAGATTTCCCATGAGCTTCATGGTGAGGTTCCCAATCCTACTTACACTGTGATCACTCACAGGTGTCAACTAGAGAAAGCATCCCTTCAACAAGTGTGCTCCCCTGGAAGAACACTCTGGGTGCATACCACAAAGTCATGCAAACTTCTACTGGCATGTAGATTTGGTGTTTTCTTAGGTCTCTGCAATATTCCAAATGACAATAGCAACCCATGCTGAAACTGAATTAGAAACCTATCACATTTTCACTCACCTATTTATTCAATTGAGCTGAAAGATATTTTGTCATTTTAACAGGAACAGCACAGGCAGAAATAAAAAACTTCCAGAGTAATACTTTGATGATACAGTAATAGTAAGAGACTGCTGCATTTGTTAGTAGAATGGCACTTAAAGCAGTAACGGAGTAGTGAAGCAGTATGATCTTCTAGCAGCTGGTGATCCTACAGGAAAACACTGCAATCCAGACAATGATTTGTGTGCCTTGGATCCTATTTCAGAGCAGGGCTCTCCAGACAGTTTTAAGTTGTTCACTGAATAGCCCCCTGAAACCAACCCAAAGCAATTAAACAGGGGATGAAAACATGAAGCAGACCCTGCATAGTTTCATGCAGAGCTCTTGTGGGTGCATAACAACAGCCCTTCCAGGAGCAGTGATCCATCACAATGCACATACACTGCTCCCTGCACCATGGCTGGGGAGCCCACGTGGCAGCAGTACGCCCAAGTGAATTAATTGGCCTGTGTAAAAGGACATTATTAAGCCTACTCTTCATTTCTAACAGACCAGCCCAGGACAGGGCTGGGTGCTGTGCTTCCACAAGGACAGCAACAACCTGTGGGACTCCACCGAATATTCTGAGCTTACCACAGAGCTATGGTAAGAATTTTAAAATCTGCAAAATGAGTGTCAAAGCTAGTGGAACTCTGCCAAACTTTTTCAGGTGATTGTAAACTATGTGTGTGAAGTCTGACAGTAGAATTGCAAAACATAACAGCAGGACTAAACAACTAAAAGAATCTCCAGTATTAGAGGCTGGGTTGGCAGTGAAATAGCACTGCAACATTTCATTTTGATACTTCAAGTTTAGCATAATAGGAAAGCTTATGATAATCCAGATAATAATGTGAGTCTTGTAGATTTGTTACTTGATAGGTAATGAGCAGCAGCATATACACATAAATCCCTGCCTTGCGAGGCTGGCATTATAGAAGTAACAACCTAAAGCATCCAGTCTGTTGCGCTGGAGAAATACAAAAATTAATTATCTTCTCAAAATCTAACCTTTTTATGGTGGTCATGTGAGAACTCGGAGCAGAAGCATATCAAATAGGTTGCAAAATCCCAAAAATTTCAATTCAGATGAGAAATAAAATGGCACCAATGCTAAGCTCCTGTTCAGCTTACTGGTATTGTTAAAAATGGGGTTTAACCTCTAATTTTCATTAAACATGAAGTTCCCTTCCAAACTTCCATACAACTACAACCAGCAAGGTTACAATTTTAAGTAAAATAGATAAATGCAGAACAGTGAGCAATCATATGGAAACAAAACACTTGGTTACATAAACAATCACAAAACTGAAGCAAAACTAGCAGTCTGGGCTGGCCTCTGTGTTTCTCTACACTCCCAACTGTAATGCTGTATATTTTAAGGAAAACATACATATTGAACAAAGGAAAACAAAATTCCCTAAAAAACTCCACAGCATTTATACAGATTGATTGATAGCTCTCTATATGTATATTTAATTATTTTTTTAGTATCACCTTCTTCTGTGGTGATTTCTGCAGACAGAAGGTCACTATGGAAGAAATTTATTCATTTTGTAAACTTCACACTATCCCACTAAACTGCAGATATTATTTTTAGTTCTCCCTAGCACTAAGCAGACAGGGAATCCAAGGCACAGTGCCAGGATGTAAACCCACTCCTTCAGAGCTGGCTTTAATCATGTTGCCTTGCTCCTACTCGACTCCCATGTTTAGGTCAGCAAATTTTCTCAAGGCTAAATCTGAATATACGCACACATATGCCATGGATAATCTGGGTGTGTTTCTTCATGAATAATTTAAATAGAAGTATGGTGTGTTACTCCTACTGAAAGGCTCACTTGATTTTCTTTTGGCAGGGTTCACCCAAAAAACTGTTGCTGAAGAGAAGCCAATATCTTGTGTCTATTTATAATGTAGTTGGTTTACAAAAAAAGTGTATCCTCTTTACAAGTTATTTTTTGTACTGCTAAAGTTTGCAGTCATGCTGCACAGACAATTGAGGCCCTCAGTGAGTACAACCATAAAGTCAGGCAGAAGTATTGTCTACAAAAGGGATACTTGTTTTAATTTGTTCTCCATTAAAAAAAAAAAAAAAAAAAGTCTTGTGCAAAAGCCTAAACCAAATTTTCCAGAAAGAGCAGTATTTTCCACAGAAAGCTCTCTTAGCAGTTGTTATGGGATTTGCCCATCAGAGCAGCATTTTGGGATCTTAAATTATATTCTTGGTTTTTTGTTTTTGTAGAGTATACTTACAGTAGTTTGTTTGGCAATTTTTGACCTAACTGCTTAATTGCCACAGAAGTACTGTGACCCTGAGGGCAGTCTGGTATTTATTTTCATTGCCAAGTATGGCAGCAGGTCATACCCACAATCTCTTCCCCTTCTAATTTGCACACAAGCAGGAATGAGTTTTTTCACGTTAGACTACCAAAGCTGTAATTCTGCACTCTGTGACAGAGCTGGGGCAGGCAGGAGTTGCAGACCTTTGAGTTTGTACGGCACCTGAAGGTCAAACATCAGCTTTCAGCATGGGATTTAGCTGGAGTTGGTGTGATGCTTCATTTCTGCCCTTCAGCCAAGCAGCAAGCAAGCAACTGGTTCCTCCCTGGCAAATACAGCACTGTTAAATATACATTAGCCTACTCTATTTTTATTTAGAAATCTTACCGTAACTTGAGATGGAGTTGTTAGGAGTAATCAAGCCAAAGCCAGAAACAAACTATGAACGGGCACATAAAAATATGGTTCAATAAGTTAGCACTGCACGTCCTAGTCTTTCACTGCTCTGTTACTGAGTATTTACTCTATTTCAGAAATACTTAAGAACCCACAGAGCAGTGACTATTCCCAAAGTTCCTGGGACATTGCTGCTTTTTGCCTTTTTTCTGAATTAACAGGAAACCCACATCTGTGTCACACAATACATGAAATATATTTAACTTCAGCATTCTAAAAAAATAAATATTTATTTATCTTGCTAGGAAAAACAAAATCATGAACAGTCTGGAAGGCAGTCACTGCTATGCCCTGGAGGGTAATATTCTGACTTCCCTTAACATGTTTTTCAATGCATCAAGGATCTCTAAACAGTGCTGTGCAGATCTACATGTTCCTGCCAAGAAGAGTAATGAAACAAAACATAACCCCAGTCACTTCAACAGAGCAAGATCTTTGTTAAGGTTTATCAACATACAAAAATGAACTTCATGACTGAAATATACCTTTAAAGTCAGCTGTAATGGGAGAGGGAAAACCACAGAGCTAGGGATGGTAGAGCTGGAAAAAAGCCACACTTCTATGGTATTGGTTTTATCTTACCCAACAGCTTCTACAAGCCTTTCACAATGGCTTTGAACAACACTCTCTCTCATGCTTGCATTTGAAATTCATTTAATCCTTCACAGAAGTGCCACGTGTCCAGTACTGTAGAATCCTATCTTCAGCAGTTCCAGAGATACAGAAGAAAATCCTCAACATATTACCCTTCAAAATTTCAAGAAAATATTACTTTTAAAAGCCTATATAATTCTGAACACATAAAATGATTTTAATAAGGAAAGTTATGGATTCCATGAGAAAACAACCAGATCTGAACAGAGATGAAGACAACTCACTACTACAAGTAGCTTATAAAGTCAGGAAATGTGGTTGAATAGATACAATTCCTCCAAAGCATCAAGCAGAGTTTCTGAATAGCATTAGGAGTCCAATAAAATTTTTACAATGAAAACAAAAAAAAAAAAGTGTTTCTTTTTTGCAGTGGTTCAACTGAAGTATTTTGCCACTCTTACGAAACTGAACTAAAAGGAGTTGTAACACAACTACGTAATTATTAGTTCACTACATCTTTTTGAGGCTCTGAACAGAAAATTTAAGACATGTCATACAGGTATTTACTATATGCCATTAACCTTATCTGAACTTTATGCTGTGACAGTCTTTGAGGTACATGTTGAAAGTTTTTGTTCAGTTGACTCAACTAAAACCACAAAAAAGGACATAAAAACTATGTTTAGGCACTGCAGCTGAAGCCAAGACACAAAGTTTGATCTTGGGAAGGTAAAATGATACCTAATAGTCTTGCTGGTGCTTCTCCTTTTCTTCATCCAGAAAGAGTCTGCTAAGGGAGCAGTGGAAACCCTGGCAGCACCCTCCTCTCCAAAAGAGGACCAAGTAATTAACTTCTCACTCTAAGTCCTAATTCCCTGCAGCAGGGAGAGGGGGCGGGGGGCTCAGCAGCCCATTTCTCCCACGAGGGATGGCTTTAAGCAGGCTTTGCCTCAAACAGCGAGGCACATTGCTGCTCATTTCAAGCAGGGTGGCTGCTACAGAGAGGCAGAGGCAAGGAAGGGAGAGAGGCTTGAGGCAACCATAGGCTTTGCGCTGGTAGAGCGTGACTGCATTCAGAATAAAAACTAAGTGGATTTTTCAAGACACATAATTAATTTTTATAAAATATAAAACTTAAAACTCTAATATCAGCTGCAATGAGGCCCTTCAGTCAAATGCATGTGATTTTGTGGCTTGTGTGGGTTTTTATGTTCTTTTCTCTAAAGTCTTAAATACACTATCGGAACTAAGCCCATCCAGCACAAACACGTTTACCTTTGACCGATGCCAAGGGGAAAACTGAAATACCAGAGTAATTTCAGATCTACAGGACCATCAAGAATATTTATTTGCCCACCTCACTGATCTACCAGATGTCACCTGATTAATACACCTAAAAAGGAGTAAAAATCCCCAACATGTTCATGGATGAAAACAGGCATATCCAAAACTTATGCGTGTTCTCTGGAACCCAAAACAAATCCCAAAATAGGAAGTCACATAGTTCATGCATCCCTGGTGTAACCACTTCCATATTTTTATCCTGCCCTGTGACATTCAGTATTGTCTTTTTATATCTAGACCTCTCCAGGGACAATACAGTTGTTTGTCAAATGATCATATGCTATCTTGCATAGGTGATGCTCTACTTTATTTTGGAACCCATATGGTAACTGCATATGGTCTTGATGTATGTATTTGTGTCAAAACATAAGGTGACAGATACTCTATTACAGGTGATACAGAACAGGAAAGCACAGAGCCTATTTCTGAATTAAATCACTTCACTTTGCTGCCTTAAATTTGGTTTTCAGCAGCCCTGGAAACACCACATTATTTAATGACCTCTACAAGTAGATTTTTACCCTTGAAGGTCTTGTAGGTCTTTTTATCCCCCTGTGTTCTCTAAAGATGTCTCAGAACAGCACATAACACAAATGTGGAAGATGTTAGAATTCGTATGTGTGACAAGTGACAAAAGCCACATTGGAAATAAACTCCTTCTTTTTTCCTTGTCCCTGCACTTGAAATGGTATCTGAAACCACAAAGGAAACAAAACCAGGTGGCAGAGGACAGCTGGTACCACGAGGGGACAATGCCAATGCTGCTGAAAATCTGCACGACCTACAGACCAGACAGCAATCTCTGAAGTGGTCCCAACTCACTGCAGTATTCATTCACCACTTTACCTCAGAAACTCAAGATGTTCAGGGAGCTCCAAATGGGGAAGATCAATGGAAGAGATCCAAGGAATGGTGAGCTGTGCACATCAAATGCTGTACCAAACCTTAGCAAAGAGCAAAGATTGATAGGCATCAGGAACACCACTATTTCATAATGGCTGCTTAGAAATTAAATCTTTTCTAGAATTCTCTTTTATAAATAACCACCTTCAAGAATCTTGGTCAGAGATTTTCATCACCCCTAAAAATCAGACTCTCCTTGTTGCCAAGCCACATATGCTAGCTAAATCTTTTTAAGGTCAGATTTTTATTTAATTGTTTTTAAAAGAAACTGCCTCTACATTGACAGACAGGACAAAAAAAACCCCAAACTCTAGAAATAAATAATCAGAAGAGAAGCCTTGATTTAGTATTCTCAGATACACACAACCTCCTTTCTTTAAGTCAGCCCTATTATCTGGGCACTGTTTACCTACAGCCACTCTCTGTGAAATACATAATTTCATGTATTTTATTTGGCCTTTTTGAAAATACAGTCCACCAAGACATTGCATCTACTCCACAAATAATAGGTGGTTTTCATGAACTGCAAAAGGAAAAATTAATTCATTCTTTCTACAAACATGACACACAAGGGTATTGAAAATAATTCTCTTTCTTCTCCTAAACATTGGCCAGGAATAAAAAGGCTACATATCGCCATTTAGAAACACTCAACAATTCTAATGTTTTTATTATTTATTCTGTTTGTGACATGGGGAAAAAATATTATGGACAGGATGTTCAGAACCAAAATTTAAAGATAGCTTTACAATCCTAAAATGAAAAGTAGTCTCATTTTCAGGAAAAAAAAAGTGTCAAATCTATTAAGAAAATCAAACATGAAACCTTAAGCTCTCAACTTTCAGTTTCAAAAAAGGGAGTGCAAGACTTTCCATCTGAGGCTGTATAGCCCATGTAAGTTAGAGATAATAAGGCTGCTCACCAAACAATTCCGCATTCATTGCAAGCCCTTAACATCCATGCTTTGTTCTGAGTCATTGCTTTTCAGTTTCTCAACCCATGAATGAAATTCTGACCCACACGAACTTAGAAAACATTCATTTTTTTGGTCCCTCCAAGACTTGTTTTCTTGGTAAAAACTGGGACAACCTATCTTTCTCATGGAAAATCTTTCCTCTGCAACCAAATTGTGCTACCAACCAAACGTCAGCTCTCCCATTTGCTACAGAATCCTCCAAAACTTAGAGCGTATCTATTTTGTCAGGTCTGTTATACCTATTCAAAACACATCTTATCAGACAACTCAACCGGTGCAACACTTTAATATGAATTCCAACAATGCTGTATATATGTACTTCCTAGACCTTGACTTTACTGCCATTGAAGCTCATGCTCCTGTATCACAGAATAATCAAAGGACAACAGAAATATGCATGTAAACTTGACAAACTTAGTTCTTCAAACATTTCTTACTTACATCCTTCAGTAAGAAACTTTATGTAACATGATATTCATACAGCATAAAAGCCTCCTTTGACTAGACTTTGTACTGATGCCTTGCTTTTCCAGAACAATTGCCTTACGTCCTTGCTTTACTGAAACACATTATTCAACAGAAAAGAAACACATTCTTGGAATAGACAAGTGTTTCTGACAAGTGGGCTGTCTCTGGCTCTTGTCTCTAAGTTTCTACCTCCCCAGTTTTTATCACAGCTCTACACTGTCACCAAAGGGCTCCATTACTTCTGCTTCACCTTGAGAAAGCCTAGACCCTTAACACACAGGTGTAGCACAAAAACATAGCTATAGATTATACCCACAAGAGCTAAATTCAACTGAGGTCTGTCCACCTGAACATCTTTTTTCCACAGCCAGCTCAGATTACTTTTGAAACCTTATAACAACACATTTTCATCACGCTTAGAAGTTTGAGAAGAGAAAACCAAAACGCATGAAATGAGTTCTTACTTAACTGGAGGAAACAACTATTTTCACTAATAAGAATCAAGCAAAGTATAATTTGATTTAGGATGTCAGTTCTGGTTAAAAAAAAAATCCTCTCAAAACAGGCTTATTCATGTTTCAAGCAGGAAACACACAATCTAGATCAGTATGATAATAATAGAAAAAATGCAGAAAGAGATCATACCATAAACCTCTCCCCCAGAGAAGAGGGAGCTCAAGGCAATTGTCGAACTGCATTGATTGCTCCAAACAATTAAAATCTGGTTTACAGGATACAATCAGTATTTAATGGTAAAAAGTTGAGCTTGAAAATACTAATTAAACAGCATTTTATTGGTGGCTGCAAGAAGGGTATGCCTGCCATATTTATAAACTCTTAAATTTTGGGTAAAAAAAAAAAAAATCTGTTCCGAGGATTGTAAAGAAAATCTGTCAAATATAAAATGAGACAATGCTGTCATCTGATGTCTACATACAGTCTGTGCATACTCAATAATTCTCAAATGACAGCAACACAAAATAACAAATCTCTGGCTGCTACTCAGAAGCCACCAGGCAACACTAAATAGACAAGTACCCTTACCCACTCCAGCTGGCTGCTGCTTTGAACAGTTACAAGAAGCAGCAAACACTGTAGTAAGTTCTGAGGGAGAGAAAAAAGGGCAAACATTTCTGTTCCCATCTCCACCAGTCAGATGGCTTCAGATGTCTCCCCGTGTAATTAAACAGCAAAAGAAACACACACCCACACTGCCCCTCCAATAAAAGTATCTTAGCATCCACTGTCATGCCAACAAGCTCTGGGTTTGACATTCTGCCAAAGTACTACTCCAGAACAGGAGTCACCCCACTGGCTCCTAGTTTTCAGCTCTGCCTAAAATTTTCAGGCTTTCAAATAAAATATGAAGGTGTTTCATACTACTAGCTCACTCTCTCATTTCTCTCCAGTAACAGCAAATAGTATCACAAGATGCTGTCTTCCTGCCTGATGTCACCAGAGTGCCTATTACATTGGCTTTTCACTGGTCATCTGGTAAAGAAATTTGCAGAGAATGGCAAGAGGCAGTGCTTTTTTCTATGAATATCAGCCCTTTTTGTGGTCATAGTGAACACACATTGCAGCCTAAACATTGTACAACTGGTGGACAAAGCAACAGGCTTCAAGACAAAACTTACATTTTCACCTACGTTGGTTTTTGAATTCTCATGATAGCACTAGTTCCTTGAAAGTCAATCATTAATCTCTCACTTTTATAATTAACATCCACCATTCAAAATTATGGCTAGCTGTCCTCTAACTCAGAGAGGCCAAGACATCTCCTGTACCTTTTCTCCATTCCAGAGCTACTTAGCACGCTGCTGAAATTAATACTGCCGAAGTGGACAATACCACGGCTTTGCTCTGGCAAATCTGAAGCCAGCATAACTTCCACAGAATGGTTTGGCTTGGAAGGGGGCTTAAAGACAGCTAATTCCACCCCCACTGCCAGGGAACACCTTCCACTAGACCAGGTCGCTCAAAGCCCTATCCAACCTCAAACAATTCCAGGGATGGAGTATCTACAATTTCTGTGGAAATTTTCTTCTCTAGAAGTTCTGGAAAGGCTATCTGACCCTTCCCCTTCTTGGCCACTCATTGATACCATGTGCCTCCAACCCACCTGCCCTGATGTAAACAGTCATTAGGGTTGCATAGTAAAGCAAATGAGGGAAGCAGTTTGGAAATACTCCAGAGAAAGTAAGGGAGAAGCAAGCTTAACACCAGTCAATTCCCAGATCCTGTTTGCCGTATGGATGCACAAACAGTTGTGCTGCCACGAGGACAAAGCTGAGAGGAAGAAACAAGGGGTTGAGGCTTGAAGAGGACAGGATCACTTTTCTCAGTAGCAGTGCCAACTTAGGTTGGCTAAAAGTCACTATAGCCTAAGATGGAAAATTAGGTTGTCTTAAAATAACAGCTGTGAAAAATACTTTCTAAGTTAATACACAACACGAGGCTCATACAACCACTATGAAACAGAAGTGTGTAAAGATATTGAAAGCATGCAAGGACAACATCAATTCTATAATAAACAATTAAGAGATTAGAAAGAAGACTTTTAGAGCTATTAACGTGCTACTTGACTTTACCCACTCAGGATTAAGCTTTAGCACAGACCAACAGCTAGATACCTGTGCAGGCTTAGCCAACAAAGCCTGGAAAAATTGATAACAAAACTCAGGGTAGGGGGGAGGAGGTGGGGGGTGAGAATCCACCTTTTCCTTTTGGTACATTAATAAAACCTGCCTGTTAATCAGACACTTGTGAATCACATTGCTAGCTCTGCATTTACTACCCCCACTGTAGTTCAAAATCATGTGCTGAGTAATGCTCCTGGGAGGGATAGATTCTTTATTAATGATAACAAAGTTTAGAAAAATCTTAACAGATATAACTAAAAATTGAACAAGATACTAACTTTTTTCAATAGGAAGACTTAACTTACAGTATCAGTGTGATTCAATTCAATGCACATAAGGGCACTTTTCCCACGAGGAAAGAAGGAAAGACATATGGCTAGAGCTACAGTCAGAAACAGCCTTCCAAATGTAAATGCATGTAGTACTTTGCACATTCACTGGAGTACTAGGGATTCACAATCTTAAAGCAAGATTGTTTTACAAACTTATGGTACCAGTACAGACCTATCCCAGAAATAAATTTGATTCAGCATCTTCCTAGTTTGCCCCAGTCCACACCACCAAACTCCTAAAAGGACATTTGGGCTCCTCCCTGGCCAGATAATGATCCCCTCCATGCTCTTGCTGCATGCTCTCCTGGCAGAGCAAAACCCACAGCAGTTGCCAACAAGTTAAGCACAGTTACCTCCACTTGGGATACTGCCTGTCCTAAGCCTGTCCTTAAGTCCCAGCTATGAATGCAATCTAATACCTCCATGCTCTCTCTGGAAGTGTGTTGGCTCAAATAAAAGTTAATATACTGAGAACTTTTCAGTAGTTTTCTTAAGACTTCCTACCCTCCCCATTTAAGAAAACCCAAACAAACAAAGAAACCCTAGCAGCTGTTCAGTACATGCAGTAAGTCAGCTATCTTCCAACTGCAAGAGTTCTTCCTCCAGTTTGTGAAAACTGAGAAGGTATTCTTACTCAACCAAAGGGCTATTATCAAAAGGCCTTTTTCTTGCTGTCATCCTGCTAAATTAATTATCCAACGTACTTGTCCACCCACTATTGCTCACATACTCTAAGCCAGAGAGAAAGAAGTCTGCTGCACATTTGATGTGTTAGCCAAAGCCGGCTAGATAGTCAGGAAAATACAACCTTACTGTTAGGTCTTTTTTTCCAGTTGGCACTTTATCAAAAATGTCCCCACCCAAACCTAGCCTTGTTTGTAGCACCACTGCATATGCCTGAGCACGGCCAGGTGTCCTTAGCGTGACCCGTGTGCACAACAGGACCCGCTGGTCACGAACGATCGTTTCTGTACCACGGGGGTCTGAGGAAAAGCACCATCCTCCGCTATTCCATTCCTGCCCAACACTGACAGCACTGCTGGGACGCTTTAACACAAATCCTGCCTCCTGATCGTGCAAAACCCCGACAGAGCAAACCGTGCCCTTGCCACTGAGCTGCTGCAGGATGCGAGGCCTCCCCAAGGAGGGTGGACCGGGAAGAAAGGGGCTCCATGTCGCCGGGCACTGCGTTCTGCAGAGGCTGGTACCCCCGGCCTGGCAGGGGCTGGCAAGGCACCCCATGGCCACGCGGGGCTCTGTGTCCCCTTTCCGCGGAACCCAAGGGCGCTGCGGCCGCCTGAGCTGGAGGCGCACACCGGGAAGAGCCCGGCGGGCGCGGCTGGCCCCGGGCGGGTTCCCCCGCGCCCCGGGTGGGCGTGCGGAGGTTGCGGTCCCGCAGCGCCCCGCAGGCACCACCCTGCCCCGCTCGGGCACACTGGCCCCTCCACGGCTGCGGAGCGCAGCGCCTGGGGTCCCGCCCAGCGAGGAGAGGAGCCAAGCGGGGAGATCCCGGGCAGCGCCCCCGCCCCCCGTCCCCACTCGCCTGGTTGGGGTCGGTGGCCCGGAAAACGTGGCAGGCCATGGGGGAGTCAGGGTTGTCGGGCTGCGCCTTGATCAGGTAGGCGAAGTAGGTGAGGTCGTGGCTGTTGTGGATGAAGCGGGCGATGTGCTGCGCCTTGTGCTCGAAGATGAAGACGGCGGGCGTGGGGCTGGCGGGGCGGCCGGGGCCGGCGGCGGGGCCGGGGCTGGCGGGCACGCAGCGCAGCGTGGGCGAGCCCAGCAGCAGCAGCACCTCGCGGGCCGGCACCCCGCTGCCCGGGGCGCCGCCGGGCTCCTGCCGCTGGCCGCGGCGGCGGATCTCGGCCACCAGCCAGGGCAGCATGGGCAGCGTGGTCCGCCTATCCAGGCACGACGAACCCACGTACCACAACCTGAAGCGCTTCTCCCCCGGCGACGCCGGCTGCGGCTCAGGCTGGGGCTCGGGCTCAGGCTGGAGGGGGTGGGAGAGCGGCTCGCCCTCCCCTGGCTTCTCCATGGCGGGTGTCGGGAGCAGGACGCGAGGCTCCGCGGCCGCTTCCCCCGGCGCCAGGTGCAGCCGGCGGGGCCTGCGCTCGGCCGGGGCCGCCGCTAAACGCGCATCCCGCCGGGCACGTCCCCGCCGCCGCGCCGCCTCCTGCCTGCCCGCGCGGGGTCAGCCCGCGGGGCGGGGAAGGACAGCAGAGACACCCCTCTCCTCCTCCTCCTCCTCCTCCTCCTCCTGAACGCCCCGGGGCGGAGCGGCGGGGCTACGCCCCGAGCGGGCTCCGAGTCCTGGCCACCCCCGGCTCAGCGCCGGGACAGCCCCGCAGGAAAACGCAACGAGCGCTCCGCTCCCGCCTCTGCCGACTGCTGCCGGCCTCCCTGCGGCAGCGGGTGCTGGGCTTTGCCTGCGGCTCGCAGCGTGGCTGGCTGTGAAGGGAGAGGCAGGAGGAGGAGATCCGCAAGGGGAGGAAGGTCGCCGAACGGCGGAGAGAAGGAGGTGGGGAAGCTGCCGGGCCCGCCCCGCCGCCCGTTTGCAGAAGCTCCCAAGCGCTGTCGGAGTTGGTTTTGATTCCGAGGAGTCGGGGAGGCGCTGGGGAGAAGGGTCTCGGCAAGGAGCGGAGTCCCGGGGCACCTCCCGCCTGCGGCGGCTTCGCTCCCGCGGCCGCCTCTGCCCCGGCTGGTTCTCCCCTGCGAGGAGAACAGACGTACCGCGGCCGTGCCCACGGCAGCCTCTCCCCGCGCTCTGCTGAGTCAAGAGTCTCATTACGGCTGATTTTAACTCTCCTTTTTTATCCCTAAGCTTGTGTTTCCTCCTTGAGCTTTTAATCGGGGGGGGGGGGGGGGTTTCCCGGTGCTATCC